>NC_136750.1:25114852-25714852 GCF_936440315.1 Barbus barbus
AATATTTAAATAATAATAATAATAATAATACTAATAATATATACACACAATTCAGTTCTAACAAACTAAATTTCAGTTGTCCATACAGAGAGCACATGGCTGTACAGGACTTGTACTTATAGACTTCACATTAAATGGCCAGAAATTATGACAGAATCTTCATTTTTTGGCGAATATCCTGGACTGACTCTAAAGACAAGTGCAAGAGTTTTACACTGTGCAGGAAGAAATCCTGCTATAGACAGCTACAGTAGCACATACTGCATGCATGCAGAGTCCATTCCTCTGAGACATCAGAGAGGCTCCTAAAGCCAATTTGTTCACACCATCCTCCACATAAATGATGCATTAGCTGAATGACCATTCCCAGGGTCCTCAGAAAGACCCTTCAATGCAGCCATGGGCCTTTTCTCCAGCCTCTATCTACCGATTTTAATTTGCCTGCTAATTAGGAGCCATCTGTGGGCCGTCACAGGCTGAATGTATGGTGCTGAAGCTAATGGCTGAGATGTGTTGAACCAGAAGAGAGATTTTGACAGGGATGCCTTCAGGCTGGCACCCAGCATTTACACACTCGCTAAACTGACACAAAGTGAGAACTTTCGGTGATCATAATGCTCCAGAATGAACTCTGTATGCCCTGTGTAATTGGATCATTTTTCAATCAAAATTTTCAAGCACTTTGTGCTAGCACTGATACTTTTCCAGTGCCAACCTCACTGTCCTAATTACACAAAATTGCCCATTCACAAAAGACGAGTATGTGCTTTTCACTTTCATTGTCGTGACAGTCATAACAATGATACTTTCATGATAAACTGTGATCTTACACTAATTCAATCACAAGATCACAATTTACTAATGTGATTTACCGCTTGTAGTCAATACAGATTCTCAAGACAATTGTTAGATTTTATGATGTAAAAAAAAACGTCATAACATGCACGAGTCTTTCAGGCCAAGAATGATGATGAGAAATGATAATGACCCTCTCCTCCATTGTATTTATTTCAGATACATTCTTAACCACCACAATTTTTAGTTACGTTCATAAAAATTGGAGTGTGGCTACAACAGATGCTAGTATATACGTTAGTGTACAAACACACACACACAGAGAGAGAGAGAAAGCGAGAAAGTACAAATACATAATTAATTAATATACATATACTGTATAGTAAGTATATACTAAGTATGCTAAAATAAATTATATCAAACTGGTCAATCCACCATTTTATGATTGCGTTATTTTAATAAATTCAGACAAAAAAATAAAAAATAAATAAATAAAAATAATAAACAGTTCCCATCTAAAAACATTTTTGCAGCACTACTATTATTTTGCAGCATTGTTTTTTTTAGGTTTCATTTTAATGTTAGTTGTGTGTGTTTTGTTTTTAACCTGTTAACCTTCACCCCCATTTGTGGCCTCGCAGGTGAAAATAACCTACCTAAATTAAAATGGTAACAGTTTGTGACAAAGTGTGCTTACACAAACAAATTAGGTATCTTTGGAAAGAAGAGACTCTGGGCTTTACTATCTATCATCCAGAGTTGATAATGCTCAAAAAGATAAAAAGTTATAGGCACTGACGTGCCTTGAAAAATATTTTTCCACACTGAATGTTTTTTTATTTCATATACAAATACATGAAATAAGTCCTGGAGCAATCCAGAAAAGTAATGGATCGAAAGCCATGTGTCTCATAAGTTCATATTTCAAATTTGAAGAAGATACCATGAAAAATGAGATTCCTGCAATATTTTTTCTGAAACTATTTATAGCCCCCCACCCCCCTGTTTGAGGAAAAATAACCACCAAATGGATTGCAGAATTATACAAACTATTTTAGTCATTATACATGTTCCTGCATAGTTTTTCAATTATAAAATAATAGACAGATTTATTTGAGCACTAAAAAATACAAAAATAATTATTTGAGTAATAAAAAAGGAAAAAAAATAGAAAAAAAAATGCTTTGTATATAGTATGTATACTGAAGTATTCTTCGTTATTCGTTATTACAATGATAAATATCACTGCCAGACGTGAAGTGATATTGCCAGACATGGTCATAGAGTCAGTAAACACACGCTGATGTGCTTCCATTCAGATTATAATCAAACAGATGGGCCATATAATCAATAATAGCTGATCAATGAATCACAATGATAGCCGTCATAGAGTCGCTAATAAACACGCTGATGTCCGTCCATACATATTATAATCATGCAGACACGGCCACATTCCCCACACAATACACACACACACATATAAAAAATGTAGAAGAAAAAAAAAACAGTTTTTTATGGATAAAGCAGATCGCTAAGTTACGCCCCGCTCTAATGACAGAAGCGTCATAGCCCGCGTCAGAGCTGGCAGGAGGGAGCGCCAAATTCAAATAATCTATATTCCGCTTTTCTGAGACTTTTTTTTTCCGTAGACGGTCTCATTATTTTTGTAAAACCGTATGCTGTAACATCGTTTTGTTTTTTTACCACCAAGACGCTGTTTTTGAGCGTAATTTATTCCATAACGGACGCGAACAATAACTCTCTGAAGAAATGAAACGTAAACAAAGGAATATTCATCCTTATTACAACGTTATTGTTTCGCTGGACTAAAAGTGCTCGCTGGGATGTTGTTCTGTGGACCCTTACCTCTCTAACTAAACTGGGATTTCAGCAGTGGACGCGTTTGTGGCTCGTTATTACAATGATAAAGGTACGTACTGCTTTTTTATTCTGCGTGTTTGGATGTGTACTGCTTACACAAATGTAGCAAATTTGTGCCACTCATTCCTTATAAGCTTTCCATCGAAAAACAGCGATCTGTCGTCGATGCTTGAGGCTTAGACCCTCAGAATGATATATAGTTTGACAAGATTAACTTTGTCCCGTTTCATTTATTCTATTAGAAAACAATGACACATGCAAACAAAGAGCGTTCAGTGCGAGGTCGCTCTGGTGAACGTTAACAGACTTTCACGTGCGCTTTGTGTTTGTTTGTCCTGAAGCTCGATTGCGGCTGCGGTTAAATGCACTTGCATTTTTTAATACTTTTATACAAAATGAATGTAGGCTACACACAGTCAGTTATGTTTTCAGAGCAGGACAAAACATCTTATATATCGAAATAGATCTGTGCATTAGTGTGAATGCAGCCTGTTAAAGCTGCCACTGTCTATAATCTCATCAGTAATAATCAAACGGCAATAATGCTGAGGGAAAAAGAAACGCAACATTGTTTTTGTTTTTGCCACCATTTTTCATGAGCTCAACTCAAAGATCTAAGAATTTTTCTATGTATACAAAAGGCCTATTTCTCTCAAATATTGTTCACAAATCTGTCTAAATCTGTGTTAGTGAGCATCTCTCCTTTGCCGAGATAATCCATCCACCTCACAGGCGTGACATGACTATTTATATCAACATGCTGATTAGACACCATGATTATTGCACAGGTGTGCCTTAGGCTGGACACAATAAAAGGCCACTCTAAAATGTGCAGTTTTATCACACAGCACAATGCCACAGATTTCGCAGGTTTTGAGGCATGCTGACTGCAGGAATGTCCACCAGAGCTGTTGCCTGTGAACTGAATGTTCATTTATCTACCATAAGCCGTCTCCAAATGCGTTTCAGAGAATTTGGCAGTACATACAACCGGCCTCACAACCGCAGACCACGAGTAACCACACCAGCCCAGGACCTCCACATCCAGCATCTTCACCTCCAAGATCATCTGAGACCAGCCAGACAGCTGCTGCAACAATCGGTTTGCATAACCAAAGAATTTCTGCACAAACTGTCAGAAACCGTCTCAGGGAAGCTCATCTGCATGCTCATCGTCCTCATTGGGGTCTCGACCTGACTGCAGTTCGTTGTCGTAACCGACTTGAGTGGGCAAATCCTCACATTCGATGGCGTCTGGCACTTTGTAGAGGTGTTCTCTTCACGAATGAATCCTGGTTTTCACTGTACAGGGCACATGGCAGACACCGTGTATGGCATTGTGTGGGTGAGCGGTTTGCTGATGTCAACGTTGTGGATCGAGTGGCCCATGGTGGCAGTGGGGTTATAGTATGGGCAGGCGTATGTTATGGACAACGAACACAGGTGCATTTTATTGATGGCATTTTGAATGCACAGAGATACCGTGACGAGATCCTGAGGCCCATTGTTGTGCCATTCATCCACGACCATCACCCCATGTTGCAAGGATCACAATTCCTGGAAGCTGAAAACATCCCAGTTCTTGCATGGCCAGCATACTCACTGGACATGTCACCCATTGAACATGTTTGGGATGCTCTGGATCGGCATATGCGACCAGCAACTTCGCACAGCCATTGAAGAGGAGTGGACAACCTGATCAACTCTATGTGAAGGAGATGTGTTGCACTGCATGAGGAAAATGGTGGTCACACCAGATACTGACTGGTTTTCGGACCCCCCAACTGCACATTTTGGAGTGGCCTTTTATTGTGGCCAGCCTAAGGCACACCTGTGCAATAATCATGCTGTCTAATCAGCATGTTGATATGCCACACCTGTGAGGTGGATGGATTATCTCAGCAAAGGAGAAGTGCTCACTAACACAAATTTAGACAGATTTGTGAACAATATTTGAGACAAATAGGCCTTTTGTGTACATAGAAAATGTCTTAGATCTTTGAGTTCAGCTCATGAAAAATAGGGGCAAAAACAAAAGTGTTGCATTTATAATTTTGTTCAGTGTATAAACAAAAAGCATAGAAACTGCAATTTTGGTTATGAATGAATGAATTGCGGAAAAAATGTAGATCAAGAATCGTTTTGGAATCGGATCGTGACTCCCAGAATTGGATCGGATCGTGAAGTGCCTGAAGATTCCCACCCCTAGTTTGCGTCCAGTGGATATTCTCCAAAATGGCGCTACGCTGACGCAGTGGAGACGAATTGTTGAATAAAGTTGTTTTTTTTTTCTTTGCGCACAAAAAGTATTCTCGCAGCTTCATAACGTTACGGTTGAACCCCTGATGGCAGATGGACTATTCTAATTATGTTTTTTATACTTTTCTGTGCCTTGACAGTGTTAATTGTTTGGCAGTCAATGGGACAGTCACAAGCTTACCGGTTTTCATCCAAAATATCTTAAACTGTGTTCCGAAGACGAACGAAGCTTTTACGGGTTTGGAACAACATGTGATTAATGACACAATTTTCATTTTGGGGTGGAGTAACCCTTTAATAGATACATTATTAAAATAAAAAAAGTTGTATTAATAAATGTTGAAATCAACTTTAACTGAGATTTATAAATGCTTTAGAAGTATTTTCATTGTTAGTTTATGTTACCTCATGTAGGTAACTAATGTTAACGAATCGAACCTTATTGTAAAGTGTTACCATTGTTTTAGTAGCCTAAAATCATCTAGGGCAATCATCTCAGTTAAGGTTTTATTTATTTCAAGTAACAAATGTTTATGGTTTTACTTAACAATAACCCTGTATACAACATATTGGTGCATACTGTGTATATTGTTTGCATCACAGGACTTGAATAACCAATCAATAAATCAATAGAAAGCAGAGATAGTTGCTTTCTATAGGCTGCATAGCCTGCTGTACAGTTCATACACCTGATTCAGGTTCGATTAAGCATCACAACAGAACCAACAGAGCAAAAAAAAAATATCCAGAAATATTGCTTCCAATACACAATACAACATTACAGAGAGAATATAAACCCAATCACATTCAGTCAAAAAAATCTGAAATAATTGTTCTCTCTCGTGAATGGTCCTAAATCAATGTCACATGATCATTTGTAGAGTTCTCCAGTTGGCAAATGGCTCCTTTAATCTGTCACCTAGGCTGCTCATTGAATAAATCAAGATTCTTTCACTATCTTACATGCTCAGACATTTACAGACACAAAAAGGTGAAGGGCAATCCGTCCCACAGACTGAAACCGACGCATTAATGCACAATTGCCTGCTTAGAGGGTGGAACATGCAGTGATTTTCTCCAGCACTTTTCTCAAGTGCTGCAGGGGCGTAACAGTGAAGAAAGTAGAGCTGCTTTGCACAAATTAATCACAAGAATAACATGTATGCTGATTTAACTGACCAAAACAGACACAAAACTGGCGGTTCCTTATAACACAGCCGATTGGTATTCACGTCGTCGGATAGAGTTTCAGAAGACGGACTTTCAGCCTGTCCTGATATATCCTGCATTCTGGTGGATGCCTTTCCTTATCGTTACGCTCAGATAAGAGACAGACAAATCAAACATGCTGCGATAACCAGTCTCCTGGCAAAGCTAGTCTTCGTCAAGAGGAAACATACATTGAGAATACAGGATGTAAAAGGGAACTTTGGAGTAAAAACATTCGTAACTACAACGTGGAGGAAGATGGTAACGGATGCGACATACATTTTACAGGTTTCAGACACTGTTAATAGATGTAAACAGTCTACAAATGTTTATATTTCATAAACCAAACAGTGCATTAGTAAAGCATGCAGGAAGTTCAAACATTTCTATCCACAATTTCAATCAAAATGCTAATTGTACAACATTATTTTTTCTCTTCGTGCTTTGATTAAAAAAAGGGATGAATACAATCTTGATGTTTTACTTAAGGCTGTCAATTGATTACAAAATCTAATTCATTACACGATTATGATTATTTTTTCACTGAAACAACAAAAAATAACCGCATATCAATTTTTGCAGAGAAAAGCCTCTAAAAAAAGATCATTCAAAGATATTATCATGCCAGCACAGAAATCTTTTAATGCACAGTACAAATATAAAGTGTTATTTATAAACACACTTCGTTTAAAAGTGTGGGGTTGGCAGTGTTGGGAAAAGTTACTTATTAAAAGTATATAAAAGTAATGCATTACAATATTGCGTTACTCCCTAAAAAAGTAACTAATTACGTTACTTAGTTACTTTTTATGGAAAGTAATGTGTTACGTTACTTTTGCGTTACTTTCGCATTACTTTTTAAATATGAACAGGGCTTGATTATTTGTTTTTAATATAAGTAGTTCTATTTATAGCAAATGTAAAAGCCCTTTCACATCAAAAAGTGTAATGAATAAACCTCAGGCTGAAGTAAAAGTAAATTCATGTCTGTACAGTAGAACAGTACAGATCCTTCTTCAGTACAGATCCACTGCAGAGGATCCATTGCTGAGCAAGTGCTGTAGTGCTAAATTTCTCCAAATCTGTTCTGAAGAAGAAACAAACCCATCTACATTTCAAATGGCCTGAGGGTGAGTACATTTTCAACTAATTTTAATTTTTGGATGCACTATTTCTTCAAATATTTTCAAAATTCAGTCATATTCAAGCAAGCAAATATTTTATCAACCACAAAAATAATTATTAATGCTTTTTAGAGTGAGTTTTGGATGGAACGGAAGTGGTGTGTGGCCAAGTATGGTGACCCATATTCAGAATTTGTGCTCTGCATTTAATCCATCCAAGTGCACACACAGTAGTGAACATACACCCAGAGCAGTGGGCAGCCTGTGGAGCAGTTGGGGGTTCGGTGCCTTGCTCAAGGGTCTCACCTCAGTCGTGGTATTGAGGGTGGAGAAAGTGTTGGTTATTCACTCCCCCCTGCACCTACAATCCCTGCCGGACCTGAGACTCGAACCAACGACCTTCGGGTTACAAGTCCAACTCTCTATCAATTAGGCCACGACTGACCCTATGGGACTAACCAAAAGAAGATGGGAGGAGTGTTTGGGGTCAAACCTGTTTGAAATACTCATTTTGACACACTTCACCTGACAATATAATTGAGGGGAAAACTAAATTATCCTTCCTGTGTAATTTCAACCTGACAACAGATCAGTCATAAACCCAAAACAACTCACTCAGAGTCAGGCTTCTCCATAGACTGTCAGCATTTTGTAGACCCACAAATTATTTAAATGTTAAACATCTGCAAACTAGTTTTCTTGGTGGGAAATCTGATTTCCATCACAAATGCAGGACTCTTAACAGACTTTTGAGATGGTGTCTCCGGATCTCAAGGGAGGAATAAGAAGAGAGACACAAAACAAGTGTGCTAAATTGAACCCGGCATTTCTGAATTCCCTCTGAAATGTGGTAAAATCTTAAGAGAAGGACAGTGAATAAGGAGAAAGTCAATCATGGTGGATATTTATGATTTAAGAGCTTTTCAGAGGTTATGTAAAATAACGTCTGGCCCAGCCAAACAGCTTTCCCATCGCTTAAACTTGGTGAATGACTTAGACTTGTTTGCTCATGACTAGCAATTATAAAAAAGGTTTGATTTCCTGTCAGGATGAGAGTTTCTACATTAATCATTTAACTGTATTTTTGTTAGGGCTTCATGTAGCTTCCCAAAAAATAATCATAATGCAATAAACTGACTGGCACTCATAAATTGTACACAGTAAACTGTGCTAGTTTCATGTATCTTGTACCGCTCCCTGGACTCTTTCTTCTCACGTAGTAAAATAATTCAGCTCAAATCAATATTTAATGTCCATTTATTTATTTATTTGGTAAGTAGCTTTGTAATTGAGGTAATCTACAGTCAGCCAGTCATTTGTTTTTTTTTTAAATAAACCTCTTCAGGGTGAAGCAAGACCTCTCTGATTCACATCAGGACTGGTTGCACATTATTCCTTATATGTGTTATACTGTTTGGCATACAATTTAAAAGAAGTAGGCAGCGTAAAGCAGTATATGCACAGACTACAGTAAGCAATTAGCAAGCGTTCTATTCACAGCCTGGTAAAAATATCAACATAACGCCCCTTTTCAAAATGTACAGCCTAAAGCTAAAAAGTGTAGCTTACAATGCAACAAACGACAATTAGAAAAGGCTGTAAAAGAAAATTATCTGTCAATCACTGACCTTGAGGTTTAAAATGAAAGAAGAAAATCATGTCATTTGTAAATAATCTTGTTAGCATTAACTTACGGTACTTGGTGCGTCTTCTGTTAAGATGGTGTGAAATACTAAATTCTCTGTCTTGGGGTTTGGGTATGTATATATTGAGATAATCCACTTATAAGAGCTCTTACTGAAATGAAATGTGTGGGAATGGAACCAGTGTGGTTTTACATTTAGCTCCAGGCATCCATTTTGATTCAGCAACAAAAGGCATGTGAAAAGAGACCAGGCTCTCAGAGATGAGTAAATTTGTACTGATGAAAGCAGCTCAGTAAACGGTTGCATCCTGTTGCAATTTCATAAGAAGCGAGTTGGTCGAAACACATGCATAATGATGCACGCTAACTAGCTCATCTGCTCTCATTCTGACGCTCATTATTTCCTCAGAGGGAATGAATATAGACATATGCATATTCATTTGCACACGTGCACAGCGCCTTCTCTCTTAATCAGCATAAACCGGTGAATAAGTAAGTTTAGTATACCATAGGCTTGTATAATAGCACCCAGCTAAAAGGCTAATGCCTTCTTTGTCATAGTCTGAAATACAAACCTCATTGTAAATTAATCTGCATTTCTTGGGGCAATGCATTTCACACTGCGCAGGTAGGTAAGATGTTGAACGAGCTGACAATTGAGCGTACAAAGAGGAAACTTAATGGGAAAATGGAACAGCTTTAGCCCTGAAAGAAATTAAATCTGCAGCGGGTGAAAAAGAGAGAGATTCTGAAAAGGAGCCAAATACACTAGAGTCATACAAAGAAGCAAGCAGGGAGCAGTTAAATATTCCCTCCCTGCCTTCTTTTAAACAAGTGACACAGTTCTCACACAAACCAAAGGGAGAGCCCTTTCTGTGCCGTATCCCCTCGTGAGACTCGGTTGATTTTGTTCGAGTGCGACCGTCTAAGGGCCAGGGTTATATAAAGGCAGAGCACATCACGCTGGAGGGTGTAATGCTTCAGCAGGAGGCAAATCAGAGTCGAGTCTCCCCACTGACTGGAGTTCATTTCCTTCTGCTTCAGACCAGGGGTGGCATCATCAGTGCCTTTGTGGAAACAGTGACCTCGGGCGCCACCTGGCACTACAGAAACATTCACTATGAACCGCAACGCCGGCGTGAAGTCCGCACCAGGGGCTGTCAGAAGCCTTCCCCTTATCACCCAGGTGCACTGCATCTTCAAGTCGACCTTAGTCTGGGAACATAGATTTCCCCAGTCTTGCATCACTGTGTATCCTTGAGCAATATGCTACTGAACGACTCCGGAAATGAGAGACAGAGGGGGGAAAGACAAAGAAAGTGGAAAAAGCAGATTGCGCAATTAAAATTATATAATTAACCACCTGAAAACCAGGCCAAATCCGGTAATGTGCGCGAGGAACTCCTCTAGAGCTTACAGTTCTCTTTTTGGCTGAGGATTGAAACACAAGATGTTAATTTAGCATCACATTAGGAGGATTGATGCAAAGCGAGTTGTGCTCTCCAGGTGAGAGGAAGCTGAAGCCATATTACCAACCCAGGCTGCTTGGAAAAATGTGCCTCTGCCTACTTTTTTTTGCAAAACTCTGGGAAAACTTCAACAGCTTTTATTCAGTTTCTGGGGCAGATTACAGATGAATAAAGACTTCTTTTCAAGCAATTCCCTGCACAATACTATGGTATGGATCTCAAAATGCTTTTACCATAGTGCATGATTTGTAAAAATTATAATTTTTTATGCTTACGTCACATAAACAGCTCAATACAAATGTCTTTTCTGACAAAGTAAACTTGCTCGGCAGCTTACCTGGTACAGCACTGCACTTGCAATAGGTACAAGTCTTGATAAAATAGCTCAAAGAAACAAGGTAAAATGACACCGTTGCTCAAGCATTTTATTTGTTTTGTGTTTTATCTCATATTTGTTTCTGTCAAGACTATCTGTTAGGTTTAGGGTAGTGTTTAAAGTGGTTATTTTTTTTTTTTATAATAGAACATTAACTTTTTAGCACCACTCATTTCATTTTCAAAATGCCGCGAAGCTAACAACCAATAAACCAACATCATAAAATGTTGCCAAATTCACGTTTATCTGTGACCCATCTACTTGTGATTCGTGAGTTTCCGAACTTCAGGAACATGAACTGTAACTTTGACATGCTAGAGTACAGCTGAAGGAGACACTGTGGGTATTGGATATTAATATTGTATTTGTACAAACCCACCCAGATAGCATAAGCCTGGAAACAACACTTGCCCCGCGGCTAACTGTGGATTATGTTGATAATGTTCACTAAAGCTGGTGAGGAGTGAGAGGCAGCGTTTGATTGCGTAAGACCACATCATCCGCCTCCCCCCTTGGAGACCCAATCTCTGGCCTTCCCCCACACAGAACCGAAAACCTCCCACTGAACAAGCAAACAGTGAGTCAGCGCTTACTGCACAAAGCAACACTACAGTAGCAGGGCAAAGCTTGCACCCTCTCAGGCCGCACCAATGCAATGAGGGGGAAAAAAGCAAGAGTGTTTGTGTGCCATTATTTTAAGAAACAAAGGAATTATTTGGAATAAATCAGCTGAAAATTTTAATTTAATCTTTACTAATTCACTCTAACACAAAAGGAGATTTTTGAAGAATCTTCATGGTTCTGTTTTCCATTTCCATTTCAAACCTACTGAAATACTTTTCATGAGATAGCGAAGGCAGAGCGGTGTTTCTGATATCAGTGTGTGGAGCGAGCGAGGAGTGGAGCGGAAGCGGGAAATGGTGAACCCGGAGCAGAGTGATTATTAAATGCTCGGAGCGTGGAGGGGAAATTGTTGACGCTCCACTCCGCTCACATAGGCTACTCTGCCGGACACCACCACACGAATGTGGCTTTTTGTTAATGACTGTCCTACTACAGGATTTAACACAGAGTAACAGCTCACTACCAGTTACAAAAGACACTGTAACTGTCTGTCAGGCAATTGTAGTTGTATTTTTTATCAATGAATTTCTTAAATTATCCTTTGACTATGTTCTGGCCTGCCATCTAGTGGCCAAATTCTTTTTTTTGGCCCGATGCCAAACATACTTGCCCCGACCCCTGCTATACAGTACATTTTGACATTTAGTAGATACTTATCCAAACTGAGACAAAAAATTAGAAGTACAAACAGTTTATCAAGAGCAATAATCAAAATTCTGAATATAATAAATGTAAGTTTATTATAACTTATGTGAGGAAATTTAAGTCATTAATATTTGTTAATAATCTTCAAGCAAAGACCATTGCAGTCGGGATGAACCATGATCTTTTCTTCTCTGACTGTGACACATATCCAAGTAAAAAAGCTTCTCAAATGAGGACAAAAAAATTATAATAACAATCTAAAAGCACTTGATTTTGTCAATCAGGAATAGATTGAATTTACTGAATTGATCTAATGTGAGTGACAGGCTGCTGGAGGAGAGTGATTAATGCATGAATGCATCTGTCATTACAAAACAAATAAAAATGATTTGCAATTAATGTATAATTAACACTGCAGTATTCTATAAAAAAAAAAGAATACAAAAAGTGTCACAAAAAGAAGTCCATTTTAATTTCATGGTGACCAAGTTAGTTCACAAGTACAATTATAATCAAGCTACAGCAGTTTTCTGAATAGTCCAGCTACAATCTCTTTCTGCCTGTCCAAGCTGTTAGTCTGATATTGGACTAGATAGATTCAGTCAGACTAAAGCATTAATGTGACATAATATAAATTCGATTCCTGAAATAAAATGCATTTAAACAGCGAGTCAGACTGGTCTGAATGAGGCTGTTTTGTGAACCAGATCAACTGGTTAATTGAAACAAACACACTGAAAAGAATCATTCATTTGTGAATGAGACTGATTCAGTTGCCGATTTCTGAATGATGACTGAATGAGGTAATGAAAGGAAGCTTAACAGTGAATACAAATTTAAATGTTTTATTCACCACACAAATCTATTTTATGACTTCAGAAGACTAAAAAAATGGCTCATACTTCATATGGACTACACTTATGGTGCTTTTGGGTTCTTTTTAAGAGCTAAAATGAGTTGCATGAAGATGCTTCGAATTCTTCTTCTGCGTTCTATGACAAAACAGCATAAGGAACAACAAAAGGGTGGGTAAATAATGACAGCATTTCATTTTTGAGTCAATTACTCTTTTGAGGCTCTTAGAAACGTCTCACAAAGATCCAGTGCTGTGACTCTCTATGAAAAGTCCCCATTTCAGTCAAGGTTTGAATGTACCATATAACACAGTTTCAGTCGTAACACTCTGATGACTCATCTGTCGCCAATACATCTATTGAGTTTGAGACCTCACCTATGAATCGCATCCCATTTTAATGTTTCACATTTGTTTGCTTTTTTCCTTCTTGGCCCCTTCTCTCTACAATCGTGACTCCACTAACAAAGGGACTTGTCGAGGGAAGTTGCCATCAATTTGCAGGCATGTTGGTTGCCTGGGAAACGGGTTTAAAGTTGTGCATAACTGACGACAGGACCTCTGCACTGCAGTAACCGGCACATCTCTGAGTGGGGCGAACGCACGTGCCACGGGCCAAATCACATCAGCCAGGCTATTTAACAACTTTGAAGAGCAAGGAGAGAAAAAAAGCCTAGCTAGTCTTGTCATTAAACAGGAGTGTATGAGGAACAGAAGGTCACATTGAAGAAGTTCTTCCTGAATACCTGAATATGCATGGCCTGAAAATAAAAAGAGAGAAAGAGAGAGTCAAGAACATTTCCATTAAGATAAGATACTGTAATAAGCAATAAAATAATGCTAATATCGCACATCTTTCAAAGTAACCAAGAAGGGTTTTCTTTATCCATATATTCTCAACCATAAAAATGATACAATACAGCTACTACTAATAATAATAAATGCAGGAAAAAAAATGCAAAATCATAGTTATAGTTTTATATAAAAAATATTTAGTTAAAAAAAATGTATATTTTGAATACTGACATCTTATTTCTCGTTTACTTAAAGAAAATCTTCTAAATATTTAATATTGTATCTTGGAAAAAACAATACAATGTGTGTGTGTGTGTGTATGTATTTTTAATTATTATTTTTTTTTTTTGACAAACTTATGGCAAAAATATCACAATTATTCATTACATTTTATATTAAAATCTGGTACTCATAACATGATATTTTTAACAGAAACCAAGATTAAATCTTTGCCTACAAAAAAAAAAAAAAAAAAAAAAAAAAAAGTAATGGAAAAAGTATTTAAAATTGGATGTTTTTAATAGAAACCAATATGTCTTATGGCAGAATCAGACTCATGGTGTGGGTTTATAACTTTGCCAACCATAAGTGTGAATGTGGAATTCTAATTTGAAGTACAGCGGCACATTACGCTCCCTCTCTGCAGGTGTTTTTTTAAGAGCTCATCTCGGGTATGATAACAGTCAGTGATTCAGGTCTGAACTTTGCCCAAGAGTGTCTGCGAGAAGATTTTTCCATGGCAACACCTCAGATCAGAAAGGAAGAAAGCGAGAGATCAACCAACCCTGCAAGGCTTCCCTCTTTACCTGACCTTTAAAACGATCAGACCCTGAGACACTCTAATGAAGTGCCTGGAATGTTCACCTTCAGCTGCACGACACCAAACACAGGACACCTGCCAATATGCAATCTCACAAAAAAGAAAAAAAAGGGAAAGAGTTCTCCAACATGAAAGTCAGTTCAGAATGTAACATCTAAGATACTTTTTTCTCGAGTGTAAAAGCAGCTCACACGCCAACCCAGTATTCCAAGAGAAACAAAATGCTGCTCCGGTAACACTTTGACCTCATTTTGGAGGATTCTGTAGAGGAGCCTCAATTGTCTTCAGATGTGTCTCAGTGACACAGAATATGGAAGTAGCAATAAATCAAGATATCTATATACAGCATTGTTCTGTAAGCAGCACTCTCAAATACAGTACACAAAATAAATAAAAAAAGAAAACTTACCAACCCCAAATTTTTGAATGGCAGTACACATACAAGCAACATATATTTATATTTTTGAAAGTATCTTACGCTTACCTGTTTATTTAAAAAATACAACAAAGAAATTATAGAAATTAATACTTTTATTTAGCAAGGATGCTTTAAATTGATGATAACGACATTTATAATGTTACAAATAAATTCTATTTGAGATAAATGCTGTTCTTCTGAACTTTCTATTCATCAAAAAACCTGACAAAATTCTACTCAGCTGTTTTCAATATAATAATAATAATAAATGTTTTTTGAGCAGCAAATCAGAATATTATAATGATTACTGAAGGATCGTGTGACTGGAGTAATGATGCTAAAAATTCAGCTTTGAAATCACAGGAATAATAATAAAATTACATTTGAAAATATATTCAAATAGAAAGCAGTTATTTTAAATAGTACAAATATTTCACAATATTACTGCATTTGCTGTATTTTGGATCAAATAAATGCAGGCTTGGTGAGCAGACGAGAATTCTTTAAAAAACATTAAAAAAATCTTACTGTTCGAAAACTTATGACTGGTAGTGTTTTACAATCATTCTAATATGCTAATTTGGTACTTGAAACACTTCTCCATTTTCATTTTTATGTTGAAAACAGAAAATATTGCTCAAAGGGGTCATCAGATGCCCATGTTCCACAAGTTGATATTATTCTTTAGGGTCTTAATGAAAAGTCTATGGTTAAAATGTCTCAATGGTAGTGTAAAAACCCCTTTTTTACCATGTCAAAATCAGCTCTGTTTTTAGCAAGCCATTCTAGTCCATGTTGCTTTAAATGCTAATGAGCTCTGCTGACCCCGCCCCTGTCTTCCGTGGAGACGAGCAGTACTGTTTACTTTAGCCGCAAAACTGGCTAACTAGCACATTATTAGGAAAGGCGATTTGCAAAGATTCATAAAAAAACGTTATACTCACTTCTTCTGCAGCTGAAGCTTGATGATAAATGATTTGCGCGAACATAAACGCATTTATGCAGATCGGGATCGGCGCATTCCCTTCAAAATGAAAGTAACGTTAATCTTCTGCATCTTCAGTGGCTCAGATGTCGGGAGTAACTGACGAATGCAGCATATAGCATATAGCATTCGGGAGTGCTATATTCTTTATTACATCCAACAACAAAACACCTCAATTGCTTAATCAGAGATGTTCTTGTCTTCCCCTGCACTGGAGTCGATACAATGGCGGACAGCTCTCAGCTCACTCAGATCTAAGGTAAGACGGTCTTGTCAATCAACTCTCGTGGGAGCGGCCTGTACAGAACTACATCATTCTTACAGGAATCTCAGAACAGCCTGCTTTGAGAAAGGAGATTTTAAAATAGGGATTTAAAAAAAAAAACTCTAGGTGGATTTTTATCATTACAGGATGGATGTGTAGCAGACATTTATCACACACTTCCAACACACATTTATGTTCAAACAACTTGTAAAGTGAATTTTGCATCCGATGACCCCTTTAATACTTTTGTGTAAACCATGGTACTTTTTTCAGGATTCTATGATGATTAGAACGTTTAAAAAACAAAACCTGTTTAAAATTGACATTTTTTGTGACAATTTTAAAAGTTTTTATAAATTACATTTTGGCATTGATATACATGAAAATGATCATTTTCAACTCAAATAGACTCAGAGGCTGCAGAGACACAAAACTAGCACAGATATGTAGTAAACCAGTTGGTCATGTATATGGTTTAGAGGTCATACAGAATTATTTGACCACAGAATGCTGTGACTGACAAATCAGAAGTTTTCCACCAAGCCATTTAAACAATCTTTATCAGCTACGGCAGCATGTGAACTCTACAACTTTGAAGACTGCCGCACAGAATGTTATCTCAGAAATCGCTCACATAAGCAATCTGTATCCGAAATATGAGCGGTAAAAAGACTGAGGAGGAGCTGTATTTTGAACCTGTTCTCTAGGTTGACATGCGCCTCCAAGCCGAAGCACTGTTATATACAATGTTTTCAGAAGAGAGGTGCAATACAGTCTGTGAAAAAAAAAACCCAGCACTCAAGCACAGAGTTCTGCACAGCCCCTGCACTGCTGAATCTCCCAGCGTTCCGGCGGTGCCGCTTAAAAGCAGACGCTCTCGAGTGTGTGTTCTATTTTCCACTTGACAGTGCTGGTACTTCACCAGAGAGGCGGCACGACTGGGCCAAGGCTGTCAGTCAGCTCAACCTCCATCTCCATCAACGTTTCATTCAGTCCTAATGCATCCGTTCAAGGGCCTCACCCAGGGTCCGGCCCCCACTCGTGCCTCAACCATTCTGCTCTGGTTACGAGAAGACCCAGTTCAGGTGAACCATCCGTTACAAGCCATCTGGCAGTCCACGTCAGCTACAAAAGGAAATAAATCAATTTGTCAGCCAGACAGAGAGACGTGCAGCAAACAAGGTATGACCTAATTTACGGGTGCCGTGTCCAAATCGACAATAACCAAACGTTATCAGGCGAATCTGACGGTAATGCGAGAGGAAAGATTAAACCCGTTTCAAATGAAGCTATTTGGCCCTCGATTGCATCAGTGCGATCAGGGAGTCGAAAAGACGAGCGGTGTACGTTCAGATTCTCATTGAAGTCCCTCAAAAGGCCCGGTGGCAAATGAGAGCTTTACTTATCAAAGGGAACACCTCCTGTTGGATTTAAAAAGGTAAATATCTCTGCTTTTATTTAACAAAATGAGTAATAAAACTAGCAGTTATGACATTGTGGTTTACGATGAGCCCCCAAAGTGCTTGCAAGTCCTCTAAAACAGTGGGAATGGAAAAACAGCTTAGGAAACGCACAAATCTCATTAAATACGGTAGCTGTAATGTTTCTCCCGAGCCATAATAAACCCAAAACGCCGATATTTCTTCTGTGTGCCATCTTATTCTGTCACTTTAACCACATTAGCACTAAGAGTAATTTATATTGTTATACAATAGCCATTTGTAATGCGTTTTCAGGCTGTATGTATTCAGACTTTTTTAATTACGGGCTGTGAGCAGGTCATGATGTCGGCACGGGATTTGGGGCCAAAGAGTCGACGGGCAAAATATGTATCCATCCAAAGTTTGAGAGCCCCGCTGTGTGCCCTCGTAAGCTTAAGTCCTATCCCTCGTCACACACACATACGCCCATCCATTCCACACAGATTAATTGAATTAAAGCGCTGACCACTGCACAATTTTACAATTTCACTGCACCTTGGCTTTGCCTATGCGAGGCCCCCGTTGGCATGGAAACCACCCTCAGCCTTAAGGGTTAGTCAGCCAGCCGTGTACCCTGCAGCCTAGCGCTGGAAAGTTGAACTTATTTATGCACAATGAGGTCCATAATTCATTTAACAGAAATGAGAGACATCCAAAGCATCAAGGGCTTGCAAAGCAGCAGTGTACTGATACTCAAATGTTCTGGTGAGGGTTTGTTTGAAACTGTTTGCTGTTAATACAGCCTGAAATGCTTAATGTATAGACTAAACTTTGTTTTGTAGATAATTTCTGTCTATATATATTTGCAGTTTACATAAAATACCCCAAACTCAGAGACCTTTTGGGGGAAATTATCCAATGAATGGTTTACAGTATTTATAGTTATGTCATGCCAAATCTCAGAGGGTTTAGCATGGTTATGTATATGACAATATTAATGTGCTTGGTCTTGGCAGAATAGATCTGCTACGTTGCTGCTACTGCAGCAGAGCAAGTACCAAGACTTGCTACTGCCAGTACATCCCAAACACTTTTTCACACAGGGCCATGTGGGTTTGGATTTTGTTTTCCCTTCATAATAAAAAACTTCATTCAAAAGCTGCATGTTGTGTTTACTTGTGTTATCTTTGATTAATATTTAAATTAGTTTGATGATCTGAAACATTAAAGTGTGACAAACATGCAATAAAATTAAAAATCAGGAAGGGAGCCAACACTTTTTCACCCCACTGTATATGAAATAGCCCCCAAATATAACTGCATGAAATCACCTTATAGCAGATCTAGACAGGTTGAGCTGGGCAAGATGAAGGGTTTCTGAAGCACGCTGCAACTGCCACACCAAGCATTAGTCAAGTATTTGAATGCTGAGAAGCAAGCTCATTGGCTGCTAGGACTGCATGATAAATCGAAATGAAATTACAATCGCGATAAGAAAAAAGCTGCAATTGCGCATCTTGTCAGTGAAGCACAGTTCTGTGATCAGTAGTAAATCTCCATCTGTAGGCCAGAGGGTGCTTTCGCACAGAAACACCACATTCGCCCTGCAGAAGAAATCCAGGAAATCCCTATAGCAGTAGCTAAATAAACAGAAGATTTAACTGCTTTCATTGACTCAACGTGACTAATAAACACAGGACTATGGCAGTATATGATTTATCTGAGTTCTTATTATAATTATCATTTTAATAAAGTATATAACAATGCAATGCTAATCGACATAGCCTTTATCACTGCTAAGAATACTATGAAATATGTTGCGTGCCTTATTCTGTGTAAGAAGCCACATCATCTCACAGAAGGATTTATTTCAAACACTCGACTGACGTTATGAAGTGAGTTTGGAGTAAAAACATTTAAATGTGGTATTTTCAAGATGGAGCAGCATTTACTACAGAGCCTTAGCTCACTGAGAAGCTATGCAAACAGCTTTCATTATCACATAACGATTTCTACGATTTCATTATCGTGCAATTAAATCGTCCGGGATTATGAAAGCAATTTTGCGAAGCTTGTCAGTGAACTATGGCTCTGTGTGCTAAATGCTGCTCCATCTGAAAACACATGATGGAGATTTATTACTGATCACAGAACCGGCTTTACTGACAAGATGCACATGACATTCGATGAATCGTGCAGCCCTATTGGCTGCTGATACAAAAAGAACCAATCAGCTGTGTCAAGTGATAATGATGTCATTATGCCAGATAGAGCTAGCCATCTAGAGTTTCATGACAGAACTTTGGATTTCCTACAACTAATTTAGCTTAAATTGTATCATATACACTTTATCCAAACTTAGATTTGTAGTCTTAGGTGTGCCAATGGCAAATTTCTAGCGAATTCTTATGAATTTCTACAATTTCATCTGTATGTTTTGGTACGACATGCTCATTCTCTACTGAGCCTTATATTTGGGGTCAGGTTAAGGGTGCACCTTCATGCTTTTTTTATTGACAAATTGTACACTTTCCATCAAAACATCTTAAATTAATAAGAATTTGCAATTAAAACTTGCATATGTTCTTGTGAGAACACTAATCTTGTGCCTATTTCTTTTAGCAAACCAAAATCTTGTTCATTATTTAGTATTCTTAATGACTCAATATTTAGAATTCTTAAATGCAGAACAAATGACAGAAAGATCGAGGAGAGAATGCAATTACTACACTCTACAATGACATTCATATATGGTTATTCAAATAACGATCTGAAAACATTGGCTTTGTTTATTTATAGAAATGTACGTGGTCTCTAACTGCAATCTGGACGTCAATATCTGGACGATTTTTCAAAGCTTGCAAATGAGCTGGACTCTGAGAGAATATCAAAGACAAACAAAGAGAGGAATCTCAATTTCTTTCGTCACACAAAGGATTAACGTGTCTTTACTCTCACAAGGACGTAGCTGCCAATCCTGCATCTGAAGGATGTTTACTCAGTCAACAAAGCACTGGAACACAAATGCAATTACAGAGAGCAACGCACACCTGTACACACCATGAGCGTGAAGACACAAATCACATTTGTCTGTGGGTGATGTGTCAAGTCTAGGGCTGTCAATAGAGTAGAAATTTTAATCAAATCAATTTTATACCATATGCAAATTAATCAACTGCTATTAAATTAATAGAATATCAGCATTTGCTGAAAAAGTACGGTGGCCGAGAAGTGCAAAACAAAATCACGATTCTGAAAACAAAATAACAAATGCAAATGCAAATGCAAATCTAAAAACCAAAATAACAATTCAGAAAATATTATAACAATAAGAAAACACAATGACAAATCCGAAAACAAATTAACAAATCAGAAAACACAACGACAAATCAGACAAACCGGAAGAGGTAGGTATAGTTTGAGACAGCGCCATTGGTTTGGGAATAGATTACGCATCGCTGATTGGACGAGACATCTGTCAATCAAGGTGTACAGGAAGAACGAGAAGAAGAACAGCAGAGTCAACCATTGGCAGCGTGTAGAGCGCGTGACATTGTGATTTTGGACGCGATCGACCTGGGTTCGAGTCCGCCTTTTGCCGAACTTTTTTTTTTTTCTTCCTTTTCAAATCTCGTATCGCATCGGAAAGGCATTTATTTTCAATAAAAATTAAGGAAATAATCCAAAAATTTTAAATAAAGTATCGGGTAGGGTTAGGCTAGGTGTAGGGAGAGCTTTATTGTACCAATAAGGTGGCATCCATTTGAATTAAAATTATAATTTACACTCAATACGTTATTATTGCATACTGTTTTTTTTACTACAATACTGAGGTGCAGATAATTGCCACTATTTGCAACAAGTAGTATACATAGCACAAAATCCTGCTATTTTAACATATATGTATTTGCACTTAGTTAAATAGCCTCTATCGCTGTTTACACAGTGCAAATAGCTGCTGCATAAAAATATACATGCATGTACATTTACAACACTGTACTCTGTATTATATTACCTTTGAATCAGAATACAAAAAAAACTTGTTAACGCTAATGCGAGGGTGTTTCTAATACAGTGTCTATGGGAGTGACGGTAAATTTGACATAGTTCTGTCAAATAGCGATAGCAGCTAACCTCAGTATTGTAAAAAAAAAACAGTATATGCAATAATAACGTATTGAGTGTAAATTATAATTTTAATTCAAATGGATGCCATTTGGTCCCCAAAATAAGATATTTCAAATACTGTAGCAGATGTAAACATAAAACAAAGAAAATACACTTTTGCAGTGTATTCAAAGTCTTTAATATGGTCGTGTTCAAAATACTTAAAGAGACAGTTCACCCAAAAAACGAAAATTCTGATGTTTTAACTGACAAAGTCATCTTCTGTGAATCATGAGAGAAATATGAAAATTATTATACTAATTATATGTGGATTTACTTGTGGATTACTCTGATGTTTTTATCAGCTGTTTAGACTCTCATTCTGACGGCACCCATTCGCTGCAGAGGATCCATTGGTGAACAGATGATGTAATGATAAATTTCTCCAAATCTGTTCTGATGAAGAAACAAACGCATGGCCCAAGTAAAATTTGTGTTAACTATTTCATTTTAGATTTGTTTTCATTGCATCTTAAAAATATAACTGCACTAGTAGTGTTTGTATGTATTTATTTTTTGTTTGTTTAAACTTAAATCAAGTGGAAAAATCAGACAAATAAAATAAAAATAATAATAATTGAATCATTAAAAAGGGCTTTAGAATTAATTTTACTAGCTTTAAAGACTTAAACACTGTTCAGAATATGTAGTATTCCATATTTTTTAAATGTTGGTTGTACTTCAAGCTTCAATTGCTTGCATGGATGAACTGGCATGATTAATTACATTCATTTTTTTACCACACTTTAAAAAAATAATAATTAAATCACACTCAATTAAATGACAGCCCTAGTAAACTCAGTTATGCAAAGCCCTCACATGCTCTTTCCGTTTCTTCCACAGAGACAAGCAACTTGAGATCAAGAGCTTAGGTTTTACTGACAGTGCACATTAGGTTAGGTTTTGGATGCTCTGATCTTTTCTTGTTCTACTGCTAATATATATTCTGCAGTTCCCAAGTGTCTTTATGGATACAGTTCATACACACACACACACACACACAGTGTAGGTGCTTCACAGCCAAGTCATTACACTTTCAGCACTACTAAAGGGCAGGAACAGGGCTTGCTTGTGTGTGTGTGTGTGTGTGTGTGCGTGTGTGTGTGTTGTTGGCAAGCCGTTACAAACAGACGTTCCTGAAGGAGCTGAAACTTATCTGAGTGCTGATTTGGCACAACACCTTCAGGCTGAATCAGCCCATTACTCAAAGGGTGCTAATTACAACGAGCGTGACCGTGTTACTCAGTGTGCATGAGATTACGAGCGAGATACTTTTGTACTCACTGTTTATTAGAAAATTAAATACATTCCTTTACTTTTTCTAAATACTTTTGCACTTCAACACATCATACAACAGGTAACAGGTGAATGAAGGAGAAAGTATGAAAAATAAGATTTCTGACTTGAATGAAAAAATGTGCTTGCAAGTTCATTTTGATTAAATATTACAAAGACAACCTTATTTATTTGAAATAATGTACAATGGTTGGTCATTCACAATAAAACCAGAAACAAGTATTTGGAAAGTAAACAGGCTATGATTGCATGTTGCCTTTCAACATTTCATTTTCCAAGTGACACAAAACATTCAGTGGGAAATAATAAAAGATGGAGCATGTTATTTCCCCCCCATCAGGTTTAGATGGGTTTGTCAAAAGTAGGCTAAGATATTATTGGCTTTGGTTACATCAGCCAAAAAGTAATTTCAAAGGCAACAAAGTTGTTACATTTTTATGAAGGTTTATGGGGAAACTTTTGTTTTCCTCTTTAGAATCACATGTACTCATTTTACTTTAACTTTTGTTCGAGTAAAATGAATTTTTAGTTCATGTTGTCTTCAAGTACATTCTTTGATGAACCTCATAAATCTATGTAGCTTAGAAGAACATACATTTAAATTTCCATCTTTGATATTAAAGGAATAGTTGACTGAAAAATGAAAATAATCCACAAGTAATCCACACGAATCCAGTCCTTCAATTAATGTCCTTTGAAAAGCTGCATGTTTGTAATAAACAAATGTATCATTGAAATGTTGCTTCCAGCTGAAATTGGACTCTTCTATTCATACTACTGCTTTCTTCAAATATAAAGCTTTCTTGTCTGAATCAGGAGAGAAATACACACAGATCAAGCACAGTTTTACATGAAAACTGTTCAATACAGCATGATTATCCATATCTTGACTTTGCAAGCACTACTAACTGTTCACAAATATCAATATGTGTCCATTATTCGGTGATTTCATGATTATGCATTTGTCTACTCCCTCTCTGGTCAACTCCAACTGTTAGACACATCTGTGCGTGGGAGTCCAGTGCTAAAAATGTTTTCATATCACTGAAGAAACAAAACATGTTTGATATTCTATTGTGTTAAAGTACCAATACAAAGAAGTGGCAACAGTAAAGCAGCTCAGAAGTTATTCTGACAGACCAATCAGGAATAGAGAAACACTACAAATCCTACCACGATATACACACATAAAGAGAAGCAGCGTAACTGTAATTCAGGGGTCTAACAGTTTGATGTTCCTTTCTTTATTTATGAGACAGTCTGTCCCTCAGTCCTCAAAAGGGAAGTTTGTGAAACGCTTTAATCAAGTTTAATTTGGCAGCTATATTCATAGTTGTGGAGATGTTTCTTTATGACCGCTAAATCAAATCTACAAATGAGGAACAGCACATACAATTTATCATAAGCTGTTTTTTCAGTTAAATGTGCGCCAGTCGTGTCATGGTTTTAGTGACTTCTGTTGTTTGCTATTTGGTTGATCACATCTATGATGGAAGGAAAAGGTAAATGTTGCAAAGCTTTAATGGATGAGTTACACAAGTAAGCAAAGATAAAGGAACCTACAGACTACAAGAAGTCTGAAAGCAAAAGAGGGGGAAATGGAGAATAAAACCACAGCAAAGCACTGACATAATGGATTTAAGTTGGTATAGTATATCTGATTAATTTATCATTCAGAGAGAGAGAGAGAGACATGACAAATTTAGGGAAGAGTTAGTGCTGGCTCAAAGCCTGTAGCAGAACAATACTTCAATGCCATGACCCAGAACATAGCTCACAACCTGACTGTGCTCAACGTCTAACTGATCTGAACACCACGCACACCAGATTTTGGTTTAAAATGAATAAATCACTAAAAAACATAAAAAAAACACTTTTCTAAACCATCCATTAACCTAATCTTTCTCAGTCTTCCATAAACAGTCCTTCCTCTAAAAAAAATGCAAATGTTAAGATAATGGCAGAAATGTTAACATTAACTAACTCTGAGAAAGCTCTAAAATAACCTAATTGCAGTAAATGCTTGCACATTTTGAATAAACTAATGTCAAAGAGAAATTTTCATATTTTTTTAGATATTCAACAGTTCCTCATTTACTGATAAATATTAATATCAGAAAAATAACTGGCACTTTCCACGAATAAGGAACCCTTTAGGTGTCCCGTTACCCTTTTTAAAAGCATTAAAAAGCTTCTTTTTTTTACACTGTTGCAAAAGCAATAATAAAATAAAAATATGTGGGTCAATAGTGGAAAAACATAAATTAGTAATAAAAAGAATACAGATAATTAAACATTGCAAATAACAGAGTGCCGAATGCAATTCTCAAGCTTAATCATTCAACCTTACTTTTTTTTAAAATTCCTGTTAAAGGGGTCATATGACTCGATTTAATGTTTTCCTTTCTCTTTGGAGTTTTATAAACTGTTCATGCATAGATAAGATCCGTAAAGTCGCAAAGATTAAAGCCTCAAACCCAAAGATATTCTTTCTAAAAGTTAAGACTCAACCACGCCTTCCTAAAATGCCTCATTCAAACATGCCCCACAAATCTACACTCACCTAAAGGATTATTAGGAACACCTGTTCAATTTCTCATTAATGCAATTATCTAATCAACCAATCACATGGCAGTTGCTTCAATGCATTTAGGGGTGTGGTCCTGGTCAAGACAATCTCCTGAACTCCAAACTGAATGTCAGAATGGGAAAGAAAGGTGATTTACGCAATTTTGAGTGTGGCATGGTTGTTGGTGCCAGACGGGCCGGTCTGAGTATTTCACAATCTGCTCAGTTACTGGGATTTTCACGCACAACCATTTCTAGGGTTTACAAAGAATGGTGTGAAAAGGGAAAAACATCCAGTATGCGGCAGTCCTGTGGGCGAAAATGCCTTGTTGATGCTAGAGGTCAGAGGAGAATGGGCCGACTAATTCAAGCTGATAGAAGAGCAACTTTGACTGAAATAACCACTCATTACAACCGAGGTATGCAGCAAAGCATTTGTGAAGCCACAACACGCACAACCTTGAGGCGGATGGGCTACAACAGCAGAAGACCCCACCGGGTACCACTCATCTCCAGTACAAATAGGAAAAAGAGGCTACAATTTGCACGAGCTCACCAAAATTGGACGGTTGAAGACTGGAAAAATGTTGCCTGGTCTGATGAGTCTCGATTTCCGTTGAGACATTCAGATGGTAGAGTCAGAATTTGGCGTAAACAGAATGAGAACATGGATCCATCATGCCTTGTTACCACTGTGCAGGCTGGTGGTGGTGGTGTAATGGTGTGGGGGATGTTTTCTTGGCACACTTTAGGCCCCTTAGTGCCAATTGGGCATCGTTTAAATGCCATGGCCTACCTGAGCATTGTTTCTGACCATGTCCATCCCTTTATGACCACCATGTACCCATCCTCTGATGGCTACTTCCAGCAGGATAATGCACCATGTCACAAAGCTTGAATCATTTCAAATTGGTTTCTTGAACATGACAATGAGTTCACTGTACTAAAATGGCCCCCACAGTCACCAGATCTCAACCCAATGGAGCATCTTTGGGATGTGGTGGAACGGGAGCTTCGTGCCCTGGATGTGCATCCCACAAATCTCCATCAACTGCAAGATGCTATCCTATCAATATGGGCCAACATTTCTAAAGAATGCTTTCAGCACCTTGTTGAATCAATGCCACGTAGAATTAAGGCAGTTCTGAAGGCGAAAGGGGGTCAAACACAGTATTAGTATGGTGTTCCTAATAATCCTTTAGGTGAGTGTACGTCACTGTGTTGGAAGAGTTGCATAACACCGCCCATATTTATGCGCAAAGAAATAAGGCGTAACTTTTATTCTCACTGTAGTATTGTTGCCGCCATCACCATGTCATGGAGATGTGACTCGTTGTGATTGGCCGAATACCAAATTCGGCCAATCACAACGCACTGGATAGCTGGCCAATCAGAGCACACCGCGCATTTCAGAACTATGAGCTTTGAAAAAAATGGCGCTTTTCAAAAAGTCGGGGCAGAGAGGAGCAACACACATTTTGGAGAGTGATTACTAGCCTCTCCAAAATCCCCTACTCTACCTTTAATTCCCAATTAAAACGTGATTATAAATCTCACATTTTTCCTGTGTTACAGAATAAAATGAAGCTAACATCATAAAGTTATTAGTTTTTTAAGCAAAACAGTCTAAAATTGATGACTTGAGCCCCTCCAACAAGTTTATCTCAGTCTGCAAAGCACTGTACATTTGTTTTGTTTACTTTAAATATTTAACATCTCAAAATTTCATACTTTAAATTTTAAATATTTTCTTCCCTCTCAGCTAAATGACATCCAAAGTTTCACCTTGTAAGTACATGGAGGACGTTTTAGCAGGACAGCCTGCGGTTTTCACGGGGGCCTGACTACATTAGCATAAATGTTCAGCCGTGCTGCATAAGTCAGAGAGTCTGTCAGAGAAGAGATTCAGACTGCTGGCAACCTGGTCAGTGGGACAAAAGAGAGTTTATAGAACAGCCTTTGGTTCTGAGTGATCAATACAGTGAATCAGGGCTGTTCAAGTCTGCCCTGAAATAGAGCGCGCCAGTGACAAGAAATAAAGGTCTGCGCTGGAGGATGAGGGACTGCAGACGTGTCCCTGGGTTGCCTTGGTGACTCAGTAACACCAAAACCGTTGAGAAGATACAATTCTAGCGACCTCTAAGACAAATATGTGACAGATTTCATGCGGAAAGCAGGACATACGGGAGGGAAGTGGGCAGAGACAGATAGAGGAAGACGGAGGAGGCCATCTCAGGTCATGTGCCCACAAAGACATCATGTCTATGAGACTAACTTTGGCTGCTGGGAAGGATATGGCACATTTAAAAGTCCATGTTTGTCCTCGAGGAGAGAAGAGAGAGCCATTGGGTCAGCAGGACAGTGCTGAGGGGGTCGAGAGGATGGGAATCGTCTGTTAAAGCAGGTCTGACACATGCAAATCCACAATAGAGATATGTCACACACTGCATAATATATAATCTATCTGTACACATCATGCTGAAAGCATGGCATCT
Organism: Barbus barbus; assembly: GCF_936440315.1. Classification (NCBI taxonomy): domain Eukaryota; kingdom Metazoa; phylum Chordata; class Actinopteri; order Cypriniformes; family Cyprinidae; genus Barbus; species Barbus barbus. The sequence continues at coordinate 25,142,963 of NC_136750.1, forward strand.
GATATCATTATTGTCATTGCAGCATCTGTGGGTGTGCGAAAGTCCTGCTTGCATGGAAATGTTGTTACAGCTCATAGCTGTGATATAAAGCTATAAACATGTTCTGAAGCAGTATACTATACCTGTACTTTTAGCGTAATAGTCGTAATTATAATAGTGGTTTGGGACTTTATAGTAACACTAATAAATGCATGTCAACTAATTGTAGAGTAGTATCAAACCACATATGATACCATCCACATGGTGAGAGACGATAATTGTTAGTAATCGTTACCCAGTAATTGTGATTCCTTTTAAACATCAAAGCAAGAACAAACTTTTCTCTCATCCTGTCCATGATCAGTGCAAACAGCCCTAAGACTCTTTCAAAACTACAAATAAAACTCCTACAAAAAAAAAAAAAAAAAAACTATTTCACTCAGAGGCTTGATTGTGTGTGTGCTGATTTGTGTGCAGCTCGACTCCCCCCCACTCTGTTCCTTTTGCCTCTGTCTGGCCCCAGGCTGTTTCCAGAAAACACTCGTTCAATTGAACTCTCAATATGTAACCACTTCCAATTAGCTGTTATATTCTCTCACTGCTTCTCGGCTTTAGCTGCTCGATTACAGTACACAGATATATAGGGAAAACAGATAGGGCTGTTTCCCACAATTATACAGCATGTACATATAAATTATAAAGAAAATAGAGCTTAGTGCAGTCGCAAGATGAGTTAGCATCAGTTAATGGAAGTCTGTTTGTTTTCTATGAGATTTTTGACTACAGGCCAGTTTACAAGGTCATAACCCGTCAGTGTGAATCAAATCATTCCACGTAGCTCCATGCACACACACACACACACACACACACACACACTCACAAATACAGACAAAGTCTTTTTTTTTTAGCAAGTCACTCACATCTTAGTAAAGCCCCTGGGTGGCTATTTCAAGTAATGTGTACAGATTCAGATATCTGAATAGGGAAAGACAGAAATCAACTAAATGTGTTTTTGTCAAGCTTAAACAACATTGAATCAATAAGACAAAAACAGCATCATCAGCATGATTATCTGACAATGTTTAGAAGGGAGTAGATTTTTTTTTTAAGAGATGGCTGGAAAATTAGGCAGTGACAAACACTGTTAGAGAACTCACAAGTTGTGCTTCAAGTGATGTTCAACTTAAAACAATCACTCATTAGAGCATTACTAATACTAAATATTAATTTGGGGAAGTCGTGGCCTAATGGTTAGAGAGTCGGATTCGTAATCCAAAGGTTGCGGGTTCGAGTCTCGGGCCGGCAGGGATTGTAGGTGGGGGGAGTGAATGTCCAGCGCTCTCTCCACCCTCAATACCACGACTGAGGTGCCCTTGAGCAAGGCACCCAACCCCCAACTGTCTCATTTGCATATTTAAACTTTATATTTTAGAAAACATGTAATACAAAACAATTGCCCTAATTTACTGTGATTAATCAACTTGGAAAAGTATGTTGATAACTATTTATTAAGTTGTATTCTCTACACCTGTAGCATCTTTCCATAAATTGCATTACCCATATATCAGCATTAAGTCAGCCATGCTGCTCTTTAGATATCGCCATCGGCTATGGAAAACCCAACCACTAGTTAAGAGCACAAGGTTTTTGCCAATAAGGTGATTGCCCCAATGAGCATTAAAACAAGTAGCATGTTCTGTCTTTACACTGTCTATAATATAGACCATAAAGACAGGGCCACATCCACACTAAATAGCCATATCGATCAAGAAGATGCTGTGCATCCAGATCATTCCTGTGATTTAGATGAAATTTCGATGTGCCATGAACACACTTCAAGCCCACATCAGCCCGCAATTACAGGTTCTCCTGGTCTCCCAATTGAGAAATCCACTTCACAGCACACCAAGTCAGTAATCCAGCAACAAAACCAGCTAAGCCGAGAACAATAATGACCTTAATTCCGTGTGCAAAGATTATTCTGTATTGCATCAGAGGTGGTCTGCAGAGGAAACACTGGAGAGAGTTCCATGCATGAGTAATCACTTACGAGTCTCAGCAATAAAAAAAAACCTCCTCCATTCAAACCTCACACATAAACACACGTTGTCTCAGAGCAGAAAGAGTTTGCTTTCTATCACAAATCTACCAAAAGACAGAAAATATACATGCATTTTAAACTGTCTATGTATACGTAATCTTCTGACCTCTTACTCCATGGCACATATCTGCCGTGGAGCAGATCACTCTTAAAAAGACACCTCTACTTTTTGCACGAGGCAGCTCCATCATGAACCATCGCAGGAAGGACTTGGGGCAATAGCTGACGCCGTCGTAGCAAGAACAGCGGCCCATTTAAGCAGGCAGGATTATCGGAATGTGCTCTTTCCTGATAAGTGGATTATTACAATATTTCTCCATTTCACTATGTGGGGTTGAAGCACTTTACCAAAACCGCAACTTATGAAATCAGGCGTGTGGTGTCTGGATTACAGAAGAGTGAGCGCGCTTCTGTATTTCAGAGTACGGGAGGCCCCTCACTCAGCACAGCCATAATTACCCATCAGCCCTCACCACATCACATAAAGACACAATCTCTCTCTCTCTCTCTCTCTCTCGCTAGCTCGCCTTGCAATATTAACGTTTATGTAAGCATTGCAATTCATAAGCATGAATTTTGAAAATGCAAAGACCTTGGTAATGCTGCTAAAGGAATAGTTCACCTAAAGATGCTAATACTGTCATTAGCTTAACGTTTATGATTGTTTTTAAACTGTATTTCCTTCTAATGTGTAAATATTTCTTCTGTGAAACACAAAATGAGAAGTTTAGCAGAAAGCTGACTGTTTAAGCAATAAAAGTGGATGGTGACTAGAAGCTGTCAAACAGAAAAACTATCATAAAACACCATGAACATGAACTATGCTACCCATGACTTAAGACCAAGTATTCTAAAGTCAAAATTTAATATGAGTACAATTTAATATTTTTTTCAAATATTTAAGAAATACTTTTACTCCATAACTTTCTTTTTTTCCTTACACACAAAGCTTGGAAGATAATCTAATTGCAAATAAATTAAATAAACTATTAAATATTCTAATACAAGTTATTTATTGTTATTATTGAGCAAGACGGTCATATGGACAATTTTTTAAAGAAGAAAAAAAAACAAGGTTATACAGAATCATGATTTTTGAGTGAACTATTCTATTGAAATATTATCTTTAATGCATGAAATTTGTACCAGGGTCTTATTTTACATTTCTAAAAGTATCCTTACATTGCAGATTACCTTTAATGTTCAGATCTTTGAAGCCATGGAGTGAAAGCAGTCATAATGTTTATTTTCAGCTTTAGACTGTAAATAGGTTGTTTGCAAACACGTGATTCTGATGACGTGCGAAATGAAGCTGGAGGGCAGGAAGTAATTTTTTTCTCCATAGGAATCCTGTTTCTTGTGTAGTTTATCAATGCTCAAATCGGTCAAACGGAGAAAACACAAGGAGATTTTATCATGTACGAAAATGTGTTGTTCATAAGGTAGGAAAAGTCAAGAAATTGACTGAAAAACGCAGGAAAAAGTGGCTTGTAAACCTGCGTCTGCTGTCGGGAGGAGCGATCGGATAACGCTCATGTGCAAATTGTTAATATAAGATATAATAATATATTAATAAAGACATATATAAATGGATACAAGGTGACCCAGTCCGAATTCACTCAGTGCTAAACGCCAGACGTAGACACGATGTAAATACGATTATTTGCAGTTCAGAACCGTGAGATTGCGATAAACGGCATCAGTGATTACATGGAAGCGCTATTTGCTTGTTTTCTAGGCTATAATCAAATCAGAATTTAAATAAAAGTTGTTTTACGTGCTGCTAACAGGACCCACGACCAAAAATCGCTCCTGTTTATAACATAAGGATCACGTAACATTGTGTTTTTCTGTTTATACATTTCTATTGTTATAGCAGATAAACCAGTACAGCACGGACTTCTACGGAGATCTCATCCGTTTTCTTTTTTTTCATTCACTCCTGACACTTTGCTGCATACAGGGTTTGTGTAGGTTGGTCCTAGCAGCACGTAAAGCTAAACTTATTCAAATTCTGAATTGTTTACAGCCTAGACAGCGAGTAAATAGCGCTTCTATATAAAAGCAATCTCACAATGTTCAGTTATAATCGATGAAGCTCTCTAAACTGCTAATAATATCTTATTTACATTGTGTCTATGTGTGGCGTTTAGCATTGAGTGACTTCTGACTGTCTCACGCTGAATGCTTGAGGTGGCAGCCTTGGATTATCTATTTATATCTGTATTAATATCTTAATATTATATCTTATATTAACAATTTGCACACACAAGCTTTATCCGATCGGCTCCTTCCGACCGCAGACGCGGGTTTACAAGTCACATTGTCCTGTGTTTTTCAGTTAATTTCTTGACTTTTCCTTCCTTATGAACAACACATTTTCATACACGATAAAATCTCCTTGTGTTTTCTCCGTTTGACCGATTTGAGCATTCACAATTAAACAACACAAAAAACAGGCATCTTGAGTTTCTGCTACTGATTCCTATGGAGAAAAAATTACTTCCTGCCCTCCAGCTGCATTTCGCGCCACAGCAATGACGTCATGTGCAAACAACCTATTGCCTCTCTCACTTTCTGGCTCAGTTTCTCAGCCGAAGGGACGCTTTGAATGTTGATTCAATGAATGAGAATATTACAATAATGGTTTCTATGCAGGGTTATGTAATTGAAAAATAAGGAGGTTCAGGTAAAATAAAATATCCTCAAGGACGCACAGACTGCTGAAGCATTGAATAATAATTCAAATTCATGCACAGAGGAACAGTGGGTGGCTGTATATTTGAATTAAGGGGTGTGACTAAGCCGTTCTCAGTCCAATCGCTGCCGCCCCATGGCTACATGCTACAATACGGGACAACATGCAGAAACCTCAACCTGATTACCACCTGACCATTCACCTTTGAACCTACTGCCTCTACTGTACTTTCAAGGACACTTGAACTGTTTAGAATGGAATATTATCTTACTACTTACTGTATTTCACACTGTGCAGTATACACTGTACTCCACAATAAATAAAAAAAAAAAAAATTGTGTGATATAGTATGCCTAGGGGTCCATCTGTAAAGGGTGCAGAGAACTGAAAAATAAATAAATAAATAGTTTGTTATTTAAATTTGAAATTTATACATATTTATACGAACCCATTGAAAAACTCAAATATTTTTTACAGTGAGTGTATATATATATATATATATATATATATATATATATATATATATATATATATATATATATATATATATATATATATATATATACACGCACACCTTTATTTAACCAAGAAAAGACTCACCGAGATTAAAATCTCTTTTCCAGGAGTGTCCTGGCCAAGATAGGCAGCCGAGTTTGCATATACAAATAAACAACATAGTTACGACAAACATTACAAACCAACATATAACCAGTTAAAAACAATTCAACACCATTAAACTGCACTCTAGATTACATAGAAAATACTTAAAATAATTATAAGACACCAAGTTTTGTAACTTCATCTCCTTTTGGAGAAAGTGCCAATCTGAGGCGGCAGCATATTTAAAAGAGGTTTTACCAAGGTCAGTTCTGACAAAGGGCACACAGAGATTATAATTTGATTGAGAACGTAATGAATGATTTCCAAACAAAGTACTTTGTATAAAACAATATAAAATTGTAAGGATTCGACATCTCCTCCTTAGACGCACCTTTAGAGAGAAATGCATCTTCACGGATAACGATTGTATTAAATAGTTTTTTGTTTTCGTTTTTATTTATTTCATTAAGTAGTAATGTAAAGCTTTCTATAGATATATTTATCATGTCTGTGAGGCATGTATTCGCTGATTTAAGGTTCATTTTTGTGAAGTGCTCCTGTTCAAGATAAAAGCACAACGTTTTGTTGATATTGTGAGTGCACACAAATAAAAGTAGACCCTTTACAGTTCCGAATGATGTATTACTCTTACCTTTATGAGCAACAATTATGGCGCAAGTTGTTTCCATTGAAAAAAAAATGTAATTGATTGCGCTGGTGCCTCCATGTCCTGCACTTTAGCTTCCACTCTCCGCACAAACTACTGGTGGATACAGCGCACATTTATCTAGGTTTAACGTTTAAACATTGTGATTTGCTGTGTAACAAACATCAGAGAGAGTAATTTGTTGGAAAACAAACTCTCGTCCATAAATTACGTTCAGCTTCAAGAAATTCTAAATCAGAAATCACATAATTACTTATTGGAAATAAAGATCCTGATGCAATTAAGTGACTGTTAAAACTATTAAGCATTTGCTTTTTATCTGTAATTTTAGTAGAGTCTGTCAATATACAAGGGGGGAGCTCTGTAAATGTTTTGGTAACGGTTAGGAATTTAATATTCTTCCACAACTTTCTAGGATTTGTCAGATTTACTTTAGTTTTATCAAGAAAGTAATCAGATTTAGACTTTCTAATCACTACTGTACACTTGTTCCGAAGTAGCCAGTCAGAATTTAAATGTGTTTGTCTGGCCTTAGTCCACGCTACATCACGCTCTTGGATAAGATCATATAGGGCGGTCGAAAACCAAGGATTGTCCCGGTGTTTAAACCTATGTTTTCTCAAAGGTGCGTGCTTATTAAGAATTGACATAAAACTATTATAAAAATAGTCCCAAGCACAATCCACATCTGGAATTAAAGTAATTTTATCCCAATCGATCTGAGCGAGATCATATAAGAAAGCTTGCTCATTAAAATATTTCATAAAATGCCTAGTTATGATTCTCGAGTTCTGCTTGGGTAGCTTCGTATCTCTGGCTACTGCCACAGCACAGTGATCACTGAGATTGTTTGCAAATACAGAAACTGAAGAATATTTATGCGGAACGTTTGTAAAGACAAGATCTATTAATATAGATTTTTCTGGGAATTTCAAATTAGGCCTAGTGGGTGTATCTACCAATTGAAAAAGATTACGACTATCACAAAGCAATTTAAAATCATCAGATATTGAATGAGTCCAATTCAAATTAAAATCACCCATTACAATCAGTTTCTTGTAATTCAAAGAGGCCAATAAATCCATTATAGAATGTAAAATGTTTAAAATGTTTAAACTGTATTTATCTGTATCTGAACGCGTTTAATGTTAACTGTATGCACCAAGGGTCTGAGAGTAATGCAATTTCAATTCTCTGTATGTATGTGCTGTACATGTGGAAGAATTGACAATAAAGCTGACTTGACTTGACTTGACTAAAACACAGCTAGAAGCTGAAGGAGGTCTATAACAACCAGCAAAATTGAGCTGAAGGGTCTTAGACACAGAAATATTTAAAGCTAATAGTTCATACTGTTTAGCTACTGACACTGAAAGTATTAATGATGCCTCAAGATGTTCTTTGACACAGGGCCGGCGCCAAGGGGGGGCACACGCGGGCCGTGCCCCCCCACACGAGTTACTGTGCCCCACCACTTTCCATCCTGCCTCCTCCTTGCCTCCCTGCCTCCTGAACGCGATCGATTTTGAAAGCGAAAGTACCGATAAAACAGCCCACATAACATAGAATACCAGTTGCTTGGTAACACAAATTGCTAATCAGCCAATCACATGACAGCAACTCAATGCATTTAGGCATCTAGATGTGGTGAAGACGACTTGCTGAAGTTCAAACCGAGCATCAGAATGGGGAAGAAAGGGGATTTAAGTGACTTTGAACGTGGAATGGTTGTTGGTGCCAGGCGGGCTGGTCTGAGTATTTCAAAAACTGCTGATCTGCTGGGATTTTAACGCACAACCATCTCTAGGGTTTACAGAGAATGGTCCAAAAAAGAGAAAATATCCAGTGAGCGGCAGTTGTGTGGACGAAAATGCCTTGTTGATGTCAGAGGTCAGAGGAGAATGGGCAGACTGGTTAGAGATGATAGAAAGGCAACAGTAACTCAAATAACCACTCATTACAACCAAGGTATGCAGAACACCATCTCTGAACACACAACACGTCGAACCCTGAAGCAGATGAGCTACAGCAGCAGAAGACCACACCGAGTGCCGCTCCTGTCAGCTAAGAACAGGAAACGGAGGCTACAATTCGTACAGGCTCACCAAAATTGGACAATAGAAGATTGGAAAAACGTTGCCTGGTCTGATGAGTCTCGATTTCTGCTGCAACATTCAGATGGTAGGGTTAGAATTTGGCATAAAGCACATGAAAGCATGGATCCATCCTGCCTTGTCTCAACTGTTCAGGCTGGTGGTGGTGGTGTAATTGTGTGGGGGATATTTTCTTGGCACACTTTGGGCCACTTAGTACCAATTGAGCATAGTTTAAACGCCACAGCCTTCCTGAGTATTGTTGCTGACCATGTACATCCCTTTATGACTACAGTGTACCCATCTTCTGATGGCCACTTCCAGCAGGATAATGCACCATGTCACAAAGCTCAAATCATCTCAGACTGGTTTCTTGAACATGACAATGAGTTCACTTTACTCAAATGGCCTCCACAGTCACCAGATCTCAATCCAATAGAGCACCTTTGGGATGTGGTGGAACGGGAGATTCGAATCATGGATGTGCAGCTGACAAATCTGCAGCAACTGCGTGATGCTATCAAGTCAACATGGACCAAAATGTTTCCAACACCTCATTGAATCTATCCCACAAAGAATTAAATCAGTTCGTAAGGTAAAAGGGGGTCCAACCCGGTACTAGCAAGGTGTACCTAATAAAGTGGCCAGTGAGTGAGTGCATATATATATATATATGTGTGTATGTATAGTATGTGTATGTATATGTATATATATATATATATATATATATATATATATATATATATATATATATATATATATATATATATATATATATATATATATATGTGTGTGTGTATATATACACATACACACATGCCACAATTGAATGAAATGCCATATTTGTCATATTTAATGAGTGGAGTCCAGTTATCTTAGAAAAACAGTTATTAATCATATTTAATACGTTAATTTAAAGTGCTCCTGCTTCTTGGCAGTAGATCAAATAATGAGCCAAGAAGGAGAAGTTAAAATGGCTAATATTACTTCTGGTTCATTTTTTAAATGGAAATGGAAGGTCAAATTGAGTGCAGGTTGTTGTCTACAGCACGTTTTGGCAAATATAGTAGGTAATTTGAGTAAAGGTAGCATACTGTGCACATTACATGTACTGGGAAAAAATAAGCATAGTATGCTTGTATGGCATTCCAAATATTATCCTTGTTTTATTAGCATTCCTTAGAAGTTCTTACTTTCCGTAACTATTTATTTATTTACTCACTTATTGCAATTGAATTTTAATGAAATCAAATTCCAATGCATTTTAACCACAGCTACCACTGCAATAGTTACTCATATTGACACACACACACACACACACACACACACACACACACACACAACACTCTCCTCCATAACGGAGGTAAGTGGCCAAAGAGGTTATCATGGCATTTTTGAGCAGGGAAGGCATTTCCAGACCTCCAGAGACAGAGCACATTGTACAACTGTCAAAATATCAGGCCAAACAAAAGGTGCTTACAGTGGGACAACATACAGAGAGGTGTGGAGGAGGTTTTTTAGGAGACATATGGGTGTTTTTCAGCCCTAAAAATTCATAAACAACACACTCCTTTTTTCATGCTGTTTTGTTTCCTGAACATGCTCAGCACGTACAACACCGTCAAAACATGTTTTCCAATGTGCCACTTTACAGCTGGGGTATGAGAGAAATGTTTTGTTTGTTTCATAGTAAGACCTTGAAAGTTTTGAAAGAGCTAAAAGATGTAGTTTTTCATATATTATTTTTTTTCTACTCAGTCCTGCCATGTAATCATGTCATTTCCATCTTTCATCTAACACAGCAGAGACAGAAGTTGCATGTGTTTCTGCAACCTGGTCAAATTCTCCACCCGTCACAACCATCTGATATATATTGCACACTAAACCGAAAAACACCTTCACTGTCTGCCACATGTCTGGTCTAATTTGGATTGGTTGACTTCTTTATGTAAGATGTGGTAATGCAAGATTACCTCTATCTTAAGTCGCATTTACACCTGTGCCCTGTTTTTTTTGTGCAACTTAACTAATGCAAATTAACACCATCTTCTTACCATGCATTTCTCAATATCTGGTCATTTAAGTTCTTCAAATATCATAGTGAGTGTTGTCAAAGTAACGAGCTAAATTTTTCACACTAGCTAAACAAGAACTCACTTTATAAAGCTATGAACAACATCAGGATGCATAACAGCAAATGTATAGACTGCTAAAGCTACCAAAACATGAAAAGGGAGACACCTGGGAGGAAATTGTGGATAAATTAAACACATTATTTTCATTTTCACTGCACCTTTTCATCTGTATTTTTATTAATTACACATAAAAACTCATATAATTAAATTCTACTTGCAATACGGATGAGTGATGATCTAATCTTGTTTAAATAAATCTAGGAAAATATATTAATAATGCCAAATAACAGATATTGCATAAGACAGCTTGATATAACAACCATGGAGGATCAAAATGTCATTAAAATAAAAGCAATTACTAGAAACAAAACCTGCTTAGGGAGACATAAACATGACTTTTTGACCCTGAACAAAGAAAATAAGCAATAATAATGATATAGAGAACCTTTGGAACACACAAGCATTTCATGTATATGTCAAATTATGTGAAAGAAATTAAAATTATGTGAGTATTTTCACAGGTGAAAAAGAAGTTGGTACAAGGTCAGATGTTATCTTTGGCTGCCTGATGGACATGTGGTATTGCAGGTCTGTGTTAAGGGGTAAAGGCCTTGCTAGCTTCTGCTCATAGATGTTGTAAACACACCATCTGGTTTTAAAAAGCATTGTTCTTATTTGAATGGCAATGAAAATTAAGCATATATTCTAAAAAAAAAGCACGGGCTTAAGAATTTTTAAGGTTTTTGTAATATTCTCTTATGCTCACCAAGGATGCATCTGTTTGATCAAAAATAAAACTATAAAAACAGCAATATTGTGAAATATTATGAATTTCAAAATAACTAAGTCTATTTTCATATATTTTAAAATGTAATTTATTCCTATGATGCAAAGCTGAATTTTCAGCATCAATACTTCAATCTTCAGTCACATGATCCTTCATAAATCATATCCTGGTTTGCTGCTCAAGAAACTGTTTTTGAAAACAGTTGTGCTGCTTAATATTTTGTGGAAACCATGATTTTTTATAGGATCGTCTGAATCAAAATAGTGGTATTGGCCAATTAGCATCATCGTGTCATTTTTCTGAAGATTAAAATTAATCACACAGAATTTACGCTCAGGTGTTTTACTTAAAAAAAAAAAATAGCACAGCTACAATGTTATTTTCTTCATGCTAAAATATGGTCCAGTTCAGTTATCTAGTTTTCTGTGTACCAGCTCTTTTGATTTTTATTGGCTCACATTGGCTCTTGCCTTTGAGTACAATTGATACATAAACCGCTGTTCAAATGTTTGTTTTTTTTTCTTATTTTTTTAAAAGATATTCATATTTTTATTCAGCAAGGACTCATTAAATGTATCAAAAGTAACAATAAATACAATATATTTCAAATAAATTTTATTTTAAGCTTTGTATATTCATCAAATAATCCTGAAAAAAGCATCACAGTTTCCACAAAAACATTAAGCAGCACAACTTTATTCAGCTGTGATAAGAAATGTTTAGAATTAGAAAAAATTCTAAAGAATCATGAGAAAATGAAGACTGGAATCACTGGAATAAATGACATTTTAAAATATATTCAAATAGAAACAGTTATTTTAAATTGTAATAATATTTTACAATATTACTGTTTAACTGCATTATCGATCAAATAAACAGCACAAGAGACTTCTTTCAAAAACATTAAGAAATCTTTCAGATCCTAAACTTTGCCAGAGGATATCTCTGATGCAAAGGAAATTTAGGATGCTGTGTGCATCAGATGACCTTTCTGAGGTTTCTAATCATAACACAGCAGCTATGCTTCATTAATAACATTGTGGGTGACAATCGCTCTTTGTGTTGATGTATCATGATTTATCACTCACATCTGCTGTAGGCATTATTGCCATATCAGATTGATTATTATACAACGGCCTCAAACGGCTCATCCTTAAAATCTATTACTGTTTTGAGTCTTGTTTATAACCCAAGTGTTATATAATATGAAGCATCTGTTCATGCACTGAAGCCAGACTTATCATTCATCTGTTATAAATAATCAAACATTTTTGAATCATTTTTAAAGCATTTAAGTCATTAGATAATTGAAAATAGACATCACTGCATAGTTATATAATATAATACAACATTTTGGGGTTGAATTTCTAAAACATTGTGGTATGCAGTATGTACAATGTTTCATACTGCATTTTGAATTTTGGTCATATATAATGGTCATATATATGAACCAAAATTATTTCTCCATTATTCTCCATAATTGCACTCAAGCATGAATTAGATTTGAGAGCTACAGTGGGGTTACTGGTAAGCATGTGCCCAGGGTAATTTTGTAAAATGAACAAGGATTGTACAGTATATTTCTAGACTTAATACAGTATTGTATGGATGCCTTTTTCTGCCATGGAATAAAAAAAAAAAAATGTGTTTCTCACAATTCTGAAAAAGTCAGTGTTGCAAAATATAAACTCAGGATTCTTACTTTTTTTCTCTCAATTCTGAGTTTACATATTGCAATTCAGTTTTCTTCTTCTTCTTCAGAATCTTTAGTTTTCACCTCAATTCTGTTTTTGTTTTTTTCACTATGGAATAAAATATTTAAAAAGGTTGTGAATTTTTATCTCACATTCAGATTTTGTTTTTCATAATTCTGAAAAATAAAAGTGCTTATTTTTCTTTTCTTTCTTTTCTGTGTTTACATGTCATTTTTTTTTTTTCCAGAATTTAATTTCAGGATTTACATTTTTTTTCCACAGCTGTGAGTTTGCACCTCAGTTGTGTGTGTGTGTGTGTGTGTGTGTGTATATATATATATATATATATATATATTGTGGCGGGAGGAGCCAACGACAGACACAGTGGGCGTGGCGTCAAGCCTCGGAGAGGTTTTTATTAAACAATATTTAAAATAAAGTGTCCAAAGGGGGAAAAGTGTCCAAAATAAACGGGGATCTGGTGTCCTCGTTGTGCTGCGGGGCTTGTGAAGGAGGGCAGTGTTCAGGAGGGAAGGGTCCAGGTAAGGGGCGGAGTCCGGCGGCCGCACGCGCTCCCGTCTGGAGGTCCCGGGGCGCGGGTGACGGCGGCTTCTCTGGCGGCTTCGTCCAACTCCTTCATCCCCGGGTGCTCGACGGGATTCCACGGCCCGGCGTCCTTGCCCGACGGCCGTATCGCGGGTGCAGTGTCGGCCGGACGGCGGGTCCGGCCGCTCGCGTCTCTGGCGGCGGCAGGTAGTTCCCTCTACGCTCCCTTTCCTGGACCCACGAGGACACCAGCGTGCATGCACGGGGAAGAGACCGGTCTCCCGAGGAGAGGCGCGTTCGGCATTTAACGGCGGCGGTGATGAGGCTCTATTCACGTCAGGTGCGCCTCATCACACGCCGCCAGCCCTGGCTGTTTCAGCGCCCCTCCTCTCTCACACACCCACTCCTGTCGGGAGCCTGGTGAAGGGCGGCGAATATGGGACGGGGTGGTGATGATGGACAGGGGGGAGGCAGCCGACTCGTCACAATATATATATATATCACAATTCTGTTCTTTTTTACTGCCATGGAATAAAAAATAAATAAGTTTTCTCAGAATTGCAAGAAAAAAAGTACAAATTGTGAGATATAAACTGAGAATTGTGAGTAATTAAAATTCTGAGATATAAATTCACAATTCTTTTATTTTATTTTATTCTGTGGCAGAAACAGTCTTCCCCAGTATTGTGAACCATTCGAAGAACAACTTTCCTCTGTAGCCACTATCCAATTTAACCCTCATCCTTGTCAAATGTCATCATTTGGGACATTCTGGGTTTGTTTTTGTTTTATTTTTTTGCCGTGGTTGACTGGGTTTTCTGTTTTGATGTGCGCTAGTTAGCAGGGCAGATGTGATGGGGAAGGGAGGCGGGCGATAGCATATACTCCAAACGCTCTCAGAAGAGTGCTTGACTATGTCACAGGCTTTAAGAGGACAACTGCACTTCACGCTCATTCTCTCAGAGATGCCAAGGACATTTGAGCTGCTTACATAATAACTGCAGCACAGTCACAGCGCCTTCATCAGAGTTTTGTGTATGCTCATGGGACATCCAAATTTGAGCATTTCTCTCGTTTTCCGTGTGTGCGAGAAGCTCATTTCGCATGTATGATTCCATGCAAACACCATTCGCACTCCGAAAACAATGTAAGGGGTTTTATCTGTGGCCGTCCTTGCAGAAAAGCAGGCCAGCAACTAATTAATCATTAAATCTGAAATTAGCATACAGCATTCTGTGCCTGTGTTTGCAGAGGCCCATAGGAGAACAGAGAGAGAGAGACGGAAAAGAGGAGAAGAGAAAGAGGGAGAATGAGAGAGACAAAAAATAGATCTCGGGTCTTGAGGACTGATTCACTGGGAATTAAAACTTAAGGGGTGGTCACACTATATTTTAAGCATGTCTAAAATTATTTTAAACCCAGTAATGAATTCAGGTTACATAATATGAATTTTGATAAGTGGAGTTTTATATTTTCAGAATTTTTTCATTTTTATTGCTATGTAGTTGCTGAGGTGTTCAGAATGGTTGTTAATGCAATGCTCTGCTGTGATTGCGGTTGAACTTTACTAGCATTAGTAATAAAATCTGAATTCTCAAATGAAATAGTATATACTCCAGTAAAATGCAATTTGTGTTGAATTTTATCCCTGTGAAGTCTGACATATGAAATAATAGTCTGAACAAATAGATAAAATAACATAAAAATGAAATGGGAGGAAAAGTGCATATGTGATTTCTCTTGAGTATCATATTTGATATGGGTCATATAGTTCGATATGAGAATATAGAGCTCATTCCTATATTTTATTCAGAGGCCCAAACTGAGCAAAAATGTGTCATTTGAATCAGTTGCTGATATTTAAATGGCCAAAAAATGCAAATCAATGACATCTTTATAAGAGTACCAGACTACATAAAATGCATAGTTGTCACTCAATACATTTTGCACAATAATATCACACAAACATAATGAAACGTAATGCAGTGATGAAAAGCCTGATGTATCATATGTAATAGTCACGTATTACAATGATATTTCTAAAAAAATAAAAGGTTAATCAAGTAATCCTGTTAGGGGTGTCTGGTGTGTAAATACAAAGAGCACAACGAAGGAATACAAAAGCAGTTATTTTAATTAATCACTGACTGAAAAGGGCACAACCAAACGTAAATCCAAAATAATAGCAGACAAAAGGAAGATGGGAGAACACAGGCTATAAATACTAAACGTAATCATGGGGAAACAGAAACAGGTGAGGAGCTAATTAACTAATCAGGGCAACTAAGGAAAACTAGGTCAACGGAAGACATGGCAAAACACAACTTAAACAGAACAACATGTAACAAATCCTAAGTTGCTTCAGTCCAGTAACTGTACATCTTGAATTATTGTAAGTAATATAAAATTAATTGTTACTTTAAAAATCAGTAAAGATTTCACAACAAACAGACATGTGAACAATAACAGACCAGACATTTGTAGAATTATACTTGCTAAAAAACGGTATACTATTGCTAAAAGTATACTAAGTAACTATTAATTAGACAAGATAATGTGTGTAGAAGAATGTACCGAACAGGGTGTTCAGCTAATTTTAGATCATGTTTAAAATTTAGAGTCATTAGAAAATGTGTGCCTCAAATCTGTTGCAGTGGGCTTTATAGGGTTATAGTTCATTTTCAATCTGTGCTTGCGTTTCCAGTCTCCTGCTTTCATATACATATGAATAAAGGTAAATAGAACACTAAATCTAGTGTGACCTCCCCTTTAACCTTACTCAAACAAAAAGTTTTTAGCTGTAAACAGGGTTTGAGGATAGAAAATTTATTTCACAGGGGTATGAATGAACTAAAGGTGTACAGACACTAATTAAAAAGCTCTCTCTCCCCCTCTCCTTTCTGTCTTTGCTCAATGGAATCCATTTACATTTACTACTGAAAGGTCAGCATCTGTGTAAAGCCTGCCTTAATCACATGCACACATGAGAAGGAGGACAGCAAAGATAGCTAACTCCAAACCTAACTGAATAAGCCAATAAAAAGAGATAAGCAGTTCTGTAATGCGAAACATTTAGTACACAGCAGTCTCATCTGGAGAAATGTTCCGGGTTCAATTTGAATTAAGCTCTATCAACAACATTTGAATTTGTAAGAGCAAAGGTGAGTGTAAACATATTTTGTGGTTGTTTTTCCTCCAGCTTTTCAGCAGCAAAGTAAAAATCTAAATTGAATTTATATTTGAACAGGAGAGGAACATTTGAAGACTTTTTCCAATGTCCAATACCTTTCCAAAAAATGCTAAATAAATACTACTACTACTAATAATAAATAAATAAACCAGAGTTTATGATATTAATATTTTTTATATTTTAAAATAATATATATTAATATTATTAACAACAATATTTTTTTTCTATAATGATTAATTACTCAATTGAAGATAATGTTTAATAATAATCATTCATTGTAATTTAACAATAATAATAAAGTCTACTTAATGGATACATTTATAATCCACTATAAATCCTTTTGATTTTTCTCTGTTAAAAGTCATTTTCTTGAATCCCTGCACATATCATGCGAAAATTACAGGGTATTCCAGCCTTCTAGCTATACTGTCAAAACAGTGTGTATGTTAACATTTATTGCATTGCCCCATTTACTTCTGTCAACTAAGATCTGTGCATCTGCGAAGGAGCAAGCATGTACCAAATTCATACATTTCACGTAATGTTGTTTCGCATTCAACATCGCTCTTTCTCTCTGCCCCATTCGTGTGCTGCTCTTTCCTGTTTCATCTCTCTCCCTATTTCTCTCAGGAAAAGAGCAACTCTCCTGCCCTACAAATACTCCTCAAATTACTGCACTAGTCAATCAACAACTCTCGCCAGCCCCAACAGATACCCCACCATAAATAGCTGCTACACTCATACCAAACAATGTGGGAAGGACCTCAAAGAGGATGCGTACAGCACTACCGAAGCGATTACGCACCCCATGACACACGGCCCCCTACAGCAAATGACAAGTCCCTGCAGTTGCTGAGGTTTTTCCAAGAATAGTACAGCACTGAGCCAGAGAGAGAGGACGCGTCCCCAATGGGACACTTCGAGATGAAAATACGGAGGTAGGAAGGTAGTGAAGGGTGGCCCAACATCCCAAAGGCCCCACTGATGTGCGTGGAATTCGACAGGGCCTGGAGTTTGCCCATTTTCTGTAGGGATAGGAAGAAAAAAGGAATAGGAGGAAGAAAGAATGGTGTGGGTACATCCCTCTGAGTGGTGCACATAAAATGGAGACAGATACAGCAGTGCCGGAGGAGGAAGAATTCATATGCACAGCTTCAGACACAGGGGCTCCACTGCAGGAGGGAGAAAAGAGAGGGTGGGAGGGGCACCAAAAGCTCCAGATCCCATAGATAAATATTTACACAGTAAGAGACAAACCCCCCAGCCATGAAAGAAGAGAGAGAGAGAGAGAGCAAGAGAGAGAGCGAGAGATGCTCTAAAAAAAGAGAAAGGTGAAGAACATTTCCATTAAGATTACACAAAAGAAACAAAATACAGAGTAACATTTGAGAATTTACAAAAGAACCTGGAAAATGGAATCTGTCAAGCCATCTGGGAAAACATTCTGCTCTTTTGCAGGGGTCAGGATGCTTAGAATGAAACTCCTGTTTTTAAAGATATTATCAGTGCAGAAATAAAGATAAGAACAAAGGTGTGTGTAAGCAACTTTTTGTGCTTTGCAAGTCCCTTCAAATTTCCATCAGGCTCCGGATGAATAAATAAAGCTGTAGTATTTCATTTGAATTCCTGCCTGCTTATATTCTATCTAATAAAAACCTTTCCACTATCCTTTCTAATAAAATGCAAAAAAATAAAAATAAATAACATAATAATAATAATAATAACAATCGTCATCATTATTAATCATTAGTATAATTAATAATTTTATATAATTAAATATAATTACTGAATAGTCAATCATATGATCTACAGTGTATGTGTATATATATATATATATATATATATATATATAGACATATACACTGTATATGTACATACTGATACATAAGTAAATTATTTAATTATTCCAAAAAAAGTAACAATAGTTATTAACTGGTTAATATACCCACAACCCTACAGAAGATAAGTAGTAGGCAAAATAAAATAAAATAAAGATAAAATAATGTATATATACACACACACACACACATATATACATATATATATATATATATATATATATACATATATAAATATATGCATACATGTGTGTGTGTGTGTGTGTGTATATATATATATATATATATATATATATATATATATACACACACACACACACACACACACACATGTATGCATATATTTATATATATATATATATATATATATATATATATATATATATATATATATATATATATATATACACACACATCCATTTCATAAATCCATTTGGATTTAGAAACTGTTTGGAAATAGAGACTGTAGAGATTGAACCACTTAAACTTTACTTGAATGCATCTCGTCAATACTGTCTTGTCCCATTAAAGCAAAAATAACAAAACTATAATGAAAAAACAACCACGAAAAATGTTTAATGGCTACAAGTTTCCAAGATAGGTAAGTTTGACAAGAAAAGGTCAGTAGATTGCTTCTCAAAGTACAGTATGAATGTTTGATGGCCTGAGGCATCAGAGCAGAAAGAGGACGGTGAGTTTTGACAGCGGATTAGAGACTAAAGAAGACGAGCAAGGTGATGATAGAGGGAGCAGTGCTCCAGTCTGACAGCGGGAAGAGCAGGACGGCCATATGCGCCATCTCTCTGGGCCCTCAGGGAGACAGGAGACAAGGTGACGTACTGAACACGCACGTCCCTACAGGAGCACTGGAACCGGATAAACAACACAGTCACTCCAACAACCAGTCTCACGCAGTGAAACGGCAGGAAATGGGACAAGGCGAACGATGTCAAAAGTTACAGTGATGAAGTCGATGATCATGTAAGATCATTAGTCTCGGCTCATCGGTTTTTCCTTACAAGACCTTGCGCTCAAATCAATGTGCTGTACTTCACAAAAGATTAAAGTCTACAGTGATGCTTTAATGAAGCCCCCTACAGACGCATGAATTATCTCTCTGTCTCCACAAGAACATGCTTTGCTTATTATGTTGGTATCATCTATTTTAGATGCATCAAAACTAAATAAATGCTGTTTGATTACTTTAAATGCCAGTCAGAGCACACCAGTGTAGCATGTCATGTACAGTACAACCTTAATATTTCAGGGGTTGCAATGACTTGATGACTAGACAACCTGTTGAATCTGTATTAAATAGTCATGGATTGTGATTTTTGTCTCTTTTATTATTATTAACATGATTTTCGTAGAGAGATATATAAACATATAAATATAAACTGGATGATAGAAAAAGCTGTGGAACTTCCGAAACTGCAAAGACAATTGATTCATTACATAAAAACACTGAATCGCTGACCAATCGAGTCATTTTCTTGGCAACTAGAAAGTATTAGTTATACATGCATAAATGAATATGATACAGAAAAAGTCTGTTCTCAAAGCATGAGGTGTTCTTTGTGAAACATCTCAAGAATTCATTAACTACTGAACTTCATTACACCATCTCTCCTGTTTTTTCATTGTTTTTCTGTGAAAATATGTGGTAGACGATGTGTCTGGTCATTGCGCTTGATCCTCACATATTTTGCAGCATCTCGCACATGACACAGTGTTCTAAAAACAAAGCGCTCAAGTTAAATTAAGAAGAAAGAAAGTATCTTTAGATCTTGCGGGGGGGTGTTCATTAGGGGCCAGTTCACACAGTTTTGTTTTTGTATTTATTTATTTGTGGCGTTTTTTGCCTTTATTGCGACAGAACAGTGTAGAAAGCAGGATCAGGAATGGTCTTCAAGCTGGAATTCGAACTCGGGACACCTGTAGCACGATGGTGCTTTATGTCAGTGTGCTGTCCACAAGGCTATCATCACCAACACAGTTCACATTTTGCTCCTAAAAACGCAAGAAGCATCGATTGGTAATGGTTAAAAAAAACAACAGCACAGAGCGCGATGGTCTTGAGATGTGCTTTTGAAACAGAAATATTTCTCTCCAGGCTCTTGTTTTTAAGAAACAGGTTATGATAATTGTTTAAAGAAATGTCATATAATTCAGGGTATCTGGACACAGCCACTATGAGTGCCTCCTCCTCCATGTTGCCATCAAATAAAACAGTTGCCCTACCAACTTGCTAATGTAAAAAAAAAGCTTGCAAGTCTTGCCCCGCCTCCAGGGTCTTCTGATTGGTTCACTGTTTTGGAATGCAGATCTGTTTTGGAACTTAAAAACGCACTGCTCATGTGCGAGACGTTGCAAAAGACGTGAGAGCTATGGTCATTCACATCCGTCTAGCACGTGTTTACATAGAAAAACACTGGTAAAGTAGCGCATTGCTTTCTGTGTGAACAGCCCCTTATAATATCCTGCATCTGTCATTTTTAAATGACTATACTTAAATGACTGTTCTGTACTTGTGAATGGCCCTATACTTGGCTCTGGAATACTTGATTCTAATCGTTGCGTCATTTAGACCTATCAACTGTAGTGAAAATTACCTCAGAGAACTTCCCTATATTAGCCTATTGTAATAGTGTTGCAGTGTGCACCTGGTTGGCGATTGTTTTATACATTAATAGACTGTTTTCTCAGCGGAAGCTTTAAGATATCACACAAATACCAGTTAAAATGAACCTGAATGAATATTTAATGTCCACGCTTTTATTTATTTGTTGAGTAGCTGTGTAATAAGTTCCATGTCGGTCCTGGTCATCTTATCGTGCTGCATGACCATTAAACAGACTAACCGTTCCCTATCGCTGATTAACGCTGAGGACACACTCATTATTAAAATCATGTCTGGTCTGAGCGCTGTTAATGGTGATAAAGTCCATTAGCTGCGTGTTTACTGTAACTGGAAGCGATATCAGGCCCTCTGCGGTGTCTCATCCCACACACTCTCCCCGTCTGTCCTCTGCATGAGGCTTAGATTAAATAATAAATTATCAATATCCACCCGGCAATCGCCACAGTGACATAGTGCAGCCATCGATCTGGAGCCTGGAGGGACGTGATGAAAAAAGAAGTACCGTGACAGGTCGCATCGCCAGGCTTCAGCTCCCCAGACTCGGGAAGATCTGCAGCTCTGGTAATCTAGAGCGGCATCTAAAGTCTGGGCACACCGCCGAGTGCAGGAGCCGCGGCGTTTGTCCTCGCTGTGTGTTTTTGGGTAAGGGAATGTGATTTGAGAAAGAGATGTGATTGAAAGAGTGATGGTTTGTAAGGGCTGACAAGGTATTGGTGCATTACCGAGTGCATTTGGAGCTCGGCAAAGGTCACGCGCTCACAGGCAAGGGAGGATCATCTACACTTATTTTCCCTGTCTACCTGAGCTGTCTGATGTTGAATTCAGATTTATTCCTATCAGTCCTAGCCGAAAAATCCCAAAAGTGTGCAACAGAAATTATAGAGTATTCCGATATACAGTGTGTGTATGTATATATATATATATATATATATATATATATATATATATATATATATATATATAAAATAATTTTTAAATAATATTTAGATCTTTATTTTTATTTTTTTTAGACATTAACATTTTAAGAAATGAAGCCTATATTTATTTAGTCAATGAGAATCAAATTAAGGGGGAGTGAATAACCAACACTCTCTCCACCCTCAATACCATGACTGAGGTGAGACCCTTGAGCAAGGCACCGAAAAAACTTTTACAAAAACTTTACAAAGCCATGGCTACAACAATACAGCCAGAGTTGGGAAGGTTACTTTTAAAATATATTTCACTACAGATTACAAAATACATGCGTTAACTATATTGCATGTTTTATATGGCAATATAATATGGCACTGTGTAAGAAAATGTTCTCATGTGATGTATGCTGTTACTCCCCAACCCTGACTACAGCACAAGCACACAGTATATCATGAGAAATGCAGCAATACAACAGTGAAACAGATATGGTCTGGTGAATCCAAACAGCAGAATAATTATGGCATAACACCACTCGTTTGATGCTTTGATATTCTGGAAAAGGGTGATTCAAGACAGCCACTCACTGGAGGATTATCTCATCTGGTTTTTGAGACCTTGATTAGTGTCTGATTTTAGTGATGTTGTTTTCGTGTGATTCAAGCTGAGAAGGATGCTGAGATACTTGACAGACTTGATTACACACATACACACTTTGCATTCATTGGCTGAAAATGTGCTGCTCATGCTTCGCTGAGCAAAGGAATGGAAAACATCTTTAAGAAGATGAAGATCAAAGAAAAATGCCTCATGTAAACATTCCTCTGTCAATCAAAGAGACTGGCACATAAACGTCATTCATTTCAATCGGCTTCCATTTCCTCTATTAATATTCAAATTCAATTATTAGCAACAACATTTTTATTTACATCAAATTTTCATCATCCATTATTTATGAGAAAATATAATGGAGTGCAATGTGTATTATAAGGCACATTAGGCACAGTGTTAAGGGAGTTACATTGATATTTTCTCAAACTACCAACACTTAAAGGTAGATACAACACTGATTGTCTTATAAATGACCATGAACTACTGTGCTTTTTTGTTTGTTTGTTTTTTAATGGAGCTGTTTTGAAAGAAATAGTTCACCCAAAAATCAAAACTGAAGTCATCCGAGATGTAGAGGGGTTTGTTAATTCATCTGATTCAGAACCGATTTGGAAAACTTTTGCTTTAATTGCAGTAAATGGGTGCCGCCAGAATGAGAAACAGCTGATAAAACCATTACAATAATCTATAAGTAATCGACACGACTTCAGTCCGTCAGTTAACATCTTATAAAGAGAAAAGCTGCATGTTTGCAATAAACAAATCAATCAAGACATTTTTAACTTCAAACATTGTCAGTGGATTTTGATGTGAAAGGACAACAGGGAATTAACTTGTTCACTAGAAGAGGTGTTATAATTGATTATGGACTTCTTTAAAGTTAAAGTTAAAAGACCTTAATTGTGGATTTGTTTTTTTCAAACACATGGATTTTCACTTCACATGCCGTGGACTATTGTGATGTTTTTACTCTCAATCTAATGGCACCCATTCACTGCAGAGGATCCATTGGAGAGCAAGTAATTTAATGCTAAATATCTCCAAATCTGTTCAGATGAAGGAAAACTCATCTACATCTTAGATGGCCTGAGGGTGCGTACATTTTCAGAAAATTTTCATTTTTAGGATGAATTGTTCCTTTAAGTTAGCAGTTTGAGTTACACCCCAACTGATTATACACTGCTTTATAATGCATTATATATACAGCCTTCCCATAATGATATATCAGATAATATTGTGAATGTCCTCATGAAGTATATAGTGACTGAAATGGGCATCAGAAAAAGCATTCAAGAGTAAGAACACTGATGCTTTAATATAATTTCAGTCCATACTTATCACTGCTCTGCTCTGTTAAAAGCATTTTATCAATCACTCAGATATCTGCATTTCCAAGCAGCAGAGGTGTATAGTTTTACAGCAGTAAAACACTTGAGCGTTTGTTAGCATCCATTAGACTTATTCAATATCTTCTTCTCAAACTCACAGAAGGTACAATGGCCACAAAACGTCAAAACTAGCTGCAATGTCTCTCTCACACATCCGGTGATGAGCGAAGCTAGTGGCTCAGTCACAGAACAAAGTGCTGGGGAAAAGATGACAAATGTGATTAGTGTGAAACGCAATATTATAAGTTGCTGCAGGTGTGTTTGAAACCTGACACAGGATTGGAAATGGCTGCAGTTGCTTAGGAGCTATTGTTTCTGAAATCACTAGGGGTGCATGACAGACGGGCAGAGGAATTAACAAAGGAGTAATTTAGGTTTGTTGGCTTCTCTCCTTCCTGGAGCTCTATAGAGACTTCATAAAACTCTCATTCCTGGCAGCTGTAGTTAAACCATCACAGCTCTGAGATACAGGAAACCTCCATGCAGAGTAAAGCTTATTTGGGCCTATCATTGAGATCCAGTGTGACTGTGAGGGAAAGCATCACTATTATTACTGTTTAGATTTATTTAACTATACAGACATGAAAGTTAGGCAGCAAGAAGTTGTATCCCTCAGAGCCTCGTCAAAAATTAAATAGGTCTATAAGCCTATCCAGTCATCCGAGAGCAGCTTCTTTCTGACTGAAATCTCCATATCTGTTCGTTAACATTATATATAGATAAGCATATTTCAAATCAGGAATAAAATCTGACAACACTGGGATCACAAGTTGTAGCCTACCTGCACTCACTAGTCAACAAAGCACTGTTTACACCAAATTTGTGTAAGGCAGTTATTATTTATCTAATTCAAAGCAAAAATGCTGTTGTTCCATACCACAGATAATTATTAGCAAGCTGATATTTGAAAAAAAAAACAGAAAAAAAACAGCACATATGCGACTGTGACATTGTTCTATTAAAAAATGTTGAGTAACTTACATTGTCAAATACAATATTGCCAGTTGTGTTTCTCCGCTAACGAAAATATCCCAACAAAGCCACAAAAGAACTGACTGATGTGCATCTTCGTGCACTCTGTTTCGTTCCTGAATGATTCAGTGTTCTCAACGAATCGGTGAGTGAATGATACGAATGGCTCACTCATTAGGCTCATTCATAGGCTTCGTTTCTATGAATCAGCGTCTTTGAACAAATCGGTTGAATGAATCAAGGAAATTACTCACTCATTAAAAAAGTTGTTACGTTTCTTAAAATCAGCAATTTTGAAAGAATCGGTTCAAGGAATCAATCAAATGACTCACTCATAAACACAGCCAATTTTTACCTCCTACTGGCATAACAATGTGACCTGCAGAAAGAGTCAATGAAAATTGTCACTACTAATGCACAGGCCAGTAATGACAAACAGCACATTTGCAATCACCTAGAAAATATACATAAAAACAGCATCACATTGTGTTGGCAAACTCTGAAAGCACCACTTTTGTTAATGAAAAAATGTAAATGTAAAAACCCAGTTGAAGTAAATCCGCTCCAAATTCAAATCAACTAATCATTTCTTCTCTTGAAGAATCAGTGGCATGTTTTGCATGCGTGAAGTATTGTTACACCCAGGAATTACTTGCTAATACATAATGCAACAACCGCCACATAAAGAGCATCCGCATGCATGCAATTTCAGCTTAGACACGTGATTATACATGTTAAACGCACCATCACGCATTTTGCCTGAAATCAAAGATGTTGTGGAAGAGGTGGGCTAATCTCGCCTTACCTCGCTATAAGCTCATTATACATCTCTGAGCCAACTTCATCTGGAAAGCGAACGCCTCGTCCAGTGATACAAGCAGCTATACAGCAGATGTATGTTGGGTGATGCAACTGTCATTCAGACGAAACAGGTTGTGAGAGAGATCACAATGGGTCAGTGGTATCCAGCTCATGCCTCAGCTCTTCATCTGAAAATGATAAATGCAAGTGTTTGTAAACCTTGCTTGGAAAAATCTACTTCATAAAAGTGGATGTAATGAGATGATATTACATAAATTGCTCTTGAACACATTCAATGACTTTTCTTGAATGGGAGGCTCAATGCATCTGTTTCTGGTTAGAAAACCTTTCTTTGCATTAAGAAATGCTGAAGGTCAGTGTGATTGTATCTGAAATAAACCAATCCACAACGCATAATTGAATACAACATGCTTTTTGTATCTACTGTAGCTCTTCAAGTCCCAGGCTCAATTAAAGAGGCACAAAGCTTGTCGAAAGGCAGATTAATTGTAGTCCGTTTCCTTGACTTTCCTGACAGCAAGCCCTTGTAGACAAAAACATTAAAAAGTTAGATTGATGTTGCTTAGTTTCTATGGTCTGAAAATCCTTTGATGAATGTGGGTGTATAGACTAAGAAAAACGTCTGGCAACTTCTACTATTTTTTTTTTTGAATGACTCACTTACAAAGATATAAGTGAAAGTGGCTTGTTTTGCTCCCGAATGAATCATCATTTTTGAACAATTCAGGTGAATGAATGATTCAAATGACCTGCAACCTGTGTCACTGAAAAATTCTTAGCATCACCCTAGAAATCACCCAAAACGTTTTCTACATACGTAATAAATGGAGAAATTAGCCTATTAGAATGATTTCTGAAGGATCATGTGGCAATGAAAATTCACCTTTGCTATCATAGGAATAAATTATATTTTAAAATATATTAAAAAAGGAAACAGTTATTAAATTGTAATAATATTTCACAATATTACAGTTTTCATAGGATATGAAATTTTGATCATAGGATATCAAAAGCATTAATAGAACTGCTTTAATAGAATGCAATATTTTAATACGAAATATCATCACATTAGGTTAATCATTTTAACTACAAAAAAGATCAATCAATCAGCTTCAGCCTACATTCATTTATGGAATACAAAAGTGTTATATTTTTTGTTGTAATTTCACGCTTCATTGCAAGTCTTCATTTGCGCAGAACACTGAAGGAAGACCTTGGAGAGTCAATGAGCACTTTACGATGCTCCTCCTGCCATCTCCATAGAAATAAAAATAAGCTCCTCGTCTCTGCATGTCATCGTTAGCTTTGCATGACAACACCCAAAAATATTCAGCATGAAACACAAGTGAAAATAAAGTGAATATTGTGTAGTTTCCATACAGTATGTGAACTGCAATGCAGGCTTTAAAACAAACCTCTAAAGATGTTTTCAGTTTGTTTCCTGGGGTTAGAGTTTACATCAATATATTAATGCGTATGGCTCTCAGGCGCCTGAACCAAGGGTGAATATACCCTCAATGTCTAGTTATGAAAACAGAGCCAGTATCTCTCATGTCATTCATGTCCCACAATGCCACAGGCCATCTATATAGCTGCATTAGCTTCTTGTCTGATGAATTGGTTACAGCCTGCTCACATAGGAGATGGCCAAATTCACACATATGTACACACACACGTTTTTTAGTTACCAATCCCACGTTCCTGCATAAACTCTCCCGCACTTGTCCATGCATGCTGATGACAGCGAGAGAGTGAATTTCTGCAGTCTACTCTCCCGTTCCCATAGTGTTCAGGTTGCATTAGGTGTGGCACCAGCTGACGGCCAGGCCTCAGAGATGACCCCACCATTGTCAGAGCTAGTTAGCCTCTCGCCAGCGATCCAGGTGGGAATTCTGCATCTCCTCGCTGTTTCCGAACAATCTGACTTCGCTGTGCCCTGAGGCCTCTGCTGGAGAGCATAGAAGAGAGCAATGCTGTAGGACTCGTACCATAATTATAGCTGAGTAAGTGCTCCCTTCAGAGCAGGAGAGCAGGGTTGGCATTCGGACAGCCAGGTGCTGGCATTGGAGCTCTGGGTTTAGAGACTGTGGGTGATTAGAGCTCACACTGGGGCAGCAAGGGGACAAATCAGTGCTAAGAGAATTGATGCGGGCTAATAACGTCATATAAAAATGCTTAATGAGATGGGGCCCTTTCCGTAATACCAAAATATTCTCTTTGAGCTTAGAATCCTAATGAGCCAAGACACATTTTTCTGTCAGCTCCTCACGATTAGGCAACAATTCCAGCTGACATAAATTAGGTTTTGTTTTGTAACTGCATACCAGTTTGATATTGTTGAATGCAAAGCTACAAGCTAATTTAAAATAGTCAGAATTACTCTTTGAAAAATTATAAACATTAACCAAAAAGCTACCATGAAGCTTCTTAAGAGGGCAGTATATAAATTAAATATAATTTATATATGATGTAATTTATTATTTCATAGAAAACAATACATTGCAGCTTGCTTTCAATAAAATGTAGGCCTATATATTAATAAATAAACACCAGATTTTATAATTTAATCAGAGCTGTATTTTTCTGCAAAGAGAATGAGGGTTTTGAATTAATTAACACATACAATCATGCTAAATAGAACTGTGAAAACTAGAATGCACGGTAAATAGGTCTTAACCTTTAAAAAAGTTGCATTCGGCTAAATATTCCGATAGAATACATAAATAAAAAAATGCCATAAAGAGACTTGGATTAGCACACTGTTGTTTTGAATCTGTTCACTCATACAAACCATTTCAAGAACCCGGTTCACTGGAATCAAATAAGGACTTTTCAGTGCTAAATATGAGCGAGGGGCCATTTAAAACAACTCTGTTCACTATAATGATTTAAAGGGTTAATTGGCCCCAAAATAAAAATTCTGTCATTAATTACTCACCCTCATGCCGTTCCTAACCCGTAAGACCTTCTTTCATCTTCGGAACACAAATCAAGATATTTTTTGATGGAATCTGAGAGCTCTCTGACCCTCCATAGACAGCAACGCAACTGTAATGTTCCCAGGTCCAGAAACGTAGTAAATACATTGATAAAACAGTCCATGTGACATCAGTGGCTCAATTTAAAATTTTGCGAAGCATTTTGCGAAGCTACGAGAATTCATTTTATGCGCAAAGTAATCATAAATAACATAATTTATTTAAAGGGGTCCTATTATGCTCTTTTACAAAGTCTTGATTTTGTTTTGGGGGTGTACTAGAACTTGCTCTCATGATTGGTGGTTCGAAAATCGCATTATTTTTCACATGATTTACATTATTACAATACCTTTCTCCCCAGCCTGACACAAACAACTTGATTAATTCCGGGTTTGAGGAAGGCCCTCCTTCCAAAAAACGAAATGTGTTGTGATTGGTTAGCTGTCCCAGTGCGTTGTGATTGGTAAACAGCTTAGACGGCGTTTCAGTATCGCCCCGCCCCTTGCCAAGCCAGCAAGTTCCTCAATATTGCCATATCAATTCAGACCTCGAGAATATTGAACAAGAGGATCATGCAGAACCTTTGCATGCACGGATATTGCAAGACATATTAAAGTGGTAATGTTATAGTTGTTGTTATTTTTTGGCTAAATCACGTTTTAGATGGGATGTCAACAACAGCTTAAAAATAACTGCATTGACTATGTACAGATAAGTGCAACGGTAATATGTATTATGTTTATTGTTCTTTAATTCTAACATTATAACATGAATTGCACTGAAACTCTTATACAGTTGAATTTATTTATACAATAGTCCCACAGACTTACACTATTTGTGGCCGCACATATATGCAAATTAATTCTCTGCCAGCAGGAGGCACTGCTGGAGCAGGAGATATCAAGGTTTCCCCGGTAACGCTGTACACAAAACAGAGCTCCGCTCACAAATTTGATTTACTAAAATGAATTAGACTTTTCAGCACTATGTATGCCAAATGACCATTTAAGAACTTATTTACTAGACTGAGAAGGCACATCATATGTCATAGGCTAGAGGACCACTGGAGAAGAATCGAACCACTAGGATGAATCGGATTTCATTTGCTTCAGGAGAGAGCGTGTTCATCATTTAGTCTTTTTTTTTTATTTATTATTAAACATATAGGCCTGCACAAAAGATCTACAACATACATTTTGTAAAACAGATAGGGTGAAGTTTAATTTCATGAATCCTTCAATTGTTGTGTGACATCATACCTTTTCCCTAATGCATCTAATGAGGTGTATGGAAATCATATGCATACGGGCAGTGGTGGAAAGAGTACTGAAAATATATACTCAAGTAAAAGTACCATTACCTTCCAAAAAATGTAGTTTGAGTAGAGTAAAAGTACTTGTCCAAAAAAACTACTTGAGTAAGAGTAAAAGAGTAGCCTATTTAAAAGTACTCATGAGTATTGAGTACCGAGTACTGAGCTGTGGATTCTACCCCCTCATAATAACCGCTCTACACTGCAATTTATACATTTGTGACCCTGGACCACAAAAGCAGTCTTAAGTCGCTGAGGTATATTAGCAATAGCCAAAAATACATAGTATGGGTCAAAATTTTTGATTCTTCTTTTATGCCAAAAATCATTAGGCCATTAAGTAAAGATCATGTTCCATGAAGATATTTTGTAAATTTCCTACTGTAAATATATCAAAACGTAATTTTTGATTAGTAATATGCATTGCTAAGAACTTTATTTGGACAACTTTAAAGGTGATTTTCTCAATATTTCTATTTTTTTTTTTGCTCCCTCAGATTCCAGATTTTCAAATAGTTGTATCTCGGCCAAATATTGTCCTATCCTAACAAACCATACACCAATGGAAAGCTTATTTACTCAGCTTTGTATAGATCTTTGAAAAATTAACACTTATGGTTTTATGGTCCAGGGTTACCTTTAAAAAACGTTGTACATTCTGGAATTCACATTATCTTGTTTGTCATAAAGAATGAAGAATATCTATAATCCAGCCGTTTTGATTGATTTTGACTGCCAACTCTTTAAAACACATCAAAACAGCACGGAAACAGTATTCAGTTGAAGAAAAGATGAAAGTTATTCTCAGTACAATTATCCCCATTTAAATCATAAAGTTTGAAAAATTGATTTAAAATCATGTGTAAAGCCACTGAGAGCATGCTGTTGTTGCACATAAAATATTAATGTTTAGAATAGTGCAAATACAAACAACATTAGAAACTCATAGTTCAGCATCACACACCATGATGGGTTAAAATGAGAGCCCATTTCTCTCCAAAAGGGTGCCAGTTTTAGCGTTTTGCAATAAAGAAACAAGAAAAACTAAACTTGATCATTTATGTTACAATTTTAACAAATGCACATTGTTCTAGAAGGATGGCATCATGTACATTACATGTACATATACATTACTCGAATTGTTATGTCGATAAAACAATTTGTAAGGAAAATTGCATTAAATGTAGTATTTCTGGGGAAACTTTTTCAAAAGAAAACACAAACGCACGTCTCTTGCTGAGCCGCTGCGGTCTCGGTGAATCAGCAGCGTCCACAACTGAATGCGAGTGACATGCTAAATGAAGGCGGATTGAATAAAATGGATAAAAAAAGACATTAAAAAAGTTTATTAATGAGCTGAAGTTTTACATCACGCGCTGACACAGATGCAGTATTAAAGCCACAGGTCATCAATAAGGTGCATACTGGTCCTCAATTTTACAATATTGCAAATCGTTTTACAGTGTTTCCAACACACTTTTTCACAGCGCGCATCACACGCTCAAACTCATCAAAAGTCAACAAGTTCAACAAGCAAAAACTTATCCAGGTGACTGCAGCTGAACGCGCGCGAGAGAGACGAAGCAGCGCAAATCGCGCGGCTCTTAAGTGAGTGGGAATTTACTGAACATGGCACTTGCGGGAGTTAACACTGCGCGCAATACCCGCAACCTCACACCAAATATCAGGCCGTGTAGATAGGCAAGCATATATACAAATAATTTAGTAAGCAGAAATCCAAAATTTACCTTAACATATTAGAGGAAGATGTGACTGCATTGATGCTTGAGGAATGCACTTCCAGCAGCCACGATAGACAGCAGTTGGCTGTTAAAGTTTTCTGTGCACAATTTGATTTGACGAAAGTCACGAGACACTATCTCCCTATCCAATCATATTAATGGATAAAAATAAAATTAAAATAAGCATGTAATGATCACAAACGGAGGAAAATAGAAAAAAATCACTTAAAATGTACTC
The DNA here is from genome assembly GCF_936440315.1 of Barbus barbus. NCBI lineage: Eukaryota > Metazoa > Chordata > Actinopteri > Cypriniformes > Cyprinidae > Barbus > Barbus barbus. The sequence goes on from NC_136750.1 coordinate 25,174,908, forward strand.
AGGTAAAAGTAAAAGTCCACAATTTTTAAACTACTCAAAAAAGTACAATTACTGATAAAAACTACTTAATTACTGTAACGTGAGTATTTGTAATTCATTACTTCACACCACTGCATACAGGTAATTAACTCAACTAGTTTAGCTGGTTATGCTTCAACAGACTGCTGGCAGACATACACATACACACACATACATACATACAGTACAGCTCTGAAAAAGCCTTGACCAGCCACTGGTCTGAGAGATCAGAGAAAAGGATGAAGGGCAGGGAAGTTTAAATGGATTTAAGAGAGTGTTTCTTTTCTTCATACCTAATTGAAATGCCACTGCACATATATACTATACATATATTTGGTTTCTATGTTCATTTCTAAAGAACATTAAAAGGACTTTTAATATTATTTAAGTATTATTTAAAGTATTATTTAAAGACTGCTATGTAATCTTTCAGTGTTTTGCATTCATAATTGCTCATCTGTCATTTTCACCTTCTGTATTGTCAGAAGCTACATTCTATTGCTGACAGCTGAAGCACAAGGACAGTTCATTTTATTTACAGTGTCATTTACTGTTTCTTATCGAGAAGTCCTTCATTTGTGTCCGTCTGATAGCTGTACAGATGTTTAAAGACAACATAAAAAGATTAGATCGCAAGCTGCCTACCATTTTTCCTATACATTTAACATTATATTCATTTACCTGTCTTTGCTGGTATCGCCATTATTGTCCTCTACATTCTGAATCTCATTTAAAAGCTTCTAAATAAGAGCACAAGAAGGCATTCTAATATGTCATGCTCTCCTTCAGAACACTGGCAAAATGTTACATATTTTAGGGCGATTGAGTTCTTTGATTAGACTAAAGATAGCCTGCATTGATGTTTACAGTGAATAAGAAAGTTTCAAAGTACACAGTGCCAAAAAGAAAGTTTAAGGTTTAAGGTCACATGATTAACCAGATGAATTATGGGAGGTATTTGACTCTTTCTTTGTTCTTTGACTCTTTTGCTTTTTACAGAACTGTTAATAAATCAGCAGTTCTTCGAAATAACAGAATTAATTAACACTAAATAGAGCTACATTACATTAATCTTCAAATGTAGCTACAACGAAGGTTAAAAGATGTAGACAACATTTCAACACGTTTTTGCATGGAACATTTTAAGCATAATGGAATATATATATATACATACACACACACACACACTCACCGTCCACTTTATTAGGTACACCTGTTCAATTGCTTGGTAACACAAATTGCTAATCAGTCAATCACATGGCAGCAACTCAATGCATTTAGGCATGTAGATGTGGTGAAGACGACTTGCTGAAGGCAAAATATACTGTATATATATATTTCTAGACGCAATGCTTCTTAGCGAAAATCCATGTACATGTGTACATATATATACTGTATATACTTTGTGTGTGTGTGTGTATATATATATATATATATATATATATATAGATAGATAGACAGATAGATAGATAGATAGATAGATACAGATATAGATATATACTATATATATAGATATAAATACATACTGTATATATATATATATATATATATAAACACAATGTTTCTTAGCAAAAATCCGTGTACATATAGGCTGATATGACCTATATAGTATGCCAGATTAGGGTACATATGTATTTTATTGTGATATCTTTTATTATGATCAATTCAAGGTTGTGGTAATATGCCACTTACTGTAGTACTTACTTCTGATACTTAGAAGTATTCCAGATTTTATTCACCCATGATTCCAAATTGTGCTAAACATTAAAGATAAACGTTCATTCATACAATCTTGCGCTCATTTTAAAACCATTTCTACCTAGGCTGCCATTTTGCGTTGTATGTCTTCGCAGCAATACATTCTACTCAGCTGCACAGACTGACAGGTCATAAATTATGATTCAGGCCACAGGAAATTCATAACAGCTGGCATTTCAACATGTCTGACAGATGAATTCCCTGCTATAGTGGTGCCACAGTGTATTCATAAAGCCGGACTACAGATGTCCACATTTGGTTATAACATTCATTTCCACAGTTCACTGCTATTTTCCACATGTTGATGCAACGGATCCAGACCTTTCTCTGTGATAATAGAGCGATGACTCGGTCAGTCTCATTCACACATCATTAAGCCCTGATTGGCTGCGTGATGACCTCAGGACACCTGCCACCTGGCCCTTGAGTCTCCATGACGACCGATTGCTGACTGACATTCATCCTCCGCCTGGCACCCACAACACCTTCAAAAGCCAGCCCGGGGTCGTGGGGTTGAGATAGTCGTGCTTGGCATATATTGATTTTCCTCCGCTCAATATCAACGTGGATGTTTTCAACCTTAGACGGCACATATCTGTTATTTTTTTACACCTCAGAGCATCGGACAGGCAGAAGCGAACAGATACCGAGGAGAGAATTCTCACCGACTTCAGCTGGAGGGCAGAGCCTGCATGTCGACTCCCAGTGCGGGAAGATGGGAAATTGGAAGAAAGAGCGCTAATGTCTTAGAGGACGTGGGAAAGCATCGCACAAGGAACTGAGGAGCAAAGCATGTTATATTTATTTCAAGGAGACTGTAGACAGAGCAGACGGCATATTCAATTTGACGGGAACGAACATGAGACTGTGAGGGATGAAAGTACAATCGTTCAATATTTTGTGCAATTGTGTAGTCGACTTGCGAGTCGATCATTCAGCCAGGGTGCAATAACATTCTGAAAAGTGTGCACATAATAATATACACTAAAGAGGCAAATTATATAATTTCAGCTTGGCTTGAAAGCAGACATAACATAACTAACCAAACAGGTATGGAGGCAGGTATGGGTTGTAGCCATAGTAAGATTACAATGCAAAGAGACACTAGGGGATCTGAACCTATGTAGAAAGTGTAGAAAATTATGATTAATGCAATTATTAACAATTAAACAATTGCAATAACAAATAAACAGTTCAGTAAATAAATAACAGTAAAAAATAAATGTTAAAACATGCATTTGAACTGATTATTAACTAAAATTAATAATGTATAGAAAAAAGATGTCTACTAAATAAAGAAATAAAGATTCATAATATTTCAATAATTTGTTTTAGATTTTGTAAAATTAAAACATAAAACCAATTATTTAATTTTGGAAATATATGGAATTTTTTTTCCACCACAGGTTAAAAAATAATTCTGAATTCTGAGTATACATTTTGCAATTCTGAGTTTATATATGAGGGAAAAGTCAGCATTGCAAGAAAAAAAAAAGTCTTTATTTCTTTTTTATTCCATGGTGGAACTGGGCTTCCAATATAATATAATATCGACCTTGCTATTTTTCACACACAGAATAAATTAGTCTTAATTTCTTAGGAAAAGGGTCCTTCGAAAGGAGATTATTTGGGAGTCCTTGGTAATCAAAAGATTTGAAAAGCCCTGTGATTGTGCACTCATAAATGCTGACAAAATTCACTTTTAGCAAATCTCAGGGTAAACTGGTCAAAAATATTGATGGCTCATCCTGCACTGCACTGATGTTAGTCCAATCAAATTCTCTCTAGACTGAGAAAGCTCCTCCCTCCGATACCACCTGCACCTGAGCTGGCATATACACGGACTAAAGTCTAATACTTCTTCAAAACATCAATGTGTTATGTTGTAAAGAGTGCACCTTTGTACAGAGAAGTAAGGAAAGAACATAAACTTCTACAATTTTTGCACAATCCGACACAATTCCAAAAGGGGGTTTTGCAGCCATAGACGAGCCAGTGAACAGCTCTTAAAAGAACCATTATTTTCTTAGAAGAACATTTTAATAACCTAATGAAACTATTTTGTTTTTCATTATACATTATACCTTTTCTGATTAATTAATTAATCTAATTAATTAATTCTCAAGATGGTGCCGCGCATGGCAGCCATTGTGCTTGGCTCTCCAGTTGTTTTAGTGTTTTTGTTAGTTTTTCCTGTTTTTTGTTTGTCCAACACGATCAGGTTCACAAGGGAAGAACTGCTGAACATTCAGCAGAACACGCCACAAAATCTCCAACCGTTTTTCGATTATTCGGATGTTTTGCAGAACATAGTAGTCGACGGAGCTGTGGCGCTATTTACACGCTTCAGGATGCGCAGACAGGGTAAGCGAGCCGGCGCACTCATGAAGCTCAGACAGAGTGGATTTCGAATGCTGTTGCCTAGCATTCATCTGGCTAATCTCTGCTCTCTACCCAACAAAACGGACAGACTCCTTCTGCTTTCCCAGTTAAACAAGGACTTTTCAAACTCTACTGCTCTGTGTTTCACGGAAACCTGGCTGAATACTACATCTGGCTAACTTCCAGCTGATCAGAGCAGATTGTGACGTGGAATCAACTCGCACAAATCGCGTGGCAGCGGGACATGCTTCTACATGAATGAAAGGTGGTGTACAGATGTAACAGTGTTAAAGAAGATGTGCTGTTCAGATCTAGAAACGCTTTTCATCAACTGTAAACGTTTCTACTCGCCGCGGGAGTTCTCCTCGTTCATTCTTGTGAGTGTCTACATTCCTCTGCAAGCGCACGTAAGCTCAGCTTTACAGAAACTCTCTGATCAGATCACAGACACAGAACAACAACACCCAGACTCTGTTTTAATCATTCTAGGGGACTTTAATAAAGCAAATCTCTCCTATTGTTACACAACAATAAAGGATGCATATCACTCTGTCCCACGGGCAGCTTTAGGACTCTCTGATCACTGTTTGGTTCATCTTATTCCGACCTACAGGCAGACACTGAAGTCAGCTAAACCCGTATTAAGGACTGTAAAGAGATGGACTAAAGAGACAGAGCGGGCTTTACAAGCCTGTCTAGACCATACTGACTGGAGTGTTTTTGAAGCTGCTGCAAACGATCTGGACGAGCTCCCAGAGACTGTAACATATTATATCAATTTCTGTGAGGATATGTGCATTCCTACCAAGACTCATCTAACTTACAACAATGACAAAAAAGACAGCTCCGTCAGGCCAAAGAAGATGCTTACAGGAATGGGGACAGAGTCTTCTATAAACAGACCAAATACACAGTGGAAAAGGAGATCAGAGTGGCAAAGAGGAATTATTCCAATAAGCTAAGGATCCAATTCTCTTCCAGTGACACGGCTTCAGTGTGGAAAGGTCTGAAAGACATCACCAATTACAAGACACCATCCCCCAGTACGATCTGAATGAGTTCTACTGCAGCTTTGAAAACACCCCACACCCGCCCAGAACACCTCTCCACACAACCATTCACACCTCCAGCAACCCCCCTCTCCCCCACACCTGAACTGCAGATAAGAGAAGATGACGTGCGCCAGGTCTTCAAAAAGAACAAGAGAAGGAAGGCACCAGGCCCAGATGGTGTGACACCAGCCTGTCTGAAATCCTGTGCTGACCAGCTGGCCCCCATCTTCACACAGATCTTCAACAGATAACTGGAGCTGTGTGAAGTCCCTTCATGCTTCAAACGCTCCACCATCATCCCCGTCCCAAAGAGACCCAAGATAACAGGACTTAACGACTACAGACCTGTGGCTCTAACATCTGTGGTCATGAAGTCATTTGAAAAACTGTTTTTGGTTTTTGAAGGACATCACTGGACCCCCTGCAGTTTGCCTACAGAGGCAACAAACAGAGGCTACAAACAGGTCTGTGGATGATGCAGTCAACATGGGACTGCATTACATACTACAACACCTGAACAGACCAGGGACTTATGTGAGGATCCTGTTTGTGGACTTCAGCTCGGCCTTTAACACTATCATTCCAAACCTCCTCCTGCCCAAACTAACTCAGCTCTCCATCCTCACCTCTCTCTGTCAGTGGATCAACAGTTTCCTGACAGACAGGCAGAAGCTATTGAGGCTGGGAAAATACACATCCAGCACCCGTACGATCAGCACTGGAGATCCTCAGGGCTGTGTTCTCTCCCCACTGCTCTTCTCTCTGTACACCAATGACTGCACATCTAAAGACCCCTCTGTCAAGCTCCTGAAGTTTGCAGATGACACCACACTGATCGGCCTCATCCAGGACGGTGACGAGTCTGCTTACAGACAGGAGGTTAAGGAGCTGGTTGTCTGGTGCAGTCTTAACAACCTGGAGCTCAACACGCTCAAAACTGTGGAGATGATCGTGGACTTCAGGAGAAACCCCCCTGCACTTCCTCCACTCTCCATCATGAACAGCACTGTAACAAAAGTGGAGTCAATCAGATTCCTGGGCAGCACCATCTCTCAGGACCTGAAGTGGGACATTCACATTGACTCTATCCTTAAAAAGGCCCAGCAGAGGTTGAACTTCCTCAGCTGGCGAAACAGTTATACTCTGCCATCACTGAATCCGTCCTCTGCACTTCTATAACTGTCTGGTTCAGCTGAGCTACAAAATCTGACCTCAGAAGATTATGGAGGCTAGTCCGGACTGCTGAGCAAATCATTGGTACAACCCTCCCTGCTCTCCAAGAACTGTACTTATCCAGAGTGAGCAAAAGGGCTGGTAAAATCACTCTGGACCCCTCACATCCAGCACACTCCCTTTTTGAACTGTTACCATCTGGCACAGAAACAGTTTCTTCCCTCAGGCAATCCAACTCATGAACACTTGAACTCTTAACAATCAGAATCAGAATCAGAATGAGCTTTATTGGCCAAGTATGTTTACACATACAAGGAATTTGTTGTAGTGACAGAAGCTCCACAGTGCAACAGAAAGACAGCAACAGGACAGGACACAAGATAATAAAATAAACATGAAACACACAACACTATCATACTTTTTATTTTTTATTTAACACACATACTTATGACATTTCAAATTTGCACCTAACATACCTGTACATACTGAATTGTCTATTTTGTATATTGTGTTTGTGCTATTTTGCATATTGTCCATTTAGTATATTTGTACATTATTATTATTTTTATTTTATTAGATTTTTTAAATTATTATTATTATCTGTGTCCTGTCCTGTCCTGTCGCTGTCATTCTATCGCACTGTGGCGCTATCACTAAAACAAAAAATTCCTTGTATGTGCAAACATACCTGGCAATAAAGCTATTTCTGATTCTGATTCTTTTGTGCAGTGGAAAGTTTCCATGGATGTTAAAGGTTCTTCATGGAATCAAAGATGCCAGTAGATTTCAGAGTTTGCTTGGAGTCTTCCATGCTGGACTAATGACTTTTGTTGATTTGCCGTACGATCACAGGGCCACACGCTGCAGCATGCAGTGGGCCGCAATTTACGATCTTCTTGAGACAACAATGACACATTGTCTTGGACTAATCAGCTAATATATGACACTGTCTACAGCGAATGTCAGGAGATTATTAAAGCACAAAAGAAAATATGGACAACGAGATTGATACTTTCCATTAGGACTGCAACAACATTATATACGGCGGAAGAGCACAATATGGTGTCAGTGACAACGGTGATAATGATGATTATAACTTTAATTACAATGACAATTATGATACATAATGGTATTATGTGAGCGATGTTAATGGGTATGATGACGATGACTATGATGTCATTGGTTTTGCCTAAAATGAGTAATTAGAATGCATTCACACTCAATGTTACATCAAAATGGACCATATTTATTTTATTAAAGGTGTTGAAGTAATAATCAACAATCATTCACCCAAACAATGAATAAAATAACTGTTGAATAATGAATAATTTAACTTACTTTTTCAAACCTTTATTATTTTTCAAACCTTTTCATTAAACCACCTGTCATCCAGTCATCCAGTGGATTAAACCAAATCCCACCATACATTCATTTTCTCAAATTATCTTGTTTCATTCAAAATATGCCACATAATGGAGGTAAATCTGTTTTCTGTTTCATTATATTTTAAAAAATATATATATGAAATTGCTATATTAGAATGATTTATGAAGGATCATGTGACATTGTAGACAGGAGTAATGGCTGCTGACAATTCAGCTTTGCCATCATATTCAAATAGAAAACACTTATTTCAAATTGTAATCATATTTGACAAAAATAGTGTTAAAAATATTTGACTTATGTCTGCTGTAGGCTATATCCTGAGAGCGAAGCTCTAGTGCCAGATGCCACTACATGGATCGGATCTGTTATATGAGCTGAGCTCGTCCTTGTTGAAGAGCTCTTGTCCTATAGCTTGTATTTAACTCATCTGTCCACCTTCAATTTTAGCAATGCCACCCCTGTAGGGTACTGGCTGCTGTCCCTGAGCTCAGACCGCTGATTATAACCCAGCCAAGGCCAACACGACTCACACTACAGAGCCTCAGCATAACAAACACAGAGTCAACCTTCGCACTGAACGGAGGACAGAGAGATCAAAGTACATCACTGCTTTTCATTGCTGGCTGGCTGGATACATAAATTGCTAGGTTTTCACAAAGAGAGAGAGAGAGAGAGGAGAACCAAGCTGTTCAAAACTAATCATTCAGATACCTTTATTACATTAGTGTATAAACTGGAACCGTCTCATCATTGGTGTGGCATCAACGCCACCCAGCGGTCGCAGACTGACACTACATCCTCTGACGGACACCACACCGGTTTGTCCCGCCGTGCCGCTGTTCTGCTAATTAGCTTTTGCCGCTTTCCCTTAAGTGTCCGGCCCCGAAGGCCTGTAAAGCCCCAGGTTAACTCGGGAAAACGGGCCTGGATGTGCTGAACACAAGGTGACTGCACACCTCTCTAATATATTGCCGCATCCCTGTGGAGAGTGTCTTCCCGAAAGCCACTTTCCACCTAAACCGGCCCGTCCCTCTCCATAAAAACGGTGCTTAACACCTTCACTTTATGAGCAAACAGGCTGAGGAAACAGGTCAGCGCTTTTAAAAGTGTTTTTATTCGACCCCCGAGTGCTGTTGGCATTAACTCTCAGGAAATGGTACATTCAGCACCTCAAAATAAACCCCTAAAATAACCCCTTCCCTGTACTTGTGGTTCTGTATTTTTCTTTGACTGCAAGCTAGTCTGAAGTTAGAAAATGAACCAATAAACAAAATGTATCCCAATGCATCATAACACTAATGTGTTTGTTTGCACACGCTTATGTGTGTATACTATAGTAAAAGGAATATGAATGGATTCAGTTGATGTGTTTTACTGAAACAATCACATTTTGACTTCAGACCAGAACGGAGGCATTTATCTTTGTAGAAACGCACTACTCTGCTTTAGTATAAAATAGGCTAAAGTAAAATAAAATTAAAAAGTGTCTTTGGATTCTTAAACTCCAAATGATAATGATAAGTCCAAATGCCATAACGTTTTCCCATTAAGAAGAACCACAGGGTGTCAAACAACACTGCCCTCTATTGGTTGGAAAATTATTTATTTTATTTTTATTTTATTTTATTTTTTATTTTTTTTTAGAAAAGTACGTTTTTGTGTCTATGACCCTGCTGGGGGAAAATAAACAAACAAACAAAATAAAACAAAACAAAACAAAAATACGATTAAAACCAGCCTAAACTGGTTGGCTGGTCTTAGCTGGTTTTAAGCTGGAGGTAGCTGGTCTCCCAGCCTGGCCAAGCTGGTTTTAGCTGGTTGTTCCAGCTGGTCTCCTACCCAGACTGACCAGCTAAACAAGTGGTCAAAAGTTAAAACCCCTCTAAAACCAGCCTGCTGACCAGTTATGACAAGACTGGATGACCAGCTAAAACCAGCCAACCTGCTAGGCTGGATTTAGCGGTTATTTTTCCAGCAGGGGGAGACTTTGAAAGTCAAACATAAACTCGATTTTTACATTTTCTTAAAGTGAATAATGCATGCAGAACTCACAACTATGATGCAATTGCCAGGGCATTGCTATATGGTTGTTTAAGTATTCTAAATGCTTACTAGGGCATTGCTAGGTAGTAGTTTTTTGGGTTTTTTTTCTGGGTAATTGTCTACTTGTCCAAGTAAAAAAAAAAAAAAAAGAGTCTCTGTGGTACTTAGGCCTTGGATCATTTAGTTCATTAACAAGTCACACAGTGAGGTATAATTCTGATTGTGAATTACGCATTAGGAAGCACTACTGAAAAATAAATCATGCAGAGTTTAAAGTCCTTATCCTGTTGAAGATAACCCTCCAGAAGAGGGCAGCAGGATTTCACATTGAAGTGATAGTAAATGGACAAAGAGAGAAGGGTCAACACAGACTTTTAAAATACTTTTCTGTGCGACAAAGGATTTGAACTTTTGCATTTGTGTGATATAAACGGGGACCCAAAAACCCAAGGGTAAAACAAATTCTCAATTCAGTGTGCTTTACCCCAGGCTGTTCTGGACCATCTGTGGATTCAGTATACTGTAAAATGATTTTGATGACAGAGCATAGTAAATGATGAACAAAATCTCATATCTAAAGCACTTGGGAGACATACACAAACATTTCCGTCTATCAAGTCAGCAATATCCTTCCACTTTCAGTGATGTGTGGGCAAACTTTCTTTATTATTATTATTCTTTTGTCGCTTTCTTCATCTTTTTTATTGCCATTCGAGAGATACTTGCCAGATATGCTGAAATAAAGGCACACATATATATATATATATATATATATATATATATATATATATTAATATACACAAACACAGGCAAAGTTGATAAATACTGTTGTCGGTATAAGAGGCGAATAATACATTGAGTATGAATATTACTGTACATGAATAGGTGAGACAATAAACACTGTACAAAGACAACATTTTACACCTTTACATTGTCCGTAGCAGCTCACTATACATTCACCTGCCGTCTTTCTCACATACAAACATCAGAGAGAGGAGCAATCGATCGAACAAACATGAAATCTGGTGAGCCACAGGCCTTTTCAGACACTAAGGGGAGAATTTAGAGATGAAGTTTTTTTTAAAGCCCATTTCTATGCTTTGGTGAATCATACTTATGATACATACTTCGGACTTATGATATAAAATGGAAAAACAAATATTTATGAGATGAAAAGTCAAGATTATGAGATAAAATTCAACATTATAACATAAAAAGTTAATACTAGATAAGTCATCAGTCAAAAACTAACTGACATTGACAAAACAAATCATAATTTTTACTTTTTTATCATAATTATGACTTATGTCATAATTTTAACTGTCATAATTACATTTTTAAGTCCATTTCAACTTGAAACTCTGAAATATGACAGTCAGTTGCAACTTTTGGGCATAATTTACTTTTTATGTCATAATTTATCTAAAAATATATATTTTTGTCATGATTATGACCATCACATAATTCTGACTGATCATAATGATTTATCTCATAATTATGCCTGTCACAATTGAATATCATAAATTCACCTTTTCATAATTGACATTTCCTGTTATAATTTAGAGTTTCTCAAATATGACTCAAATATGATCAACTATCTCATAATTATGACTATTTATGTTATAATTAGACCTTTTTAGTGAATTATTTAAGTTATGATCTTTGTCATTATTTTGACTTTTTATGTCAATGAATTGATCTCAAAATTATGACTCAAAATTATGTTTTTATCTCATGAATGACTTATTAATCACTTATTTTAACTCATAATTATACATAATGTCATTTGAACTACAATTATATAATTTGAATTACAATTATGGCTTTCGATCTCATAATCATGATTCTTTTTGTCTTAATTTAGTTGTTTTTTCATCTCATAAAAATGTCATTTTATGTCATAATTATGATTTAACAAAGCACTTTTTTTTTTCTTTTTTTTTTTTTACAAGTTTTAGCTCCTGATTCAAACAGGCATTATATAAATGAAGTAACAGTGCAAACTAAATCTGTACTGCCATGTTCAATAGAGAATGTACACGAACATCTCTAGAAAAGGAAATTCCGCTTAACTGCAGTACCGGAATGTTAATTGAGGCAGGCAAATATTGGTGGGTTTTGTGAATAGTACACACTCCATAATTAGCCTAATTTGCATATACATAAAGGAGGTATGCTTGCACTGAAAAGAATGACATTGACTTTTTCGCCTAGTTAAATTTGATTATGCGATGCAGATTTCACACCAAAATACTGCCCCTCAATGTGTCTTACCAAAGAGTTCAGAACAAGCCACTTCAACATCCAGCAGCTTCTAGGTTTCCTCAAACACAGGTTTCGTATTGTTCCAAAGTAAAAAAAAAAAACGTTCTACACAAAAACATTTGTTTTCATAAATGTTAAAGCCAAATGAGGTAACACTGAAGGGCTCTTTTGCCTTGTCTTGTGCTTTAGTAACTCTAATCTAAATGTGTTCAACAACGTCCTCACATAAGGACTTGTGCCTCAGGACTCTTACAAATTAAACTCATCCTTCATTTTAACCAACATAATTAGCATCGGGAGTGGTTGGAATACAAACACTTACGAGCCATCACTCAGAGAGCTATTTGTTTAAGCCGACATGATTTTTGGAGGTAATTTCCCAAGCTGATTGTTTTTGGAGGCAGGCCAGCGCGAGAGAACGAGGCGCTCGCGGAATGAGTGATCCAAGACCACACAAGAGAGAAAATCACTCGGATTTATCTTACACCGGCTCTGATCTGAAAAACAGCTAAATCTGTAAATTTCCCCTTTATTCCAATGTCTACAAGAACACAAGATGTGCGCTCGCTTTGCTCTCTGTCCTGCAGAGATGCACGTTTCGGCCTCAATGCATCTTTGCAGCATTACGCACCCTCGCATACACACGTGCACAAACATAAAATATCACACTCGTTCTTGAGTTTCACAACTGACAAAATGTGCATTTGGAATTAATACAGATATATTTACAAATATATAAAACCACCCAATGAGGACACTGGAATGGAGGAGGCCAACCTCTTATAAAGGTCTATGAGACCTACGAAAGAACTGGGAGTGATTACCCCACTCCCATGACCACAGTATTTACAACACACATTTCCAAATCCTCCTCTGAATTCCGCTCTAAACCAAACAGAGTATATGGGAACCTCAGATGCTGATAGGTTATGACAACTACAATTTTTTGCTGCATGTCACTACAAGCAGGTCATGTCATCTCCGTTCAGGCTTGTGGACAAAATATCAACACTGGAAATGGATGGAACACCTCTGAATATATAAACACCTACGCTGACTAAACGGCAATCTGTAATGGCGACACGAGGAGGTGTTATAGAGGGACACGGTGACCTCTCTCATGTGTGTTTTCAAGTATTATCAGGAGCACAAACGCAAAAAAGCCTTCTGTGTATACTTTTACCCATAAGATGTTTTACATTTAGCTAATAGCTAATACTTTATCAAGGGGCTTTTTGAATGACACTGTTAATGAGCGTTTTACATCAACAAGCACTTGTAATCATAACAGCTCTCTTTCTCGATGAGGAGCGGCCGATATGTGTACGTCGGTCAGCTTTGAACGCTTCTAAAGGAGGGAACGGCAGATTCCTGTTGGGATCTGAGAGTTTGTATGCATATATCAAGTCCTGGTCTGAATCCAGACTCAAACTTGTGTTAGGTCTCTGAATCCAATCTCCCAACTGAAGTCCAGATTGTTAGTTTGATGGGTAATGTGTGGGTTGAATGTACATACAAATGCTTTGTAGCGCACTGCAGCAAGATTTCTCTTCGAGGACTTGAGGTTTTTGGTTGGTGGCCAGGAATGGCTATTGATTCTTGAAACAGATTCTGGCTGCTCGTCTGCACTTCGGTCCAGTAGTCTTTATCTTTCCGTATGGCTAGTTGCAAATTTAGCCTTTAGAGACTCTGTCTCCCAGCGCCTTGCTCTGCGGTTCTGGCATTATTAGGTGTACAAATTGCTTGAATTCAGAGCAACAGTTTCAGCCGCAGTTCTAGCTCTTTGAGTAGTTTCTGAATATATGTTTCTCGGCCAAGCTAGGAAAGTTCCCAATAACTTTTTCAATAAGATCTGTTCAGGTGATCCTTAAAATCAAGAAACGATGTCGGATTTATGGAGATTCAGAATTTTTGTTCTCAGATCATAGGTTCAATCCTGCTTATTCTCCATCAGTTGTTTAGTTCTGAGTTTGGATAATTTCTGAACACTTTATGAATCCATCCAGTATAGAAGGCCACGTTCACGAAAATGGCCGGTCGGTTGTGTCGGGCACATCCTCTGCCGTTTATGCTCACACCGACAATGACTTTACTGTTACTCTCTTGGCATACTAGAGGACCGCCATAGTCTTTCTGTAAGCATGAAAAATAGGAAAAACTTGAGGGCAAAAATTAATATTTATAAATACATATAAAGTGTACATATGATACATAATACATATGACAAAGGTAAAAGTGCAACCAAAACCCTTATAATTTGTTTCAGTTAAACAAAAAATAAGATTGCATTTGTCTCAATATGTCAGCGATTTAAATAAGCAGCCATTCAACCATTCAACAAGTCTGAGGTCGGAAGATTTTTAAAAGTATTTTTCAAGAAGTCTCACCAAAGCTGCATTTATTTGATCAAACATAAAAATTTTTAATTTTAGCGAAATTCTTTTCTATTTGACTATATTTTAAAATGTAATATAGAAAAAATATATATATTTCTGTAATGACAAAGCTGAATTTCCAGCATCACTACTCCAGTCTTCAGTGTCACATGAAAAAATAAAAGGCTTCTTATTATTGATGTTTATAACAGTTTTGTTGCCTAACCAAGGTACTTTTTGTGTAGGATTCTTTGATTAATAGAACATGCAAAATTACCACTTTTATTTTAAAAAGATTTTAAAAAACTATGTAGAAGTCTCTACTGGCAATGTAATGCATTATTGCATTAAAATGAATCATTCAATCAAATAAAAATAAAACCATTATTGAGCCCAAAGTTTTGAATGATAGCTCATCCTGCAGAGAGTAAATCTAGTGAATAAACTCACCTCGCACACTCCTTCATCTCTCCTGCCACCAGCACATAGTTTTGAACTGGTGATCGGAATTGTCCTGTGAAGCTGCTGGCATCGTTCATTGCTCACTATGGGCAGATGAACTCTTTTCAATGTTCCCTCATGTCCAGTGCCTGAGAAAGCCAGAAAACACTCTATTAGAGACTATATTTGGCACATTTACTTGAATATGAACTCAGATTTGTGTGCCTTCGCTCCTGCTTACACACTGTTACGCTATGTAGTTCCAAACCGCATAAACCTTCCAAAATGCTTTCAGCATCAACATGAATTATTTTGGAAGCTGTTTGTTAATGTTGCCCTCACAACAAAACAATAACTTTTTTTGGGGGCTCTCACATTTTAAATATTTGGAGCATTTTTGTGACTTTTTTCCCCAAAGCCCTGGGTAATTTCCTACCCTGCTTTCATTTTTAAAATGTATTCAAGTGCTGTTCCTTGGTGTACACACAACTTTGGGTAATGGATTCATGCTAATCAAAATAACCGAACTTTATAGTCAGTTGAAGCCACTGCGTGCTTTTTGTGTTAGGCTGGAAGCAAGACAGCAATGTTGTGTGCCTGTAAAGCTGTCAGGTGGTGGGGAGTCTCTGATGACTGGCTCTTAAGTTGAACCCACCTTTGGTCTCACCCCAGCCGTACACAGAGCATATGGTGTCCTCCTGAATGCTGCAGTCCGCCACGGGCAGCTGAATAATTCTGACACGCTCTCTTGGGAGTGCAGGTCTATGTGAAAGAGGAACAGAGAGGTCATTTCATCAACAACAAAGGAATAAGATCAGAGATGGAATATATTAATAATATACATATTGATCAATCGGCAGTTCTTACTGAGTCAGTCGGAGAAGGGCGAGACTAGAGCCTTCCGGGCCACAGATGACGTGCGAGATTCTCCTCTCCTGTCTGTGGAAGTCATTCTCACCCGACTCATTCAAATGGGATATACCAAGCCAAACTCTGTACTCTGATAGGTCAGGCACGCTATGGTGGAAAAGCAAATCATAAATGTATGATTTCAAGTTTTGGCCATAAATATCCATGAATTAATTTGTGTGTGTGTGCCAGTAATTTCGTTGTTTATGACCATTTTCTACTCATTCTCTGATCCTTAGCATTAAATGGGAAATTTTTTGCTACTATGTCTTTCATGCCAACAGCTTTTTATAATGAGGTGCATCAGATATACTAGAAAACTGCATGTTTGCAAGTCCAAAATACGTTTTCAGCTTCTTTGCATTTAAAAAGTTCAGAATAGATTATTTTTGCAGCTTTGGTTTTACAAATGGTCTTAAAATGGTATTTTGTTTAGACTAGGAAGGATGTTATGTTACGATGTTTTTGTAGTAAAATTCATCTTCTTATCCCAAAAGTTCAAGCTAAATATGATTTCTCGTGATATGACCTCTATATTCTTTTTGTGGATATGTAGATATATGGATGTTTAATTCTATAAGATGCATGTTCTAAAACATCCACAGCTTTGATTTGTTAGGTTACATGCTCAAGACAAATCATGGAAGCCTGCTGATCATTGACCCTGTGACCCTGAGAATCCAGAGGTCATGGCCAGGGCATGATGGTGACTGTGCAGCAAGGCTGGAGATAATTACCATGACGAGAAGCACTGTCTGTCTATCAGCACCCACTCCTCCCTGACCAGAGAACCTCCGCACCAGTGAGTGCTCCTGAAGAGACCGAGAGACATGAGACAGTGACGCATCTCCAACATGACTCTCTCACATTATAAAACATGACAGCGCAGGGCTTTACTTCTGAGGAGCTGTCTGAACACTGACTTCATGGACAACTGCACTTTATTTGGAGGGAATTTTACAGTCTGCATGTGATGGGTTTTTTAGGAAAACAGACAATGTGTATACTTGCTGGATATAAAGAAAGTGGGGAAACGCAAACACCCTGTTAAATTACTGTAACTTAACTGTAAATATATTGACAACACCTAATAGTATCACATGTTAATAAGTCAGTACATATATAATGCTAACAAGTAAGTAGTCTGGTGGAGGATTACATGTAAGGTTAAGAGTTTGTAACAAAAGTAATAGTATAGGTCCCCCTGCTCAAGAAAGCACATGTACAGGCCCGTCTGAAGTTTGATTCAGAGGAGAACTAGGTGAAAATGTTGTGGTCAAATGAGACCAAAATCTAGCTATTTGGCATCAACTCAACACAAGTTTGGAGGAGGAGGAATGCTGCCTATGATCCCAAGAACACCATCCCCACAGTCAAACATGGAGATGGAAACATTATGCTTTGGGGATGTTTTTCTGACCATGGGTCATGGATGGGTATTCCAGCATGACAATGACCCAAAACACACGGCCAAGACAACAAAGGAGTGGCTCAAGAAGAAGCACATTAAGGTCCTGGAGTGGCCTAGCCAGTCTCCAGACCTTAACCCCATAGAAAATCTGCTCCCGCTGCTTTCATCCCTATATCTATTACTATTATTATTAGGCCTACTATTATTATTACTAATATTATTCCACTAGGACTTCACTTTTGTCCTACAATCTTAAAAGTAGGCCATCATCTGTTAGTGCCATATTTCCTACCAGCTTTTGTGTAGGTCGTTACATCAAGATGTTGTTGTTAATTTATGTTTCATTCTGCTCAATAAAAAAAAAGAAAATCTGTGGAGGGAGGTAAAAGTTCGAGTTGCCAAACGTCAGCCTTGAAACCTTAATGACTTGGAGAGGATCTGCAAGTGGGACAAAATCCCTCCTGAGATGTGTGCAAACCTGGTGGCCAACTACAAGAAACGTCTGACCTCTGTGATTGCCAACAAGGGTTTTGCCACCAAGTACTAAGTCATGTTTTGCGAAGGGGTCAAATACTTATTTGACTCATTAAAACGCAAATCAATTTATAACTTTTTTTAAATGCGTTTTCTCGATTTTTTTGTTGTTATTATTCTGTCTCTCACTGTTAAAATAAACCTACCATTAAAATTATAGACTGACCATTTCTTTGTCAGTGGGAAAACGTACAAAATCAGCAGGGGATCAAATACTCCCCCTGTATGTATGTATGTATATATATATATATATATATTACTAAAATTACATACTGGTAATACTGGTTACCAATTCTTAGTGCGCTACAAATAATTTTTGTTAATGATATTATTTAACAATGTTATCTTCATATTTTGCAAATTGCTTACCCTCTCTGTATGCTGACCATCCAGCTGCCTTCTTTAATCCGGACAGGCCCACCACCGACGATTCTCACCTGCTTGTGAACAAAACATGAGGTCTTTGTACCCTCATCTGTAAAGAGAAATGAAAAGACAAAATGAGGGGTGACGCAAGTTTATCAGAACACAGAAAAACACACAAATGCACAAATGTGTTTTTGAAATAATCTTTCTAATGTAATCTGAAGAAAAGGAATATCAGATGGAAATCTGCACATCTTAACAACACTTGAAAGACATGATTACCTTTTTGTGGCAGATTGTTATGTGAGGGCTCACCTAAAAAGGAAGGAAAAGGAACAAAAGCTTATTTTTGTTCTAAGCAATGAATACGCATGAGAAATGAAAAAAAGATGTGGTCACCAGTGATGGCTGTTTAGAGTATAATTTGAGTGAAAGTGTGTGTGAGGTCTTTAGCATAGGACTAGTCCAGCATGGTCCAGCATGTGGGACCAGTTAGACCTGCGCAGCACTGAAGCTTAACTTATACATGCGAGTGTGTTTGTGACAGAGACAGAGGGAGTGCTGACAGTCTGAGCCACCTGGACTTTACACTCTTTAATTAAACTGAAACCTCTGTGGAAAGTGTGCTCATGTGTGTGTGTGTGTGAGTGATTGATGTGCCGTAGATTCGTAACACATGGCCTACATGCTCAACACAAGTCTGCGATGTCAATGATGAGAGTGTAAGTCAACAGGAAAGCAGCATATGTGGGAACACAATGGTCAAAAATATGGTTATTGTCTGTAATGTACTTTAATATAAGTAAGGATAGATGGGCTCAAAACTTCCAACACAAGTGTGTGAGGGCTGTTAAAATATACGAACAATTGAGTTCTTAACTCCAGAACACTAAAAAAATGATTAATTGAATTTACTAAATTTTTGAAGGGAAGTGGTTGCAATCAATTTATTTTAGCTACATTATAAAAAAACTAATTTAGTTGACTAACTTTCAACAAAATGTATTTAAATGTAGCTAAAATAAATTGATTGCAACCACTTACCTTAAAAAACTTTTGTAAATTCAATGAATCAATTTTTTCAGTGAAGCACTTCAAATGTTTCAGTGAACGAGTGAACAATTATGATTCACTTAACATTAATAATGATAAAAAAAAATTATTGACCATCAAATCAGCATATTAGAATGATTTCTAAAGACACTGAAGACTTAAGTAATGACTACAGAAAATTCACCTTTGCCATCACAGGAATAAATTATATATATAAAAAAAAAAAGTTAATTTGAATCAAATAAAGCAAATAAATGCAGTCTTGTTGAGCATAAGCATGAGCTTTTTTTTCCTCATAAGAGACTTTTTTTTTTTACTCCGGTCAAATCAGTGAATTAGTTGTCTGACTGATTGAGACATTGGTGATTTTAATTCACAATGGTTTCAGAGACAAACTGGTTGAACTAAATTAATAAAAGTAACCAATTTAAACAAATAACATATTATGATAATTTGCAACTTTGCAGTGGTTTGTAGTCACAAATTAAAGTGTTTAATTAAAAAAATATATTAATTTGATTTTAAAAATGCAGCCTTTTACACTTTTTATAGTTTATTTTGTAATACTTTTATGTTCCGCTCTAACTATGCACCTCTGGTTATTGTATGGTGACAGTTTGTTCTAAATTAGTTTATTTTAGGCAATATCTTTTTAACATTTTACTTATTGGGTTCAGTGGTTTACATTAGCCCCATATTCCTCAGCTTGTGTTAGACTCTTCATGTTTCAAGTAGCATTTTAGTGAACCCAAAGGTCTCAATCAGGTTGTAATGTTAGCACAGACAACATGCTGCTCACTCACAGGGTTTGAGAGAGCAGTAATCCCAGGGGATAGATGAGCTGTTGGTATAACACCACGGGCCATGTTTGTCCTTGTCCGGGTTTCTGCAGAAGTTCCCCACCTGTTCAGCCATCAGCAAGTCCACATCTCTTTCATTACTGAGAACAAAAACAAATCTAATCATTACAACAGAAGATCTGCAGCTTTAAAAGCAGAGTGAACATTAACATATTAATTAAAACATTCAAAACAGGTGCACCATTCAGACAAATCCAGGGTCGTTTAACACGAATCAAACAGTCTATCCAGTGTTTGTAACAAAACAATACATCTAAATCCATTGAAAAGAAGAGTCCAAAGAAGCATCTTCTTCTCATAAGTTCATCTTAAGCCCCAGCTGTGTAGAGATCCTCTCAGGAGGCAAGGTGAAGTATTTAGCTTCAACTCATGACATGTTTCCCAAAGCTTTTCCACATTATCACTCAGATTCAGGAAGATCCACAGATGCTACAATTCTCAAAACGTTCACCAGAGACCAAAAGTGCTACAATGAAAAGCACATGCATGACACCAATGATTTTCTAGCCGTGCTACTCTAGGGTTCATACAATGTAAACAATCTACGCCTAATGCCCGTCCGACAGTGACCTTTGCAACCCGGCCGTGGCGGCTCACAGGCTGCAGGCCAAATAAAGGAGCTGATTGGCTTTGATGTGTTCATGGAGAAGGGTTAGGGAGAGGAAAGGGGTCAGAGGGTGGCTCTAAAGAATCCCGTTCCAGCTGGGTTGGCCTGCCTGCAATTTTTTGGGAATTGAGTCACTCCAACTGCTCCACGTTTACCATCAATTAGAGCTCTTCAGAATGGGGTGTCCTGCACTAAATGTGTTTTTCTTCCTCAGAAAACCGTGAGGGTCTTATTTTCTCAACGAAGACAAACGCAACCTGACAATCCCTGAGCTTTGCATCAATGAGCTGGCAGGGTTCTGGAAAGGTCGACCTTTGACCTGGAACTTGTTCATAAAACAGGGAAGTTATTTAACGCCACACATCTCAGGGTGAGTGTGGATGGCAGAAACAACACAGACCTTTTGCGGAAATTATTTCTTGACTCCTTTGAGACTTACACACACACACACACTCACCGATAATGTTGCAATGCACATTAAAGACAGACAAAACCATAACTGCATTAGAGGAAACAGACCACACCTGGCAGGAACAAATATAAACCCTCGCTATTTAACACTCCAGTATGGCTGTAAGTAACTGTGAATGCATATTTGATAGCCCCATATGCTTACATATATTTTAAAAAACATGAGATATTTCACAAAGCATCTGCCCCATTTATTCACGCTCACCAATTTAACAACAACTTGCTGTGATTGACCCTTGAACCTAATGACTAAATGGAGTTTGTTCACCTTGCAAAGCGACACAAAGGCATCATGGGATTGTCCTTGAGATCCTGCATAGCAAAATGTGGACCTAGTTTGGTTTCCATGGAAACTGAGTGAATGTCCATGACTGAATCTATGCGCTATACCGATATAAATGATGGTTCTGCTTAATACATAGAGAAAACTAAATGTGTGTCCATACTGAAGGACTGTAAACAATCAGTTTGTTGTCTCTGAATCTGTGCATGTTATTTATTCAGTTTAAAGCTCAAGTGATAAAAAAAAATCAAATACTTACTCTGAAATGAATACACACAGACATTTATTATGCAGTCTAGACATGGATGGACAGCTCTTACCTTTCACGGTGGTCTTTCCATTGAGCACAAGGGATGCCAGAGCGTGTTTTAGCCTGTTTTCCATTGTATGTGTCACCAATGCCCGTATAACACTCTGAAACAACATAGCCAAAAAACATTATATTTTCAAACTAAAGCAGACATTATAAAGGGGTTGTGCAATAATAGTAAACAACAACATTTTCAGTGGATACTTTTCTAACTGTGTGCTTGCCGATGCATAATTCACTATGATATTTTGTTAGTTACTTACTTACGTAGATATGTGTCTAGTCCCTCATTAAAATTTCATTTTATAATTTTTCAGGGAAAAACTGTACATAAAATTGCTTTGACAGTAATAGCACACTTTTCCTCAACCAGTTGCCTGTGTTTTGTATTTTTTTTAAATATTCTATTATAGTATTTATTAATATTTTGAATTAGCTTTAATTTTTAAATATTCAGTTTCCTTTTGAATTTTAGTTTAAGTTTTAGTATTTTTTTTATTTTCTTCTGCCATTTTTATGTTTTTAAATTTCTATTTAGCTTTAAATGATTGTATGCCATGACAGCAGGTAAATACACAAAATATGTCATAAACAAATAGGATAAATAAATTACATACAGACAAATAAAACATACAGTTTATAAGGCTTTTCAGGTGCACTTTTGATAAAAAATGATTGTGCCAAAGTTTAAGTTCAAGTTTTCTGAACTCACTAAGCCTACGTACAAGCAATAATATGCTTGGCAACCTCTAAATATATGCACAGAGTGAAAGATGAATGCAATGAAACATGATTAAATATAGATGTTTTAATGATCCCAGTGAGAACTTTGCTTTTAATCAATGCTGTTAACCTAAATGCCTCAAAATGATTATCAAACTCTGCAAGTCGAAGTGCTTAAAGAAACACAGCAGGTTTGTGGAAACACACTGCTTATGGAAACACAGCAGGGCTCCCAGCGCACCACAATAGTCGAACGATCATCCCAACGGCCTCAATTGGAACACCGGCTAAATCGATCTTAACATCAGCGCTTGTGCGAGTCCTTCTATGAAGCGTCTCCTGGGCCCTGCCAGTCACACGAAGCTGTCAGCAGTGATTAATGCTTGACTCATGCTGTCTCATTCCCACAATGCGGCTCCTGCTCCCTGCACATGTTTCAAACAGCCCCCATTAGTGGCCGTGGAGAACGGACTACAGGGACCACCGTATACCAATGCCAAGACAGCCAAGAAAGAGCAAATTAAAGAGAGTGAAAAGAAGGGAGAAAGAGCTACGACATTCTTGAGTATCATGAAAATAAATTATATAGATGATATTTCTTGCTGGGGAGGATTAATAAGGACAAAGTCAAGGACGTTTTTTGAGGGTCGTTTTGATATGCAAAGAAGGAACTACTTCAAAAGTTATAGTCTTCTTTTTTTACCCAGCCAGAGAAACACAGCTGGAAGAATGCCAGCCAAAACATCATGGAAAACAAGATCAAGCCAGTAGATAATAAACATGTTTCTGAAAAGCAAATAAGTGTAATAGGTTTTATGGTCGCTGTCTGAAAACTCGCATTTTTTACTGGAATTTTCGCTCAAAGTACAGAAATACACATCTAGACAGAGAGGAGGCATAGCCAGGGTCAGACATGTCACAGAACTTCATGAGGGTTGTCTCCGGTCAAGGGCATGGCTTGAAATACTCTATCAATAAGCTACAGCTGCCACAGTGCTTTTACCAGATGGTTAATATTTGAAACAATTAATTTTGGTGTGCACTGAAATGTTCAAATGCATTCAAAAGTATCAAAATGCCTAGGATTTCAATAAAACAGTAAATTTCTCCCTGGATTTTCTAAAAATCAAGGATGCTGATATTTTACATATAATTATCTGTATATTAATGTCCCTGAGCTCAGATTAGTCTGCAAGAATTCATGGCCTGAATAAAAGTATAACAATGTGATCTCGTGCGTGACAAATACGGTTGAGAAGAACGCGCACGTGTGTGAGAGAGAGAGAGACAGGGTCACATCACAGCACATCAGCTATCTTAATCGCGGCTTGTATGTGTGTGTGTGTGTGTGTGTGTGTGAGAGAGAGAGAGAGACAGGGTCACATCACAGCGGAGTGTACAGCCCGTCAGAAATCGTCTTAATCACGGCTTGTTTGCAAACACATACGAGCATCATCACTGTGTCTGTCACGCGACTCTGTTCCCCTCTCGGGATTGAACTGATGGTAAAATTAAGGACATTATTAACTGTCTTTATTTTAATTTTGAAAGCTGAAGCTCGTGATTATGGAAAGGGGCATTACATTTCGTACGTGGCTTGTGGTGTTCGGCCAATCCCAATGCACTGTGCCAGTTGGCCAATCAGAGCAGACTGTGCTTGTCGGAAGGAGGGACTTAGTAGAAAACAAAGTGTTTGAGAGAGGTGGGGCATAGAGGACCTACAATAATGTACAGTATTTGAAAAATAATGAGTTTTTGGAACATTAAAGCATGTCAACATATTCTGTTACACCAAATACACAAAATAACGATCTTTAAAAAAGCATCATATGACCCCTTTAAGAACATATGCTGTATAATAAATTAGATTTGTTATGAAGAACAATGAGGTCTAAATGGTTAAAACATTTCTCAAGGTCTATGTTCATGCACTTCTGTGTGCATGAGAATCAAAAATGTAATGCTAGTACCATGGAATGCCAAACTTTCGAATTAATACTAGAAAAAAATATAACGTGACTCTTACCTTCAGGTTCAGATAGTGTAACGCCACAGCGAGGGATATTGGTGCAGAATGCCACAGGTACATTGGGGTCAGTAGTGAAGCACCATGGGAGATGACGACCATCAGGATTCCTACAGTAGTTCTCCCGGAGATCCCTGCAGTGCAGATTTAATACTCCGTAGTCATATATTCACATCACACATGTTAGTGGTACAGGACATATGCTGAACAGACTGAGACTGAGCTTAAAAACTACAGGTTTTGAAGAATTATCTGCAGGTTTTTTTTTTAAAATATAAACTTATATGATGACAGATAACAGTCTGGCAGAAGAAACATTTAGGTTAGATTTTCCTAGTGATTACAGATAGGAACCAGCATACCTGGTGAACATATGTATTTTTGCACAATATATCAGAACTTGTTACATATACAGTATAAAACAATTTCAGATTTTCAGTTGATATTGGATATTTTATTTAGCATGTTCATCTTAAAATTTTATTTTATTCCATTTGTTGACTGTGTTTGCCCATGTAAAACGTTTTATTTTGTTCCTTATATTTGAGTCGGGTTCCTCATTTAAATGTACGTTCATGGAATATTTTCACACATTTTTATAATTTTTCATCTGTTGTAATGCCTAAATGTACTAAATGTTTTTAGTTTTTCAATAGAAAGACCATCAAAGTTTGGCTGCACATGTGCATCCCAATGATATTCTGTAAATCAATAAAAAGGTTTTGCATGTGCATGAAACAAGAAAGTTCAGTAAATATTTGAACTATACATTGAAACATTACTTCATGCATATGTTTTAGGAGCATTTTCTTACTTGCAACGGTAATTCTGTGGAGTATAAGAGTGTCGATGGGGAAGCTGGGCATCCCATCTCTGACAGGTCACTCCCTCGGGGGTGATGCCAACCGTTCCACGATAACCCTCTCCACGTCCACGGAAACAAGTTGTTGTGTTGTCAATGTCACCGCCATTGTCTGAATCTGAGTAAACAGTGAACAACATTAACAGAAAGTCAAAGAGAGTGAGAGAATGAAGCATAATATCACTCCTTAGGCATGATGAGCACTGAATCATAGATTCACTATTAACTGTAAGACTGCGCTGCCTGAGGGAGGAATAATAACAGCTTTATCCTAACAGAGAGAAATGCTTCCTGAATGAGTCAAAGCAGTCACTAAGTCTGTGACAAATGCTAAAACAGTAGCCTACAGAGCTTTTTTTAGGGTAAAAAGTAAGCATTTTATGAGTGCACAACAGATATATATTGTTTTTGCCCATGAATCTCATTGCAATAAATTACGCTCATTGGAGACTTATTATGTTTACCTCCAATAAACTGCTAGTGCTTCAGTCTGCTAATGAGGCTAGCAGTATGGGGATATAGGCCAAGTCCTGCTAATGAAACCCAAAATCAAACTCTCAAATGCATCCAAAACACTGAGAATTTGAAGAGATATACAGTGGATCCCAACATATGCAATGTTATCCCCGCTAACAAAGATGTTAACATTTAAATTAACGTTGTTTCTGAATATTCTCAGAATGTCTATTTTTAAAATGTTTTAAAACTGTTTTTTCATGTTTATGTGAAGGTCTGCAAAAAGGAAACGTTCCATTTTATGATTTTACAAACATTATGGAAACATGACTTTTTGAATGTTGACATGTCTGAACATTTTGGAAACATTTTGAAACTAGTAAAGTAGTGACAAAAGAGTAATATTTAAAAAATGTTAGACGGACATTCAACTAAAACATCTCAGGAAAAAAAAAGTTCAATGAATGATGTATAAATAATGTATAATAATTTGTTCTAATGTTTTAACATTATTAAAGACATTTATAAAACATTAACATTACTGGAACAATGTCTATTCATACCTTTGAGAGAACCTCGCCAGAATGTTCTGAGAACATTCTCTATTAGCTGGGATTATGTTCGGACAATGTTATCTTAGCATTTTATTGCAGCGTTAGAGAATGCTAACTAAGGCAGTGGTGCATAACATCGTGAAGACAAATGCAAAGGTCAAGCAAGTGGAAACAATGAGGCACTTTTTCTTACTATGTTTACTGCAAAGCAGTATTGTATCTATTAAGAGCATGTTTAGATTTATAGAGTATCAAATAGTCTTGTTAAGAATGATGTTCTTTCTGCAAGTAGGCAAAAGCCACTTCTTGTAAAAGCAGATGCACCTATGATGGTTTCCATAGGTGGAAAATGAGTGACATACATAGCTGCTTATTGAGATACTGAGGTGTTTGAAAAAAAGCTGCATTCTGCCAAACAGGAAAGAGCGTGGTGAAAAGTTCCTTGATCTTTGAGAATCCGTCACAGGATTTTGCTCAAGGTTACGACATGGACTTGAGAAATAGCTCTGAAATACAAATGTGAACCCTGTGGCTCAGTCTAGAATGGTGAAGAGCGCGTGCGTCGGACGCCTGAGTTTATGCTTCGCTTCCCACTTGAACCAACATGCCGTCGCCTCGCTAATGAAAATAAACAGAGGCAGCGCAAGGAGGAGGAGGGGGTCATTATAAGAATAGGTTTTTGGGCGCTTGTGTGTTCGAGCGAACTGGGGGTTTGAAACCCACACGCGTGTTTTGTCTTTAGCGTGGAAGGTTTACATAGCACTTGAAACTCAAGCACATTTCTCTCATGCAGATAAGGCAACGCTGCACTGCGCTGATGAGGGAAAATAAACACGGAGGCACAGTACTGAAAAGACGGGGCAAGACCTGAGGAAAGAGAAAGAGAGGAGAGAGAGTTTTTAGGTGGACCCTCCTCTCTCTCTTCTCCCAGTTACAAACAACATTCCTGTGAGGGTCCCAAACGAGAGGGGAGCCAGGGCTACAGGAAGAGGAAGTTGTAAATTTGGCAAACTCTGCCTCTTTTCATTCTCTTTCTCTCTGGCTTCTTTTTGTTCTTCTCTCTGTCTCTTCATCTTACACATAAGACGCAGGCGTGCACACTCACCACACTGTTTGATGTTACAGTACTCCCATGGAGTGCTCGGATCGGTGGTGAAACACCAAGGTCTCTGGCGCCCGTCTGGGTTCCTGCAGTAGTTGTCCTTTAGACCTTTATCGGGGTATCTGTCATAGGAAGGGTAAAACGAACACACTTAACCCGCCACATATCAACTATCCCCGTTCTACGGCAACTTTGATTTAAAGGCAGGATAAAATTCTAATAACCTCCAGAAAATACATAACATGCTCTCTGCTACTGGTACAACAGGACCTCTTAGGTAAAGCGCACAAGACAGATGCCTGTCGCTCTGCATATATGTAAAGACTCATAGTTATATACCTGTAGGTCACAATTTTTAGTTTTACACAATTTGTAAATTTTTAATAGTAGTATATATTGTATCATCAGTACACTGATGATGTGTCCAGAAGCATCACTTGGTGATGTATGTTAAATGCAAACAGAAAACAATTATTATTAATTGTAAAAATACTTTTAAACAGTAGTGTATATTGATATTGATACCCAGTATTTAATTCTGCATGCTCATTTCCTATATTGTTTCCTATTAAATACATGTTTTAGATAACTTAAAGTCAATCTAAAATAAATATTTGACTGATTGAATTGAATTTAATGTTATATTTACACTAACTTTGTCTATAATCTGAGACTTTTTGTGACAGACTTGTCATGTAATGGGTAAAGAGCTTCTGTCGTGTAATGTTCAATGGGTTTTTATGGTTTCTTGAAGACATCATAGACAATTTGCCTCTTTGGTAGGTTCACACAAAGCAGTCATTTGATTTAGTGATTTATATCAAACGGGGGCATGACACAGTTCCCATGAGGTCAAGTGGGAAAAAACTTTATTGATTTTTCAAATATTTTTCAAAGTTGCTCACAAATGCCATTCCGGATTAGGCTAAATTCAAAAGCATTTACCATGTATGCAATCTGACATATTAAAAAAAATAGACTTTGTGTGTTTAGAGACTCTTAAGGGAGAGTATTCAAAACAAACTGACATTTATTTCGAGATTAACAATATTATTGTTTCCCAGAACTAAAGATGTAACTGGGCCACTGGAAAGGTCATGCAAAATGAAAATGCCATTGAATGGAAAGTGCATGTACATCAGGTAGCAATGTGGTCTCAACTCTTTCAGTTGCTATTCTCCTCAGAATAGGTATTTAATTGCGTAAAGGTGTTCAATGAACTTTAAAGGTGCCATAGAATGGAAAACTGTATTTACCTTGTCATAGTTGAATAATAAGAGTTCTGTACATAGAAATGACATACAGTGAGCCTCAAACACCATTGTTTCCTCCTTATGTAAATCTCGTGAATAAAAAAGACCACTGAAAAATAGGCGAATCAGAACGTAACAGTTAGGATCACTAATAGTTATGCCCCCAACATTTGCATATACCCACCCATTTTTCTAGGCCAGCCGCCCGCTGAACCATCTGAAGTTCTGCAGGTATTGTGAAGAAACAAGCAAGGACAACAGTGAAAATGGCAGATCATGGAAATATATGTTATGTTCCAGGCTGTGCAGGGGATGTGAAGCATAGGGATTGGTTGGTGTATGTATTCAGAAAGGCACGGAAAGCAAATAATGCGTTCTAATAAAATAACGCGAGCCACTAAAGGGACATAGCGGTAGCCTGTTAGATTTCACTTACCACATAAACAGAGTAAGGAGAGATGACTGAGGATGATGGCGAATGATTTACAGATCTTGAGCAACACTGACAAGCATCTGATCTTGTAAAATGTGTAGTAAGTACTGGCGCTCCATAGTATAAACAGAGTACATGCGATCGCGAATCTCGAAAGTGAAAGTAAAATGCGATCATGCATTTGAAAACAGTTTCAATGCCCAGCATATTAATAGCGGCTCCTTGATGCCCGCATTTTATTTACAGTATAATTACCCAATGATATAACTACGCGAGAAAGTATTGAAATATATATTTTCCCTGTTTCTCCCTCCTGTGAGCTACTGAAATGAGCCTCACTGTGAAACAGCCAATCAGAGCAGAGCTCAACATTCATGACCCTTCCACATAAGCCAATAACAGACTGTTTTATTCTGGGGAGAAATCCTAGGGTTGTAAATGGACATGCAAAACTGTTTCTGCAATTTAAAATATTGTATCAATGCATTCTATGGCACCTTTAAAACATATTTTTGTCCAACATGAACAAAACAGATGTTTTCCAAAACAAAGTGTAATTTTTCATGACTGCTGTTGGCCATCACTTTATGATGCCTGCACACATTGTGATTTCAGACAGATTAAATCATATCTGAGTTGTTTTCCACAATTAATGTTAAATTACATAAGGCCAATGATCCACTCATGACCCCAGCTTTCTTCAGCAAAACATTATCAAATCACTGACTAGTTTTTCAAATGATATCTGATACTTTCTTTGAAACTTAATCATCTTAACATCTGATGAAAATGTTTTCCGTGCAAGTGTTTTGAGTGGATTTCAGGGTTTCCAGCATTGCTATGGGGTTGATAACAAGTTCTGATTGGTTGTTAGTTTGTCGCTATGTAGTTGCTAGGGAGTTCTAGAAGATTTCTGGGTCTCAACTCAAATCAGGCCACCCCCCAAGTCCCTATAATATTTTATGACGCTTTTCCACTGCGTGGTACGACTCGGCACAGCTCGGTTTGCGTTTCCACTGCAGTTTAGTACCACTTTAGAGTGGGCGGGATTATTTACATATCGGTTACAGTTGCAGCGCCTCTACTGCCGTGACTCCTGAAAAAACATTTTCATTCTGCATCGCTCCATCAAGCTCTCGCTGGATCCGCTCTTTGGCTATCAACGAGAGGAACGTCTGTCCTTCCTCAGCAGACAACAAAACAGCCATTTTTTGATTGTTAAAAAAATTGTGCTCATTCAAAACAGTTGCATTCGATCCTTCGCTGGTTGTGCTGATTTAAATCTGGCGGGTCTGTTGTGTCTCGTGTCACAAGTTCAGTGACGCAGATTTTCTAATTTTCTCCGGCCAATCAGTGATCAGCAGAGTTTACACGTCACGTTTTGGTAACGTATGGTTCGCTTGGAACCTCAACCGAGGTGGTACTAAAAAAAGTACCAGGTACCAGGTACTGTACCCAGTTGAAAACCCCCCAAAAGTGAACCGTACCGACCCGTACCATGCAGTGGAAAAGCACCATTAGATATGTCTCGGGTCCCTCTTTAAGGGATGGTTCACCAAAAATTTAAGTTATTTTGTTTACTCACCCTCATGTTGTTCCAAACCTTTATGAATTTATTTCTTTTGCTGAACACACAAAAAAAGAGCATGGGCAAACAAACAGTTGTTGGTCTCCAACGACTTCCATAGCATGGAAAAAAATGCTATGAAAGGTAATGGGGACCAGAAAGTGTTTGGTGACCAACATTCTTCAAAATATCTTCTTTTTTGTTCAGCAGAAGAAAGAAACTCATTCAGGTTTGGAACAACTTGAGAGCGAGTAAATGATGACATAATTCAAATTTTTAGGTAAACTATCCCTTTAATGTATGTCTATGGATTTTGTGTCTTCCAGGTGCAAAATCATAACTTTCATCGCTTAGAAAAGTAGCTGCACACCTTTTTGCAAGAAGCTGCATGATTTTAGATATCATCAGTAGTACCCAACAGGCGAACAAAAGAGATTTGCATTTTTCTAAGTATGCCAAATAGGCCAAACCTCTCAAATTGATTAAAAAACCTAACTTGAAGTCTTTCTGACTTGTCTGACACCTGAAAGTTGTCCCCTACTGTTTGCACTTTCTGATAGGTCTCATACCTTTTAGGGTGGAAAAGGTGTTTATGTGGTTCATCAAGGTCCCAGCGCTGGCATTCCCGGCCGCTCTCCGTGTGGTCCAATGGTCCACGGTAACTTTCTCCATTACACGTCATACATTCCACTATGGATAAGGAACAAGGGTGGTAAGAATTTTAACCAGGACAAGGCCCAAAAGAGTCCAGCTGAGCGACATCAGCATGCTTGTAGAAGATGACTCAACAGGGTTTAACCTTGGTTGTCATGTTAAATGGTTAGAAGACTGCAACTGTGGCCGAATGCTGGTAGTAAATTAGTGCACACGTTTGTTATGCATAGACTAATCATTAACGATTAATGACTGCAGGGATTGTAATCGCATTTATCAAGAAGACAAGCAATTACGGAGCCACATGTGACCCTCAGATTGTCTAAAAATAAATCATGTGACGCTTCAATTTACTAGGCAGATGTACCACCCATTAGGCCTTGTTTTTAACCCCAAATGTATGTTGCAGCTTCTAACAGATTTCGTGTGATCAAAGGTTAAAGCAACATGTAATTATTACTGTACTTAGTAAAGAGTTTAGTCACTGTAGGACCAAACCAAATATCACAGCAGATGGGGCTCACCTCAGCTAGAGTCATCTCTCTAAATCCTGTTATTAGTTGTACAGTACACACAGTATAAGGAGCAGATTGCTGTAGTAGAATCAGATGTTAATGTCAGCCACTCTCATGAAAGCATGATTTTCCTTCCTTGTGTTTTGTGTGTGTTTTTGATTATGGGAAACAAATTTATTAACAAACCCTCCCAGACATATTGCACCATGCAACTCTTCGAATAGACAAGAGGCTCTTTTTGTTTGCCTGATCGCTATCTTTGCAGAAAACTTGTGAGATATCACAAGTGAGATCGTATAAAAATTGTTTCTCCAAAACAGTCAACTGAGAACAAACAGAGACTTCTGAAATCTCCCGATTCACAGATTTTTATCATGAAAAAACATGCTTAGTTTTGCAAAGAAACTGTTTACCATTAAATGTCAGAGATTTAAATTTGACATTTTAAAATTTCAGTAATTCATCTCTTAAAGACCAAATTATCTTAATAATACTGACATTCATTTCATAGATCTATATTCTTACATAATGTCAACAGTTTGGTTAACATTTTTTATCCTAAATCATTTTAGTACAAATATAAAAAAAAAAAAAAAAAAACAATTTAAAGCTATAAAAGTGCATACTGTGAACAATAAAATACAAAAGGTTGCTGGTCTTGGACTCACCTTCCGAGCATTGTGGGATGCTGCAGTCCTGGTGGCGTATTTTGGAGTCTGTGGTAAAGCACCAAGGACCTGTTGTGGTGTTGTCTGGATTACGACATAAATTCTCCCGTAGATCTCTGTGCTTGTGCCTCTGGGGCAAGAAACTAATGGAGTGAGAAGAAAACATGAAACAGAAGTGATGTTTGTTAATCATACACAAGCAAATTTGCTCCAAATTTCTTGAACAACATACTGTTACTTTGTCACACTTTACTTGACATTTTACCTGCAGAGTGAGAGTTAATACTCTTTTATTGATGTTAGCAATCCTTTGCAATTATTAGCTTTTTTGTCTTTTTATTACAATAACATTTGATACTACAACTGAACTAAGAATAACAAATCAACTTCAAGCTAAGTACAACAGGAGATCTCAATAACTTATATTTATATTAATAAGAGTGGCATGACTAACAATATCTTTAACATCAGAACACAGCTGCTACTCTAAATGTCATTGTGATGCAAGAGCTTAACATGCATGTGGCTCTAGGGAAAGTGTTGCATCTTCATTTTTTCTTATTACTTATGGAAAAAGTACAAAGGTTGAATCTTAAAAGAACAAATTAATGTAGTTAAATAATGATTTTGGCAAGCGAAAGGGGTAGTGAAAAGCCTTTGGTCAGACAAGGTCAAAAACTGCACAGTGCTTGAGTTAGAGTACGCTCTTTATGAGCATTGTTGTTTTAATAGCATTTTACTTCGGCTATTTGAATGTTATGAAAGCAGCATCACACAAAAACAAATCTTTTTGACTACCAATACCATTACAGAATGACACATTTATCTTTCATCTAATAATCCATTTATTCTGAAATCAAAATCTTCTAAAATAAATGGGTTATCACGATAAAGTTGAGAGTTAGTATATGTGACATGTGACCACCATGATGGGATGACCCATCCCATATAGACCAATGCAGGCCACAATTATGACTGGAATATTTATCTACATTTAAAACCTATTTTTTTCAAAGGTACTATTAATTTCCTTATGGGTACCACTTTATAGTGGTAAAACTCTGAGATGCCGCTAATCACTCAAAAAAATTATTCATTCTATGAACTCAATTTAATTGAGGGCAGGATTTCCATCCAATAAATATGTGTAGCCCCAACTCATAAAAAACTAATTAATGCGATGAAATGTAATTGAGTTGGGCCAACTCAATTTTATCAAATATAGTGTAAATGAAATTGATACATTGAAGTGATTTTTTTTTATTTTATTTTTTTTATTCTTGTTGAACTAAAACGTTTAACTGGAAAATAAATTATCAGGCAGACATCCTTCTACACTCAAAAAAAAAAAGAAAGATTTGTTGGATTTACTTAACTTTAGGCATTAGCATAAGCTGGTATTGTTTCATCCATGGCATGCCCATAGTTGTTTTTTTTATTATTAAAACAACTTTGTTTCATGTTAGGAGGTCCTCCACTCAAGCACATGCTCTACACTTTACTACAATGGTAACCCCTCAAAACAATAACATACCAGAAACTCTTTTAAATACAAACATAAAAGAGCATTAAACATTAACAAGTCTCCCAATTTTATCATCTGAATAAAAAAATGCCTAAAATAACATTTTATTTCAAGATTTACTCTGCTTATCCAGCCCTGTGCAAAGCATGATGGGGAGGGGAAATCCACTTCCTAGTTACACAAGTAAAATCATTTGTTATTTCAAAATGAAAATATTGAGTTGAGCCAAAACGTAACTGTTTCAAGTCAGTTTAACACAATGCAATTGTATAAATGGGAAACTTAACATATTGGTGTTAAATGAAAATTATTTTTTAAAATAAACTGAACAGTGTTGGATAATCATTTTTTTGAGTGTAATGCAAACAGTTTCAAAAAGTATTTTACCCTTGCCATGCAAATATTTGTAAACCATTAATAAATCATTGCCTTAAGCCAAACGGTAATTATCTTTTGTGTAATTGCCTCTGGCATTCACAACACAAATCAACCAAGTTCATGATGATTGATGAATACAGATAAAAATGCAATCTGTGACAAATTAGCTGACCTACAGGCCTGTGTGGTATTTCAGAACGTTCAGGTCCATTGTTTTTTTTTTGACCCGATAAAGCATGCATGTGATGTTTCAGAGGCAAGCATATCAAAAGCTGGCTTTAAAACTGTACCGATGTCTATTAGAGAGATAAAATATCTTGAAGCAGGAAAGTTGGTGATAAGGGTTCAAGGTCTCTGAAAGGTAATCACATTTTCAGGATTTAAGAAAAGTGCATAAAACTTCTGTAAAGGCCAAAAAATAGGGCAGATTTATCGTATCGACTTGCAGTAGTAAATCGAAGCACCATGTGGTGTCCCTAATGAATTCCTGTAGCCGTAATGAACTCAAAGACGTGTTCTGCATTAGGTATCTTATCTTAGCTTTGTGCTGCTTACTGTCAAACTCCCACTCATGCACAACCCTCTAAACATGACGTCTGTTCCAGGCTGCATATGGCTTCTTTGTGTTTATTTTTAGATGTAAGTGTATACAAAAATGTATATTTTGGGGTAAACGTGCCCTGAATTATTTATGCATAGGCATAATTGTAAACAAATGTCTATTTTTGGTCATGTAAGAACGGAAGCAATTGTTTGAAAATGTGCTGGCCGCTCATTGGCGTTCCTGTCATTGACCTAATTGTCTCCGTCGGTGCTCCACTTCTGAGAATTGTCGAGTTTCACTGACTGTCACACTTAGACTCAGCGAGAACCCTCTAACGCATCAAAGCCAGTGAGACAACATGCATAAATCTGCACATTCATCATCGTTAGAGACTAATGGGGATTTTTACAACTCACAGTCTGTTTTGCCATTAGCTATCTAATAGCGTAATATGTGCATAAATAAATAAACTGAAACATACCGAGGAGATGTTAACAGACAGCTATCTACATTCCACAAGACTTTTGATAGCCACAGAAATGCACATAGTGGGTAATTGAGTTTAGTTGCCTGTAGAGAGAGAGAGAGAGAGAGAGAGAGAGACCAAACCATGAATGGGAGGTAAAGAGGATGAGTAAGCACTTACTTGTGTTCATGCGGCATTTTGGAATTCCAGAGCTGGCACTGGACTCCACTCTTGGTCACCGATCTCTTTCCTTTGTAGTTGAGTCCATTGCCAATGATGCATTCTCTCATGAAGTCTGAAGGACAACAAACATACAGACACACTTTATGTTACATAATATTTACATGCAAAAGTCACTAAATAGATTTTTTTGTGATATATATACACTGAACAAAGTTATAAACGCAACACTTTTGTTTTTGCCCCCATTTTTCATGAGCTGAACTCAAAAGATCTAAGACTTTTTCTATGTACACAAAAGGCCTATTTCTCTCAAATATTGTTAACAAATCTGTCTAAATCTGTGTTAGTTAGCACTTCTTCCTTTGCTGAGATAATCCATCCACCTCACAGGTGTGACATATCAAGATGCTGATTAGACACCATGATTATTGCACAGGTGTGCCTTAGGCTGGCCACAATAAAAGGCCACTCTAAAATGTGCAGTTTTATCACACAGCACAATGCCACAGATGTCGCAAGTTTTGTGTGAGCGTGCAATTGGCATGCTGACTGCAGGAATGTCCACCAGAGCTGTTGCCCGTGAATTGAATGTTCATTTCTCGACCATAAGACATCTCCAAAGGCGTTTCAGAGAATTTGGCAGTACATCCAACTGCCCTCACAACCGCAGATCACGTGTAACCACACCAGCCCAGGACCTCCACATCCAGCATCTTCACCTCCAAGATCGTCTGAGACCAGCCACCCGGACAGCTGCTGCAACAATCGGTTTGCATAACCAAAGAATTTCTGCACAAACTGTCAGAAACCGTTTCAGGGAAGCTCATCTGCATTCTAGTCGTCCTTATCGGGGTCTCGACCTGACTGCAGTTCGTCGTCGAAACCGACTTGAGTGGGCGAATGCTCACATTCGATGGTGTCTGGCACTTTGGAGAGGTGTTCTCTTCACGGATGAATCCTGGTTTTCACTGTACAGGGCACATGGCAGACACCGTGTATGGCATCGTGTGGGTGAGCGGTTTGCTGATGTCAACGTTGTGGATCGAGTGGCCCATGGTGGCAGTGGGGTTATGGTATGGGCAGGCGTATGTTATGGACAACGAACATAGGTGCATTTTATTGATGGCATTTTGAATGCACAGAGATACCGTGACAAGATCCTGAGGCCCATTGTTGTGCCATTCATCCACGACCATCACCTCATGTTGCAGCATGATAATGCGCGGCCCCATGTTGCAAGGATCTGTACACAATTCCTAGAAGCTGAAAACATCCCAGTTCTTGCATGGCCAGCATACTCACTGGACATGTCACCCATTGAGCATGTTTGGGATGCTCTGGATCGGCGTATACGACAGCGTGTTCCAGTTCCTGCCAATATCCTGCAACTTCGCATAGCCATTGAAGAGGAGTGGACAACCTGATCAACTCTATGCGAAGGAGATGTGTTGCACTGCATGAGGAAAATGGTGGTCACACCAGATACTGACTGGTTTTCGGACCCCCCCCCCCAATACAGTAAAACTGCACATTTTAGAGTGGCCTTTTATTGTGGCCAACCTGCGGCTCACCTGTGCAATAATCATGGTGTCTAATCAGCATCTTGATATGCCACACCTGTGAGGTGGATGGATTATCTCGGCAAAGGAGAAGTGCTCACTAACACAGATTTAGACAGATTTGTGAACAATATTTGAGAGAAATAGGCCTTTTGTGTCCATAGAAAAAGTCTTAGATCTTTGAGTTCAGCTCATGAAAAATGGGGGCAAAAACAAAAGTGTTGCGTTTATAATTTTGTTCAGTATATATCAAGACAAACCTATCATGCGCTCCTACACCTTCTGTAGTTTCTGAAGTCAGTGATTTTAGAACTATATTCTGAAATATTTAACCAAAGTCTGGTGTTGGTAACCCAGTGGGCAACTGATGTTGAAAAGACATAAAATTTACATCAAAATGTACTTAAAAAAACAGGTGAAATATGCTAATTAAAGTGACATAAAAAACTTGACATGACATTGATTTGATGTAAATTGAACATTAAACATATTGGCCTACATATACAGCACAGTAAACCAATTTCAGTGTGGAATTAACTTCCTATTTTCACCCAATTACCACTGGAAGAAATTGGCATCCAAACTAAATTTAAAATGATGTTACAGCATCTTGATCAAGCCTTGGCTAATATTTGACATCAAATTGAAATCAAGGTGTCCGCTGGGAAGATGATTTAATGTTTTTCAAAGAAATCTCTTATGTTCACCAAGGGTGAATTTATTTAACCTAAAATACCGTAAAAACAGTAATAATATTGTGAAATATTATAACAATTAAAAATAACTCGTTTCTGTCTTAACATATTCATTTATTATTTATTTATACATCTGCAAATGGCAAAGCAAATTTTTTAGTATTCAGCGTTAAATGATCCTTCAGAAACCATTCTAATGCTGTATGGTGATTTGGTGCTTTTGTAATATTTTAAATGTCTTTACTGTCACTTTTGATCAGCTTGATGTGCACTGGCTGAATGAAAGAAAAAGAAAAAGAAAATTTACTGAACACAATGTTTTTAACCAA
This sequence comes from Barbus barbus, assembly GCF_936440315.1. Classification (NCBI taxonomy): domain Eukaryota; kingdom Metazoa; phylum Chordata; class Actinopteri; order Cypriniformes; family Cyprinidae; genus Barbus; species Barbus barbus. The sequence goes on from NC_136750.1 coordinate 25,213,097, forward strand.
GGTTGCTAAAAGTCTCTGAATGTGACTGTTGCACTTTGTTGTCAGCAGTAGTACATACAGACAAGCAAAGTCAACAGAAATTCCTGCCTGACCTTTGTGTTTGCATAAACATTTGATAAATATCAAGTCTTAAGAACATCAAGTGTTTTAGACTTCAGAAAATCTGCAGTACTGTTAGAAATAGCAGGGACAAACAGTGGGGTATTTACTTCCAGTGAAAGTCATTTTGCTGTGTCATCCTTATCCTGGTGGTGGATAGATATAATGAGTGTTTGTGTGTTTGCATGAGTGTGTCAACATCACAAGGACACTGATCTCACATTTATTCACACTGAAACTTAATTAATCCTTAAGAGTCCAGTACTTGGCTAAGGTTTGAGAACATATTATGAAACCCATCAGAGGCAGATCATGCCAGCATAAGCTTAACTCTAGATGTCTTTGAGATTTAAAAGGGTTTAAAAACAAATCATGCACCAATATAGACATTTAGGTGCAATATCAGCTATAAGTATTAAAAAAATCCTGATATGATGGATCATATAAAAAAATATATATACTTTTTCGTAATTTCAACTAAAGCCAAATCTACGATTTTACATTCTGCATTAAAATAAAACAAAACAAAACGAAAAAAAAAGAAAGAAATGTACACACAAGATTAAGATCTTACACAGTCAATAGGATTGTTAATGGTTTCATACTTTTAAAACCTGGTGTAGAAAAAGAACAGTGCTTGAGTTGGGAAAAAAGTGTTCTTATATTGGCTTAAGTAGATGTAGTTGTATGAGACACTAATATTGGTAGATGTTGATATGGTTGATTATCTACTATGCATCCCTATTAGATATTCTCTCTGGCCTAAAATAAGTTAAACCCTGTGGAAATAAGGCAGTTTTATTTTTACCTTTTTTCTCATATAGGTCAAAGTTGAAGTCATTCTCCATACGAACACCGACGGTGAGGCTGTCATAGGAGAGTAAATGACACTTTGCAGTTTTCTGATCAAAGTTGAATGCTCTGCAAAGAGATATAGCACATATTAATCATAATAATTACATTAAGCATATAAAAACAAGAGGACGGTGACAAAAAATTATTTAATGTCATCACTAAACACTCTTATCATGTAAATCAAAGGATAAAATAGCTATTGTTGTCAGATTTTTGTATTTTGAAGTCAGGTGATGCCTCCAAAAAAAAATAAAAAATTAAAGTCTAACAAGAGCTAAAGGTCAAATGTCATGAATAATCATGCAATTTCTATCTACTAAGAGCTGCGTTTTCTTTCTATGCAGAAGTAACCACAGGTCATCGACCTGACACATCAAAATAGGAAATACTTGGGCTGCTGATTTTTTATTTCCACTGGTGAAACAGATTCCAGCTGCTTCCTCTCACACTGTGTTGTACACAATTAACTAATCGAATTCTATTTCAAATCAGCCAGTTTCCAACTTGGAGTGTGCTCCTTTTACTTAGACACACTTCAGCTGTTTACAATTACGTGTAAGGTGGAGTGTCTTTGTGCTTTAACCTTTGTAGACCTCTGTACCTGCAGGTGAACTGAAGCTTCCTGTTGCGGCTACAGCGACGTGCACACTTTCCCACACTCATCTTGCGGCCTTTGGACATGTAGGACACATCAGGTGGCGTGACCAAGCGCACGGCATCAGTCTTCTGGTAGTCTTGCAGGGCATGCCTCTTTGTTTCTGCCAAAGCACCCAAACATGTGTTTCATAACAGATGGCGTGTGATTTCCTTTCTCTTAATCAGTAAAAGCTGGTTATAAGCCTCATGGGAGAGTCTATAAAACAGAATATTAAATATGGAGCAAAAAAGGAACTAAGATGATGAAATTGTATTTCAACAACCCGCTTAGATGACAATAAGGATGTGCAAAACTACACATTTTCCTAATTGACTAGACAGTTGGACATGTACATAAATAGCCTGTATTAAAAATATAATATATTATCATTGAATCACCCTCATGTCATTTTAAAATGGCATGCATTTCTTTCTTCTGCTGAACACAAGGTATTTTGAAAAACGTTTTGTGACTTTCCTTGTGTAGACAAAAGAAAAATAATAAATAAACACATATTTTCCAAATATCCTCTTTTGAGTTCCATAGAAGAAAGAACGCCATAGATATTTGGAAAGACGTGAGGGTGAGTAAATGATGATGCAGTCTTCATTGTTGGGTGAACTGTCACCTGACAGCTGACTAGAAACCCTCTGTCCTGGTCAGACTAAACCTTTAGTCAGTTTTGCCAAGCTGACTTTTAACATGCTAAAATTCTCCCTTTAAATTAAACACAGATAGAAGTATTACACTCACAAATATCGTAGTTGAGCAACAACTTACTACTAGTAAGGTCACGAATCGACTAGTCAGTTATGGGGTGGATAGAATACTTATTGGATCATAACCTTATTGAGTTACAACAGTAAGAGAAAAAATAATTTGCTATTAAAGGCAGTGGAGCAATAAATTAGCTTTATGTGTATAGCAGGATGCAAAGGCATCAATCACAGTCTGCTTTGGTGAGGTGGTGGAGAGGATTGTGAAGACCAAAGAAATCTGACTCTGATCATTGTGTGCAGCACCAAACCTTCTCAAATCACCACCAGAACCCATCCACGCCAGCTGCAGTCATAAGAATTGAGTTATCTGTCAAGCACGTGGTTAGAAAGCACCAGTTTCACAACCACAAACCACATTGTGAGATCAGGCATGTTTTGTGTGTGTGAAACAAGCCCTAAATTCTGATAGTAGACCAACCAAGGAACATTACACCCCGTCTAAGCTCTAAAACTGACCCAAAGACAACAGTCATGCTCTTTGAAAAGACTCCAGCTCTTGACTAACTCCGAATATTATTAGAACGTATATCTGTGCAGAACAACAAGAACCGAGGTTAGACAGGTTAGAAAGGTCATCTAAACATCTCCTAGGCTCAATATGTCTGAACAAAGGGTTTTATGCCACATTATACATAATGTATTCAATAAAAACTAAGCTGTTATAAACTTTGCGCAACCAATGAGCCTCATTGATCCTTCACTGTCACAGAAGTGCTGCAGATTAGAAATGAAATGACTAAATACAGAATAATTAATAGGCTTTGTGCAATAAAGCTGTTTTGATTTCAAAAGCAGGGTTTCATAGTGCCACACTCCAACACTTTATCTCTCTCTTCGGCTCCATGCACACTGTCGGTGACTCATTTATCCAGATGTTTTGCGAAAAAACAGCCAACTCACCATGAATGTCAACATCTGTGAAGTTTTCCGTAGTGAAACTTCCTACAATGTTTGGGAACTGTGACGCTTTTGATACATGTGTCATTCAAGTCATGAACTGCAATTTGTTGCATGCCCAATGTATTTCAATAGCTGAAAAATTAAACAATTGAAATTTAAGAGATCAATAAAGATGAAAAAATAATGTATAGTTAGCACCGGTCTTCAAATTTCATTGGCTGAGGGATGTTCCAATATTGCTGATATATATCCAACAGCATGTTTACTGTTTGTATCACTTTGCTTTTCTGTGGTTGCAGGATTCCAGATGACAGAGTATTTGATTTGGCTTCTTTTGGAACTACTGTACCTTTATTGGTGGAAAAAAAAAACTACACAAAAGAACAAACATAAAGAAACTTTAAAGTCTGTGTGAACTGGAAGTTGCAACTGATTTTATTTTTTTATTTTTTTTATATTGTGATTGTACTTCACAGAATACTGAATAATAAAAAAGAAGGTGGGCCTGATTTTAGCACACCTCCTCACTATATGTAGCTTGCAACAGACTAAAGATTTCAGGAGGGAAGTAGTTAATCATGTTTAGTCCAAGCCATCAAACTGACATTATCAGAAAAGGAATGCCATTTCAAGCTAACTTAAGATTTTTAATAAATATTACAAATATTTTTTATTTATTATAATTTTTATTTTTTTTTTGTAGATTTAATTGCACATATAATTGTTCACCACAAGACTAGTAATATGTACTAACAAGTTTATTTTGATTTCATGCAGACTTTAAATATCCTATACATATACTCAATGGTAATGCAGTAAAAATTTTGGCTACATATTCCATATATATTTTCATACTAATAGTAATGTTATCCACAGTTATCAGATATATGCATATTGTAATTAATTAATCTTTATCTTATAAGTAAACAGTGATTTTTAAGAAATAAACACATGAAATAACATTTTAATTATATATTATTAATGTTTTATCAAATAATAGATTGTAAAACTAAGTTTACATAAGAAGTCTATTTATGCTGTTGTTTATTTGTCCATTGCAGTTTGTGTCAGCACTAATTTGTTTTTTATATGAATATGTAAAAAACCTTGAATGTGTTACTTTCATGAAACAGAGATACTTTGTTCCATTCCAACAGGAATGACCCGGCCATAAATAGCATCATAAGCTCGAGCAGAGACAGTGTTGGGCATCTCCAGAACTCTGTTACAAAAATGAACCATGGTCTAAAACCATGTTTTAGCTACACTTATTGCTATTGCTGTAAAACACAATACAGTTATTACTGTAAAATATGATACATGAGACCCAGTAACACGCTTTCTCTGACTGAAGGAAAAAACTTACCTGAGTAAACCAATACGGCCACACAGAGCAAAATTTTGTAAATCCACATGTCGCTTTGTATAGTTTTACCCCGCCAAAATACAAAAGAGATGTCTTGGCGTTTTCCTCCTTTGAATAAGAATATTTGTCAGAGATAGTCTCTTAAGTGGCTGTAGCTGACTCGAGCGCGTAGTGGACTGACTGAAGATGAGCGCGAGCTGAGAGACTGTACTCACGCGCTCCCTCCCCTTTCTCTCAGTCCATTTAAAGTCGCCTCGCCACTGTCCATTCCTCCAGATAATATTATCGCATATTATCGCATTTCCTGATAGACACGGAGGCTGTTGAACCGATCCGGGAAGTAAAATAAATGCAAATTGTTTATATCGGTTGCCTGTCTAATTTATTGGAGCGGATGGAAAGTGTTGAGGAGATGTCAACACAGCTGTGTGATGCTGACTAAACCTCCCTGAGGGTGTTTGAGAGGAAAGTTGTGAATTGATAAACTCTGGGCCACTCGAGTTGTTTTAGTTTGTAAGACGCGATGGCTTTGAACTCAGGCAAGAAATTATTAATCACATTCACGTTATCATTCACAAAAATGCTGTCTATCTTAGTTTATGCCAAAATATTATAGATAACACAGTTTCCACAGTTTAGTTTACAGATAAAATTGATTATTGATATTAGCCACATAATTATACGTCAAATAAATAAATAAATAAATAATCAATCGGCATGAATCATGCTGCGCTTAATTTTTTTTTTTTTTTTTTTTTGTGGGACATAATGTACTGAATACATGAATGAGTAAATGAATAAACAATTAAACAAAATGACAGTTTTGTAATTAATTATTGACATAGCCAAATAAATACATCAAAAATGGATAACTAACTAAATAAATCAGTAATATATATATATATATATATATAAACGATTAATCGCGATTATCCAAAATAAAGTTTTTGTTTACATAATATATGTGTGTGTACTGTGTATATATATTATGCATATATAAATGCGCACACATACAGTATATACTTTGAAAATATTTACATGTATATATTTATATTCATATAATTTACATTATAGATAAATACATTTCATATATAAACATAACATTTTTCTTAAATACATGCATGTGTGTGCATTTGTATATACATAAATATACACAGTATATTTTGGATGTGATTAATCGCAATTAATCGTTTGACAGCACTAATATATATATATATATATATATATATATATATATATATATATACCCACACACCTAAGCTACCTGTATTTCATTATTTCATGCTGCGCTTTGCTGTGCTTTTCATGGAACATAAATAAGAAAGAAAGAAAGAAAGAAAGAAAGAAACTAAACTAACTAACTTTAAAACTTCAAACTAACTAACCAACTAAATAAATACTAAGGTACTGCAGCAGAAATTGATTATCATGCTAAGTCTGAAGTTATTATAATCTATAATGTATTCACGTGATCCTTTCAGCTGTTATTGTTTCAATTTGTTTTATGGATTCATACCAACAGGCAGCACATTAAAGTCCTACATTTGTGAAAATTCTCAGTACTATACACAACATGTGAAGTTTTAAATTAGCAACTACTTTCTGTTGAAAGATGGAGCTCATCTACTCATTGTAATAAGAAGCTTACAATACTGATGTCACGATGAACATAACTCATTTTCCCGTGCCATGCATTTCAGATGGAAGAGAGGGATGAGAGCAGGTTGGAAGCACGAGTTGTTTATTAAACAGCACTTCACTCAAGATGCTCTCCTCTTCTCTTGGAACAGAAAGAGCTCTTCGATTATGCTCCGTGATGGAAATACTCTCCATCTGTTTATTTGTGGTACGTTCATTTTCAAACAGGTATTCCAGGCTGTTTTGCTTTTGGATGGATTTGAGATTTTTTTGTTTGGATATCAGTGTTTCACTCAGTTTGGCATGTTTGTGTATGGCTGGTTGTTTAACCGTGCTGTGTTTGTTTATGTGAATGTCCTCTGTGACTCCGTGATCGTATTGCTTCTCCTTCCTCTGATGATGGAGGTACAAACTACAAATGCCAAACGACATGGCTGACGGCCTCATGGGAGCAATCAGTCACTGTGTGCGTGTATCTAACACCGTTTCCAGCAGTGTCATAACACATCCTGTCTTCAAATCTCTCCACACCTCTGGGTGAATCTCACAACATATCCAGATTACATTTCACCCATAGAATTAACAGACAATTAAACACATTTCACCCCAAATTTCTCTTTACTAGAACATATCAGGACATTTTCAGTTATTTGGTGATTCTTATTATATTCCAATTATGTAGTCATTTAAAATACTGTAAATTAATTATATATACACACATTGAAAAGTATGAGGTCAATAAATATTTTTGAAAAAAAATTAAGAAGCTTTTAATAAACTGTAATTCAGCAAGGATGCTTTGAATTAATCAAAAGTGACAATAAAACCTTCATATTGTCACAAAAACTATATATTGTAAATAAATGCTGTACTTTATACTTTATATTCAATCCACAGAACTGTTTTCAACAATTATAAAAATAAGAAATGAGAAATGTTTCTTGGGCTGGAATAAGTAACATTTTAAAATGTTAAAATAGAAAACAGTAGTTTTAAATTGTAATAATTTTTCAAAGCATTACTGGTTTTACTCTCTGTGTGTGTGTAATATTGTATATAGGTTGTATTATACAATAATCGTATGTATATACGTATATATATAAATAAATATGTGTGTGTGTGTGTGTGTGTGTATATCAAAAAAAGATATAAGCATTATATATAAACATTTATATATGACAGTGGTGCTCAAATGATATGCACATATATGTATATATATATATGCCCCAGCCATATGGAGAGTACCACAATGTATGCGCGTGTGTTCCTCTGCACGTAAACAAGGCGCAGTGAATGCGTCATGGTACTCTCGATAATGGCAGAAGACGGTAACTTGGCGGAGAAGAATTGTTAAATAAAGTCGTTATTTTTGTTTTCTTTGCACACAAAAAGTATTCTTGTAGCTTTGTTAAATTACGGTTGAACCACTGATTTTAATGATGCCCTCACTACATTTCTGGGCCTGGGAACATTTCAGTTGTACTGCTGTCCATGGAGGGTCAGAAAGCTGTTGGATTTCATCAAAAATATCTTAATTTGTTTTCTGATGATAAACGGAGGTCTTAGGGGTTTGAAACAACATGAGGGTGAGTAATTAATGACATAATTTTCATTGTTGGGTGAACTATCCCTTTAACATCCTCAACTATCGGCTTCTAGCTGCTTCTCTGCTGCAAATCACTGTCAGTGGGAATGTTCCTTCACTCCTCTGCTGTTCCTGAAGGGCTGTCTATCTCCTTCTCTGCCAACATCTGAGTGACTCTCTACAACACAAAAACAATGTAGCGACACGGATCAACATGTCAGGAGCCCTTGGTCTGCATAAAGAAGCTTCAAACCACCATAACTAAGAGCAGATGCATGTAGATTGCACAAGCTGACATCAGAAGAATCCCACTGTTGAAGTCAGAATTACGAGATCTGTGGTCAATCAGGCCACTTACTTGCGTCTAAGTTTGCAAAAATTGTGCGCAACACATATATGGAGATTGGCAATAAATTAAGAAACATTCATTAAAGGACATTTATAGGATGAGAAAAGACATTGATCAGATTTTGAAAGAATTTGCTTCACAGCCACATCAGTGTATTAGTGCAGTGAATTTCATGATGTGTTCAGGGTGGTCAGAACCACACATCTAAAGGTCACTTTCAGTCTTCAAGGAAGAAGTTTTAAAAACGATCCTTAATTAAAGGGAACGTTCATAAATTGTCCATGTGGAATCTGTTACTTCATTATGACCGTACAAAGGTACAGCTGTGATTCCCACATAACATGCTACTTTGTGAAAGTGAATCGCATGAATCATATTCATAATCTGCTGAAGATGCAATAGGCTTGATATCTGGATCTGAACGCAAACTGCGATTTTGCCACATTTGGTTTGGTCTATGTGTTTAGCCCTTGTTCCCACAAATAAACAAAATAACATACTAATTCACTCTGGTGTGTGTCTGGTGTCTAACGAAGACCATGTGCAGTGAATACAAACATATAACTCATTCAGTGTGGTGCTAATGTGGTAAAGATGTAAAGAGCTACAGACAACAGACTAATTTACCTTTCAGTCAACACAGGGATGTGTTATTGCTGCTGTGCACATAAACTTACACATATTTACAACCACACTTATTCTATCTATCTATCTATCTATCTATCTATCTATCTATCTATCTATCTATCTATCTATCTATCCATCCATCCATCCATCCATCCATCCATCCATCCATCCATCCATCCATCCATCCATCCATCCATCCATCCATCCATCCATCCATCCATCCATCCATCCATCCATCCGTTAATCATCTATCATTCTATCCATCCATCCATCCATCCGTTAATCATCTATCATTCTATCCATCCATCCATCTATCATTCTATCCATCCATCCATTCATCTGTCATCTATCCATTCATCCATTTATCATCTATCATTCTATCCATACATCCATCTGTCTGTCATCTATCCATCCATCCATCCATTTATCATTCATCTATCCATCCGTCCATCTTTTATACATTCACTATTAATAAGAGTCACTCTTAGTAACTCTAAATTACTGCTTATTGATAGTAAGTTGTTTGCATTAGTTATGTTTAGGTATGGAGTAAAGATCTAGAATATGGTCATGCAAATTAAGGCATTATGCGCTTTATAAGTACTAATAAACAGCCAATGTGCAAGTAATATGCATGCTAATATGCATGCTAAACTATTAAAAGTGAGCAGTGTTCCTTAATTTAAAATGTTAACCTGCATCCTGTTTGCCACTTCAGTTGAAATTGAATTCAAACTGAGAAGCTGATTTGGAAATTGAAGGCATTTTCAATTCAATTCTGGGTTGTGCACAGACCTGCTAAATATATATATTATAATTGGGTGACATAAACCTTGCAAACTTTCAAATCCACCGTAGCAGTTTAGTAATTACAAACACAGCAGACTGATAAAAACCAGCACTGTGGATTCTGGAAATGATATAATGTTAGCCAATCAGACCAAACTTTCCATTTTGAGGATGTACTGTATAGTATGTGTGTAACATTTATCAGATGGTCTGTGAACGGTCAGAAAGAACGCCATCTGAAGTCAATGCTACACACACACACACACAACGCTGCTGTAGTAAGCAAGTACTCAAGGAGGAGTGGAAAACAAGGCAGACAGTCTTGCAGATGATGGCATTAAGAGTAAAGTGCCTCGTGGAAAACTAAGAGAATCTGATAAAAGTATGGAATGGGGATGGAAATGATGACATATGGAGAGAGACAGACAGAGCAATTTTCAAGCATAAAAAACCATAGGAGGTTAGTTCCTGAGGGTGCTAATAGATTTCCTGCAGCTTTGTAGAGATTTGTCATTCAGATCTGCTGCACGTTTTAGCTTCAGCTGCAGCAAATTACATGAACCCGTTTCTGACCTCCAAGAACTCACAATATCCTGGCAACCCCTACTAAGATACATACAGACACACTTGAGTTTCGCCTCCCCCCATATACTCAAAATGTTGAGCAGGTATGTGGAAATCAAAAAATGATACAATAATATGCAGTCACTTACAAACAAAGCATACAGCTGCATTTGAGCATCCTGTGGTGAAAATTCCAGGCACAGTAAACAGAAGAGTCCTCTCCAAATAAACACACACTTCCTGTGTGTGACTCTCACTCTGGATTAGAGATAGCTGAGAGTTGACACTCTTCCTTGTGATGCACTTCCCTGTGAAAACGACAGAAAATAACTTGATAAATTAGTAGAAATCTGTAAACTGACTAATCATGATTGACGACATAAAATAAAACCATATTTAAACATAAAGAACTTTTTTAAAAACACAGGAAATGTGTCTATTTCTCATAAAAACCACATATTCCCCAGTAAGTAATCTCTCTGTCTCTTTAATTTTTTCAACCAAAACGTTTTGAAATTGATATAGGAATCAGTCTATTAGAGGAAATTTAATAATAATCAACATTTATAAACATTCTGAACAGTGAATAGTGAGTTTGTTTCAGTTACAATGAATTTGGTCATTTTGAAGTATTTTCACCAAAGCAAAGTTTAGGATGTTTTTTTTTTTTGTATTACTTTATAAACAGTATTGTGCATTCTTTTGGACAAGAAGTCTCCAGAACTTTCTCGAAGTCACGTACATTTACTTCACATGGCAAAAATGTGTACGTCATGTTAAATATTTATGGGTGTCACCACACAAAAGCCATAATACATTGTCATGAGACCATTCTGTCGACTCTACATACAAAGCCATTGTGTTTGTGTGAAGTAGTGTTTGGAAGTGGCATCCTTTACATTAGACTTTTCACATCACATGACCTAACAAACATCCCAAGAACTATATAACTCTCATGTCTGTGTGTTGAGTATTCGCTGAGTTACAGTTCATTTTAGTGACGCATTTCTGAAAACAGTTCGCGGAGACGGAGAAGACAGAGAGCGCACCCTGTTTGTTTTCTTTATTCTTCAAAAGCACAAAGTTTAGTTGTTATTATGAGTGTATACAAATAAAAGTAGACCCCTTACAGATTCGAATGGTGCATTGCTCTTATCAGAACAATCAAAAATGGCAGAGTAATTCAAGCTCATTTCTGCCTTATCAGGAAAATCTGCCCCAAAACACGTATATGCGTTTGTCGGCCTCAGAGGGTTAATACACCAATATAAACACAAAAGATCAAACCAAATCAAAGAAGTATTCAATTTTACCTTTGTTGCTCCTAAAACGACTAGAAAGCTTCATGAAGAAGCACGAGAAAATAACCTTCATAACCTATCATTCAAAAATTGCCATGGGAAAACAATTTCCAACAAAATATCATATTTAATTCAATTAATGCAATTAAAAAAAATGATTATGGCTTTCTGTTGATAGATGAAAAACAGTAGGGGAAACAGGTGAACAAATCTCATAGAACTACATAAAACAAAACAAAGAAAAGTGAAAAAAAAAAAACAATGGTTAATTGGAAACCTGTTCTCAGGTGTGAGGATTTCTCAGATCAAATCTCAAAGGTTATTTGGTTATAAGGTTATTTGTTTCTCAGATAAAATTTTTTGTTTTATCCAAAAAAAATCTTATGACTTCTATGTGATATAGCCAAAAAACAGCTGTTAAAATGGCTGAAGTCTCACAAAACAAAACAAAAAAATCAAATTTAAATAAAAAAAAAAGATTCAGCAGACCTGATCTAAAACAAACCAACTGTTTTAAATTGTGAGAAAGTTTCAAAGTTGTTTCTCAGATCACAAAACATTTAAACATTTCATTGTGATTGATTTATTATACGTCCACACTGAATAACATACATGTGAAAGTACAAAATAATATTGACATTGGCTTAGAATGAGAAACTATGCGAGAAGGACAAAGTGAGTTAGCTCATGTATGCACAGTATACAAACATGTTGTTCTGTCTATAATCGACCTATTAGAGTAAAGTGTTTCAATCACTTAAGACGATGCAGAGGAGCCTGGGTAAATGCAAACACTAATGAGGCGGTCGTAAAGCCTGTGTCTTTCACATGGTGACTGCAAATGTTTGAATGCATCCCATTTGGGGATAGTCTGGGGTACATTTGAAATGACAAAAAAATGCTACTTTTTAAATCTTCAAAGAAACAAAGCCCAGGCCACCTCAACTTGCACACGAACACACAATAAACACACACATCAGTCTCTCTCTACCCCCTAAGCACCTGTCAATATGCATCCCCCTAATTAGTCCTTTGATAGTAGCCAGATTGGGAAGGTCCATTACAGGCAGCTGCACACAAGTCAGAAGGTCCTGGTCGTTTTGAATCAAGGAGCCAGCCTGAGGGGAACACCGGTGAACTTCTACACCGGGACCTGTGCAAACAGCTGGGCTCTGACAGACCAAAGAACTGGAAAAAGCCAACTCACACCACTGACTAGACACAAACGGAATGTGTGGAATTTCTTTCCTGCATAGATTTTGGGGGAAAACCTGTATATAGCATATGTATATAAAACTTATATAAGATATGTATATAAAAATCCTATGTATTAGACATACAAATAAATTAAACTGAATAAAATGTATTAAGCATAACTGTGGCAACTCTATGTGTATTGATATCTAAATGCTTGATGAAATTAATAATAATTAAATTACAGAATCACTTTGGCATCAAAATATTAGGTAAAAATGTAAAAAAATAAATATTATAGAATAACTTTCTATTTCTATCTTTCTCTTTTCTACATTTTTGGTATACCTGGACAAATTAATTAATTAATTTACAAATAGCAGAACTGTGACCACATACTTGTATTGATATATGAATGCACAATAAAATTAACAACCATTAAATGACAGAATTGTTTTGTTTAAATATAAAAAATATATTTTTTTTTATTCCCTTTTTGGACTTAAAAATGAATAAATAAATACATTTAATTATAGTGTATGTATCATAGTGTATCATATGTGTGTATTTATTGTTATTGTGTGTGTATTATATATATATATATATATATATATATATATATATATATATATATATATATAGAAAGAAAACATTAAGAAAAAAAAGGTCATATGTTGAATTTCATAGTGTATCTTTAATAAAAAAAGCACCAAAGGGGATATAGATGCTGAGAACTTTGTGAATGGTTTAGTGGATTTCTGCCGGCTCATATTCCGTGTGGTCCTGCTTCTGACACCTACGCACACAAACACACACCGCAAGGCACATGCAGTGAGTGTACAGTCACAAATCTGTGGGCATAAATACACACGCCACTCTTAGGCTTTTGGGAAGCATATCTACAGCGGCCCCATGTTTGCGTGATTAGCTCTTCATGAGGCAGTACTAACGCCATCTGTAAATGTTTTAGCTTACACACACACACACACGCACTCTCCTTTCAGCCCGAATAGGTCTGAAATAAGCACGATAGAGGTGCTTAAAATAAATGTCAGGGAGGTTTGTGTGCTTATGGCCCTACTGCTATAATGATTACCGCTGATGCTAAATTACCAACAGATGAGCCATTAGCACATGTGTGTTATTCTGTCTTACATGTTTTCTTATGTGTTTGACTTTGAATCTGTGTCTAGGTGTGTTGAATGTGGGTGGGAGGTTTCGGTTAATGTTCTGTCATATAGTCATGGTTTTGGTACCAGGAAACCAGTGGAACTAGTAGTTGCTGACAGAACATCATCTATCAACTGTTCATATTGAAGGCAGCGCTGGAGGTCTGGTAGTGCTCCTGAAGGGCATAATAAATTAGCCAGCGGTATTTTGCTCCTTGTGGTTGATGCTGGGCCATTTTTTCTTTTGTTAGGCTGTTTTAACATTGAAAAATACTGACAGAATTAAATATAAGGCTTTGTTCACTGACAGCTCACATGTGATTTTTAAGCAAATTTATCCAAGCCTTGTTGGCCTATATGTGTTTTTTGTTTTTGGCTATTAGATCAGAATTAGATTTGGACTCATATTTCACCCAAAAATGAAAATCCTGTCATCATTACTCACCTTCAGGTTGTTCCAAAACAGAACTTATTTTGCCTATGAAACACAAAAGAAGATTATTATTAAGAAAATTGTCTATTCAGTACAATATAAATATACAGATCTTGACTATATAACAAACAAATTTATTTGAAAATAAATCAATAACATTAATATTGGGGAAAATGCATCCCATATGTTGAATTTGGAAAGCAAATCAAATTTGAATGCACTCGGATAACTATTATTTTAATTTAAGTCTATATTCACAAAACTGGAAGCTTAATTAAAATGAAGAACTATTAATTTTAGCGCCCACACATTTTTTTCAGAAGAGATGGTTCCATAAGTACTTTATATATATTATTATTTATTTTTCCCAATTGTCAATTTTCCTTGTTTTAACTTAAAAACCTAAGTTCAGTTGCTTCTTTAAATTTTTAGGTATAGTCAACTTGATCTAAGATGGCGCTGCAGATGGCTGCTACAGTGCTTTGCTCTTCAGTGTTTGTACTGTTTTTGTTTGTTTTTCCTGTATTTCAAACACAATCAGTTTACCAGGGATGACCTGCTGAACATTCGGCAGAACATACCACAAAATCTATTACCGGATTTTGATTATGCGGACGTTTTGCTGGACATTGTAGTTGGCGGAGCCGTAGCTCTGGTCAAACGCTTCAGGACGCGAAGATGGGGGAAGCGAGCCGGCGCGCTTGTGAAGCTTTGTCAGCGGGAATTTAGAACGGCATTGCCTAGCATCCATCTGGCGAATCTCCGCTCTCTACCCAACAAAACAGACAAACTCCTTCTGCTCTCCTTCTGCTCTTGCATGTCCCACCAGAGAGAGTAATATATTGGATCACTGTTACACAGCAATAAAGGACGCTGTAACATAGACGCTGAGGCGGCGTTAGAATCCATGTGCGGAAGTTTATTACAAACAGCAACAAACATACACGTGTAATCAGGCAGTGGGTCAAAACCAAAAGAGCAGTCCAATCGTTCAACAGTCCAGGGGATAATCCGTAAATTCAAAGTGAGAAGCCAGGCAATAATGTCAAACCTTGAATTCAGTCCACACAAGCAAACAATCCAAATAGGGTAATCCGAGAAATCGATGGTCAGAAAACGAGGCAGAAACATACACGTGAAAGCAATCAGAAAAATCAGAATAACGCTCAGTAAGACAGGTAACTGGCAATACTTTGCGAAGAGGAAGCACATGGTTTCAGCTTAAATAATCCCAAACAGGAAGTGACTGTAGAAGCAGCAGAGGGAGCGTGCAGTCAGTACTCGGGTGAGGGCTCCCTCTGCTGGCTTGGCATTACAGAACCCCTCCCTCTAGGAGCGACTCCTGGAGCTCGGCGAGGACGTCCCCGTGGTCGTGGTGCTGGACGGTCGGGTCTGGCTCGATGGAACTCCTCGGTGAGAGATGGATCCAGAATGTCGTTGGCGGCCACCCATGACCTCTCCTCAGGTCCATAGCCCTCCCAGTCCACCAAATATTGGAGCTGACCCCCTCTACGCCGAGAGTCCAGTAACTCCTTTACCTGATAGGCGGGCATGCCGTCTACATCCAGGGGTGGCGGTGGTTCTGGGGCAAGCTGGCCGGGGTCAGCCTCCGGGTGGACCGGTTTGAGGAGGGACACATGGAAAGAGGGAGAGATACGGTAGTTAGCAGGAAGCTCAAGCTGGTAGGTTACTTCATTAATTCTTTTAAGAATCTTGAAAGGACCTACATACCTTGGGCTGAGCTTCCTGCTGGGCAGCCGCAGCTTGATGTCCCTCGTAGAAAGCCAGACCCGCTGTCCAGGTTGGTAGGGAGGGTGTGGACGGCGGCGTCTGTTGGCTTGGATCTCCTGATCCCGTACAGCCCGCTGGAGACGCACATGAGCACTGTCCCACACCCTCTCACTACGCTTAATCCAGTCGTCGACAGCCGGAACCGAGGAAGGTTCACCTGACCACGGGAACATGGGGGGCTGAAATCCCAGGACGCACTGGAAGGGGGTGAGGCCTGTAGATGCATGAGTGAGTGAGTTTTGGGCATATTCGGCCCAGGGGAGAAACTCTGACCACCTATGTTGTTCGCGACTACAATAAGTACGTAGGTATCGGCCGATCTCCTGATTTAGTCTCTCCACCTGACCATTGCTCTGAGGATGATATCCTGAGGTGAGGCTGACGTTAATGTCCAGCTGTTTGCAGAAGGCTTTCCAGACTTGAGAGGTGAATTGAGTTCCTCTGTCACTGACAATGTCTTCAGGTAAACCATAGATACGGAAGACGTGATTAAAGAGAGTTAAGGCCGTTTCCATGGCTGTGGGTAATCCTTTTAAAGGGATTAAACGACATGACTTGGAGAAACGGTCAATGATTACTAGAATGGTTGTGAATTCATTGGAAGGTGGCAGGTCAGTGACAAAGTCAATGGAAAGATGAGACCAGGGTCGTTGTGGAATAGGTAATGGTTGGAGTAGGCCTGAGGGTAATTCCTTGGGGGTCTTGGATTGGGCGCAGACCTGGCATGATTTAACGAAATCGGTCGTGTCCTTGGTCATAGATGGCCACCAGAATGAATTTTTTAACAGGTGTAGGGTGCGTGATATACCTGGATGACCAGCACTGAGGGAGGTATGAACCCATTGTAATACTTGGCGACGCATCTCTTGGGGTACATAATGTTTGTTTGGGGGACATTGTGGTGGTGGTGGATCTTGTTCGTGCCGGCGATGAATTTCGTCCATGATGTCCCATGAGACTGGAGCCAGAATGACAGTGGGTGGTAGGATGGGTTCAGGTTTGAGATTGTCCATAGGAGGATCATGCTTGCGGGAGAGAGCGTCTGCCTTGCTGTTTTTGCTTCCTGGTCTATAAGTGACTGTGAAATTGAAACGAGTGAAAAAGAGGGCCCATCGAGCTTGACGAGGGTTAAGTCTTTTGGCTCCTTTGATGTATTCAAGGTTCTTGTGATCAGTGATAACTTGGAAAGGATGGCGAGCACCCTCCAGCCAGTGTCGCCACTCCTCGATGGCGGCTTTCATGGATAACAATTCCTTATTTCCCACGTCGTAATTCCTCTCTGCACTAGTGAGTTTCCTGGAGTAGAAGGCACATGGATGAAGCATGCCTGGTTGACCATGCCGTTGGGAGAGAATAGCTCCTATCCCGCAATCTGAGGCATCCACTTCCACAATAAATGGTAAATCGGGGTCAGGGTGTTTAAGGATGGGGGCTGAGGTGAAGCTTGACTTGAGAGTGACGAAAGCATGACTTGCCTCTTCTGTCCAACAGAGTTTCTTAGGTTTATTTTTGAGGAGTGAGGTAAGTGAAGAAGCTATGGTACTGTAATTTCTGATGAAGCGGCGGTAGAAGTTGGCAAACCCCAGGAATCTTTGAAGCTCCTTGATGGTAGTGGGTTGAGGCCATTCCGTGACTGCTTGAACCTTGGTTGAGTCCATTTTAACTCCATGATGGCTAACTTGATAGCCGAGAAATGAGGTTTGGTGAACGTGGAACTCACATTTTTCAGCCTTGACATAAAGTTGGTTCTCCAACAGGCGGGACAGTACTGCACGGACATGGGTAATATGTTCTGCTTCAGTCTTGGAATAAATCAGAATATCGTCGATGTAGGCAATAACAAATTTGTTCATGAAGTCTTTGAGAATTTCATTGATGAAGGACTGGAAGACAGCTGGAGCGTTGGCTAACCCATACGGCATTACCTGGTACTCATAGTGCCCCCTGGTGGTGAGAAATGCAGTCTTCCACTCATCACCCTCCTTGATCCTGATGAGGTTGTATGCACTTCGCAGGTCTAGCTTGGTGTAAATGTTGGCTTCCCGTAGTTGCTCTAGAGCCGGGGCTACTAACGGCAAGGGGTATCGGAACTTTACTGTGACGTTGTTGAGTCCACGGTAATCTATGCAGGGTCTCAAACCACCATCCTTCTTGCTCACGAAGAAGAATCCGGCTGCGGCAGGGGATGTGGACGAACGGATGAAACCAGAGTCTAGAGCTTCATCAATGTATTCCTCCATAGCCTGATCCTCCGTTCTGGACAAAGGATAAACTCTACTTTTAGGAGGCATGGTGTTGGGAAGCAGATCAATCGCACAGTCCCAAGGACGATGTGGAGGGAGTTGCGTGGCTTTGGTTTTGCTAAAAACTTCAGATAAATCTTGATAATGACGGGGGATGGTTATTTTTACCTGTGTCTCAGGGCTCTCAATGCTTGTGGTGAGACAGGGTTGTAACAGGCTGGAAAAACAGTTCTTCTCACAGAATGGTGACCAGTGAATTAGTTCCCCTTGAAACCAGGAAATGGACGGATCGTGGATGGAGAGCCAGGGAAATCCTAGGATGACTTCGTATTTGGGTGAGTCTACCACATACAAGGTGATATTTTCTTGGTGAAACAGACCAACTTGAAGTTTTAATGTTTTTGTCTGGCAGTGGATACCATGATCGATGAGAGAGTCATTGATAGCTTTGATCTGGATGGGTGGAATGCATGGTTGGGTTGGGATGTTATATTTCTTGATGATGTCCTTATTGATGAGATTCAATGTGGCTCCAGAATCAATCATCGCTGTCAGATCAAGAGACAGAGTATCAGTTCTTATGGTAACAGGTAAGGTAAGTGATTTATTTCTTAGAACAGAGAAGTTGTGGATATTTACCCCTGATGAAGGTTTGACCTTGAGTGGACATCCCACACTACGATGGCCTGGTTCACCGCAGTAAAAACACAGATGATTTTGTCGACGTCTTGTTCGTTCTTCCTCAGACAGTCGTGAAGCATTAAGTTGCATGGGTTCAACAGATGATTGTTCCATTGTTGGAATGCAGATCGGGGAATTGCGATGACCACTTGATTTAATACGTTGCCTTGGTGTCTGCCTCATGAGATTGTCTATCTTAATGGTGAGATTAACGAGTTCTGAAAACGATGAGTTCTCTCGACGACAGGCGAGCTCTGTTTGCAGATCAACATTGAGACTGTTGTAAAAGATGGCTTTGAGCGCCACATCATTCCACCCGCTCTGGGCTGCCAGAGTACGAAACTCAATAGCATAATCAGCTGCAGTTCGGTTACCTTGCTTAGCATGAATAATTTGAGTCGAAATATCCCGGCCCCCTGCGGGGTATTCGAAGACCTCATGAATTTGTTGTAAAAAACAATCGACAGATGTCTTGAATAGAGGATCGGTATCCCATACAGCTGAAGCCCAGTCGAGGGCTCTTCCCGTGAGCAAAGTCATTAGAAAAGCACATCTCTTTTCCTCAGACTCGAATCGATCCCTTTGATGATCAAAATACAGTCTCACTTGACGAACAAAACCCTTGCATTGCTCAGCAGTTCCATCAAACTTATTAGGAAGAGCGAAGCTTACCACTGATGGCATGGGAGGTGGAAGGGATCGTACGTAGTGCGTCAAGTGTTCGTTGACTGATTGTAGTTTAGTGAGCTGCTCTTGATAACTCTTCAATAGTTCACTTTGGTAAGCGAATGCTGCTTGCAAGTTGGAAACCTCCGCTGGATCCATGGTAGGCGAAGTATTCTGTAACATAGACGCTGAGGCGGCGTTAGAATCCATGTGCGGAAGTTTATTACAAACAGCAACAAACATACACGTGTAATCAGGCAGTGGGTCAAAACCAAAAGAGCAGTCCAATCGTTCAACAGTCCAGGGGATAATCCGTAAATTGAAAGTGAGAAGCCAGGCAATAATGTCAAACCTTGAATTCAGTCCCCACAAGCAAACAATCCAAATAGGGTAATCCGAGAAATCGATGGTCAGAAAACGAGGCAGAAACATACACGTGAAAGCAATCAGAAAAATCAGAATAACGCTCAGTAAGACAGGTAACTGGCAATACTTCGCGAAGAGGAAGCACATGGTTTCAGTTTAAATAATCCCAAACAGGAAGTGACTGTAGAAGCAGCAGAGGGAGCGTGCAGTCAGTACTCGGGTGAGGGCTCCCTCTGCTGGCTTGGCATTACAGACGCATATCACTCTGTCCCACAAGCAGCATTAGGGCTCTCTGATCACTGTTTGGTTCATCTCATACTGACCTACAGACAGAAACTTAAATCTGCAAAACCTGTATTAAGAACTGTTAAAAGATGGACTAATGAAACAGAGCGGGATTTACAAGCCTGTTTCTCTCTCACTTTTTTATCAACATTTTTTTTATTTTTCATACATAACACAACATATCAAAAAACAAAAAAACAAAAATAAAAAACAACAGACACATACTCAACATCTCAAAGTCCAGTCAAAAGGAGGGAGAAAAGGAAGGACAAAAAAAAAAAAAACCCACAGAAGTCACTCCTCCATACAGTCACGTATTTCAAAGAGAGAGCACTGCCAAGCATCAATGGTAGAAGGCTTGGCCCCATTGATTCGTGCTGTTGTACATTCACAAGACACTATTTGCAGGAGGCTATGGATCCAATATGTTTTCCCACACATATGTGGTGTAAACCAGTTCTGTAGTACTGTAAAACCAGCAAACAACATTCTCTTTTGCATCAGACTTATACAGAGACCAGAATCATCATTACGAAGACACAAATTTGGGTTAACTGACCAATCAATTTGCAGTAAGGATAATAAAACCAGGTTTACATGTGTCCATAGACTGATAGTGATAGGACATTCCCAAAACATATGCAGAAAAGTACCTGATGATGTAATATTACATATATGGCAGTTGATATTTGATTGTAGTTTCATTTTGAATCTTTTGTAAGGAGTTATGTATGCTCTATGAATGACTTTGAAGTGAATAAGACGATGAGCCAGATTTTTAGATGTTAAACTGAGATTAGACCACACCCTCTCCCAGTCGACAGATAAATTAAAGTCAGATAATTCCCTATTCCAAATAGTTTTAATAGAAAGAGGTTTTATAATGCAATCAAGAATCTTATTATATATTAAGGAAGCAGATGGCCGACCAGCAGATGGTGCAATCCAGTCCCGCATAGGATGAGAGGAAATGGGAGAAGACCAAGGAACGCCATACGCTTTGAGAGCGGAACGTAACTGAAGAAAGACAAAATATGCGGATGCTGGTAGACAAAATTTGGTTCTTAACGTCTGAAATGAACATAGGCCCTGGTTATCATATATATCACCGCACGTGTTTACACCTAAAGAAGACCAAGAGGGTTGGACAAATGGACGATTTCCGCATACAAAATTAAAATTGTGCCATAAAGGTGTACTATTACAAAATTTGAAGGGTCCTCCAATCCGACGTTCAACCGTTTTCCAGATTTTAATAGAGTTGGCCACAACCGGACCAAATTTATAATTATCCCCTTTTTTTCCTGTACCAGTAAATAAAATATCTTGGAGTCTATTTGGTTTAACCTTGTCAGCTTCAATCACTCTCCAAGAAACTGTAGATTGAGGATCAACCCAAGTATGAAGAGCCTTAAGCTGGAACGACCAATAATACAGTTCAAAATTGGGTACAGCCAGTCCTCCTGCGCTATTAGGATGTTGTAATGTGGTAAGTTTAATTCTGGGGCATTTATCATTCCAGACATCAATAGCTTCCTGACAGACAGGCAGCAGCTAGTGAGGCTGGGAAAATTCTCATCCAGCACCCGCACCATCAGCACTGGAACTCCTCAGGGC
The DNA here is from genome assembly GCF_936440315.1 of Barbus barbus. Lineage (NCBI taxonomy): Eukaryota > Metazoa > Chordata > Actinopteri > Cypriniformes > Cyprinidae > Barbus > Barbus barbus. The sequence continues at coordinate 25,235,031 of NC_136750.1, forward strand.
TGCGTTCTCTCCCCACTGCTCTTCTCCCTCTACACCAACAACTGCACCTCTAAAGACCCCTCTGTCAAGCTCCTTAAGTTTGCAGATGACACCACACTGATAAACATACCTGGCCAATAAAGCTCATTCTGATTCTGATTCTTGGTTATACAAGTCTTAATTTACATTAAACCAACCTAAAAAAATCTAGTTGAATTTAATAAAAGGAATTTCATGTCATCTTGTTGGCAAGCACCTCTCTAAACTTCTGCATTTTAAAACCAAATTGCAATCTGTTGTTTTAAATTGTGTACCATTTTATCAAATATTCCCCAGTTGGCACGGCGGCCCTAGTTTCCCTTTCCTGATTGCTAGAAATTCCCATGGTGGAATGTTATTACTCTTGACAGCAACAAGAAGACTAATAAAGGATAACTTTGGGATTTGTAATGTAGATGCAATGGCTACAAATCCATCCTATGGCTTATATGGGTCTTGGCAATTTAATGAGTCAAAGAGAATGAAACGTAACCGTCAATGAGGTAAGAGATGATTACGCGATCATGTTTCAGCCTCTGTTCTCCGATCGATTTTACACATGAGCGCATGCCCTGCGCAACTGCCAATTGAAGTTATGCTTATTGCACGTCTACTAGATCTAGAAAAGAGGGGCTGCTGGCACATTGAGTGTGCATGTTTATTTGACTGGTTCTACGTTGCCGTCTTACTCGTTCTACCATTAAAAAGAGCTCCAGAGGACCGTTAAAGGCCCTTTACATATTAATGACTAATTACCATACAGCTCAGTAATGAGAATAACATGCTGCTCCTAATGATCTGAAAGGTCTGGCAGTCATGAATGCTGGCTTTCGCTTTAACACAGCACATAGAATACAATATATAGCCTACCCATCAATATTTCATTACACCTAAATTAGAACTAATTCTCTTCTCTCTGTGCAACAGGGCTGTTCAATTTGAGTGTTTGCACAGATCTTTACAATTAGCCACTGAGGCATGGAAATTACCTAAGGACAAAGACTGGGCCCTGTTGTATTGTTTAATAAAGCATCATATTGATATTTGCCAGAGTTAAAGCTGCACTATTAAGATGCTGAAGGCTTTCAGCTAGTTTCATGCACTCTTTCATTTATTGCTTGCAGGTGAGTTTGGCAGTGGTCACTGTTCAAGTGTTTGACTACAATTATTCATGCATTCAAGTTGTTAAATGTGCACCAGAACAGTTTAAAATAATTATTTCCAATACTTTTAGGTCAATAATTATTTCACATTTTGGCTGAGAACTGATCATTCAACAATAACATGTAAATAAATAAAAATAAATACAATACAAAAACCCTCACTCAAAATCAAATATTTGAAACACTACGAGTAAATGTGGCATCGCAACATGTTTTTTGTGATATAGTTATTAGCTGAAATAATTATCACGAATCATTAATTAAACAACTAAAAAAAGTAGGTTTTTATGTGATCTAAATAAAAAAAAAATATATATAAAAATAGAATATAATAATAATAATATAATAAAATATAGATCTAATATATAAACAAATAAGTGCCCTTCTGATTATTGCGAATCTAAACATTAAAATAAATAAATAAATAAATAAAGTATTGAAAAATGTACAACTTACTTATTTGGTAAAGCAATATATTCTTCATACTTCACGATGCCGTAAAATCTGTTTTTTTTTTCACCCCTTGCCTAAAAAAAGCAAAAAAAAAAAAAACAAAAAAAAAATTTACATACAACACTTTATTTCAGCAATGACTCCACTAATCCAGTCTGATGCAAAGCATGCTGGGAATTGGAAAACCTGTTTCAGTTATTGCTTTGTTAACACCAGCAAAAATGGTTACATGTAGTCCTAACGCAAGAATGTAAACTTATATTTTACAAAATGGAGGCAAAGTATTGAAAAAAATGTTAAAAAATTACCTACCTAGAGGTGAACACACCAATCCTTGTGTCCTTGGTCGAACTTGTTACTCTCTCGAAGCACAATCTGTGCTTTATTAAGAGACAGGAACTAATCCGTGACCCTCACACTCCTTACAGAAACAAACAGCACCCTTACAAATCTCAAACCAGCACTGACCAATTAAGTTTCAGTGCACAGAGGTCAGAGGTGAATTCAGAGAGTTAGTCTGGTGATGTGTGTGAGTCTGTGTGGTAGTATAACCTTATTTACTGGCAGCTACTACACCTCCTGCATCAAATACTAATAAAAACATCATTAAAATAAGAGGCTAGCTGTAACTTAAACAAGTCATGTTAAGTATAGGTAGAATATTAGGTACTTGTAATGCATTATAATTAAATTCATTGTGACAACCTCCCTGTAAACTACTTTAAAAACTGTGCGCAAGTGGACACTATATGTGTCAAACGTTTGGGGTTAGTCGTTTTTAATGTTTTAAAAGAAGTCTCTTATGCTCATCAAGGCAACACTTAATTGGTCAAAAGTGCATTTAAAGCAGTAATATTTTTAAATATTATTTATTCCTGTGATTCAAAGCTGAATTTTGAGCATCATTACTCCAGTCTTCAGTGTCACATGATCCTTCAGAAATCATTCTAATGTGCTGATTTGCTGCTCAAGAAATATTTCTTATTATTAGCAATGTTAAATCCAGTTAAACCAATATTTTTTTTTTAACAAATGTATTTACTGTCACTTTTGATCAGGTTAATGCATCCTTGGTAAATAAAAACATTCATATCTCTAAAAAAGTATATGTAAAAGCAGTTTAAAGGCAAATGATGGTCACACTATATATTGATTTGATTTTGGAAAAATAAGTTAATTTACTAGCACTATTTCGGAAATATCTGCATGTTTTGTCACAAATAATACCTAATAAAAAAAAAAAAAAAAAGATTTTCTGAACAACACATGTGACCATTGCAAAACCGTCCACGAGCCCTATAATTGGTTGCTGAGACTAGTTGGGGCCCCAGAGGCCTCTGTGGACCCACACAAGACCTCAGTACTGACATTAAAGGGCCTAATGTTAATCTGATCCCTCAGATGCCTTTGCAATATAATTCTAACGGATTGTTTGTAAGCCAAGCAAATATTGCAAGTTCGATCTCTTAGAAAAATAATAGCACACCTCAAACCACACGACTGATGATTCTATTACAAACAAATCACACATGTCCAGCCATTGTGTAATTACTGAAACACAGTGCTTAGACTAAACCTAAATATATGTATGTGTATATTTCAAAGATACACACAAAGGACAGGGTTTTTGTATATGTATATATATATATATATATATATATATATATATATATATATATATATAAATATACACAGTTTTCTAAATCCCAACGGATAACCTAAACATTACATGGATCTGTGTTCAACCCTCTGACAGTTTCTACAACCTCCCAGTATCCTTGAAGTGTAATGAATACTGTTATTATTTAGACTTTGATTAAAAGCCAGGTTTTGCAGAGGAGTCATGAGGTAATTTCTACCGGGTAGCAAAGCAGTGGAGTGTCTCTCGTATCACATCGTTGTTATTGGTCCATGTCTTGCTTGTTTTGAGATGGTAACTGCGCCCCGGGTCACAAGCTGTGCATCGACGACAAGGCATATCTGATTACGGTGACCCCACGCCCCAGATAACCATCTCAAACCCATCCGCCGGCCCTAAAAGCATCCTGCACATCCAGTAAACCGCACTCCAAACACCACTGAAGAAATTAAATGATAGTCTCTTAAAAGCCGGAGTGTGGCGCACATACATATGCATCTGGACCTCTTCTGCTCAATGGGTCGGAAATAACAGCCTGGGCCTGTCGTCATAGATAGCCTGTTAAAAGCCATCAAGAAGCCAGGAAAGAGCTCCAGAAGATTCGCTCTCCCAAAATCTGGACTAAAGTCCACGCTCCGTCACCCTCAATCAAACGTCGTTTCATCTTCGTGGTCGGGTGGGTGTGTTTTCTGACTCCGTCTGTTCGTAAGATGGGCAGAGTCAACAGGAAATGACTGTTTCATGGTTGTGCTAACTTTTAAGAGGCCACATTCCTGGGTGGGCATTCCTTGATTGACTGACACAAAAATAGAAAACATATTATATGAAAACTAATATAACAAAATCTAAAATGTAAATACATTTGCTTAAATGGATTTTACTGAAGGTAAAGAAGTAAAGACCTCCTTAATGAAAGTGGAGATCTTATCAGGACTATATACAACCCCAATTCCAGAAAAGTTGGGACATTTTGTAAAATGCGATAAAATCAAGAATCTGTGATTTGTTAATTCTCTTTAACTTTTATTTAATTGACAAAAGTACAAAGAAAAGATTTCTAATGTTTTCACTGACCAACGTAAATGTATTTTGTAAATATGAACAAATTCGGATTTTGATGGCTGCAACACACTACAAAAAAGTTGGGACAGAGGCACGTTTAACTGTGTCACATCAACTTTAATTTTAAATACAATGTTTCATTGTTTGGGAATTGAGGATATTAATTGTTAAAGTTTTGCAAGCAAAATTTTTGTCCAGTCTCGCTTGAAGCAAGGCTTCAGATGCTCAGTAGTCTGTGATCGCCGTTGTCTGATTCTCCTTTTCATGACTGGTCATACATTTTCAATAGGAGACAGATCTGCTGGCCAGTCTACCACATTCACTCTGTCTCTACGAAACCACGCTGTTGTAGCACATGCAGAATGAGAGCTGGCATTGTCTTAATCTAACAACCATGGACTCCCCATGAAAGACATCATCTTGATGGCAGTATACATCTCTGTACAACCCCAATATATGCCTCCATGTCAATAGTACCTTCACACATATGCCAGTCACCCATGCTATTTGCTCTGCTGCACCCCCATACCATGACAGACGATTAATTTTGCTTCTGTCGCTAATGGAAATCTGGATTTTTCCGTTGGTCTTTGGAACTGAGAACTTGAAATCCATTTTTTCCTAGAAACAAGTTTAAATGTGGACTGATTTGACCACAGCACACAATTCCACTGTCTTTTTGAATATCTGAGATGAGCTCGGGCCCAGAGAACCCGGCAGCATCGCTGCATAGAATTGATGTATAGCTTTCTCCTCGAGTAATGGATATTCATGTTGCAATGTTCTTTATGCAGCTGTGGTAAATGGCAGTGGCTTTCTGAAGAACTCCTGAGCCCATGTGGCTATATTTAAAGGGGTCATCGGATGCAAAATTCACTTTTCAAGTTGTTTGAACATAAATGTGTGTTGGAAGTGTGTGTACACATCCATCCTATAATGATGAAAATCCACCCAGTGTTTTTTTTTTTAAATCCCTATTATTTAAAATCCTATTTCTCAAATCAGGCTGTTCTGAGAGCCCTGTCAGAATTACATAGTTCTGTACAGGCCCCTCCCACAATAGCTGATTGACAAGACCGTCTTACCTTAGACCCGCCCTGAGTGAGCTGTCATCCATCCATCATTGTGTCGACTCCGGAGCAGGGGAATACAAGATGTCTCAGATTAAGAGATTGAAGTGTTTAGTTGTTGGATGTAATAATGAATATAGCAGTCGTCATTTACTCCCGACATCTGAGCCGCTGAAGATGCAGAGGATTAATGTTACTTTCATTTTGAAGGGAATGCACCGATCCCCGATCTGCCTAAATGAGTCTATGTTCGCGCGAATCATTTGTGATCCAGGTTTATCTACAGAAGAAGTGAGTATAACGGTTTTTATGAATCTTTGCAAATTCCTAATAATGTGCTAGCTAGCCAGTTTCGCAGCTGAAGTTTAGTATACTCCATAGATATACATGTACCTAGATGCCTCATTATCGACTGTTTCTATGGGCCGCGATACATAAGCATCCACCATTTTTGGAATGGTCTGCGAATCTTTGAGCGCACTGACTGTGCGCGTCTACAACAGCAAGTTGTATATCTTTGAATATTCATTGATTATTATGGTGAATGCGAGATGGCTGATGCGTCAAAATATCTAGAGCGGTCGAATAGGGAATCTACACATATCTATGGTCGGCTCGTCACTCCACGGAAGAGAGGGGCAGGGTCAGCAGAGCTCACTAGGATTTAAAGCAACATGGACTAGATCAGCGTGATTTTAACAGGTTTAAAAAGGTGTTTTTTACACTACCATTGAGACATTTTAACCAAAGTATGTTATAGACTTTTCATTAAGACCATAAAGAATCATATCAACTTGTGTAAAATGGGCATCCGATGACCCCTTTAGCATGACGATTTCTTAAGCAATGCCATCTGAGGGCTCAAAGGTCAAGCGCATGCAACTGAGCTTACCTGCCTTGCCCTACATGTACTGTGATTTCTCTGAATTCCCTGAATCTTTTTACAATATTATAGTTGGTGAAAGACTTAAATTCATTGCAATTTTGCATTGCAAAATGTGATTTTTGATTTGTTTGACACTTCTCTCATGAACAAAGTGATGAGCCATGATCCAGCTTTGCTTGCAAAGTCAGAGATGCTCCTTTTATACGCAAACATGATACCCTCACCTATTACCAGTTCACTTGCTTACTGTGAACTGTTTCAAAACAGTTTAATGGGGATATTCTTTAACATTTTCCCTTTTATTTTGCATCTGTCCCAACTTTTTTGGCGAGTGTTGCAGCCATCAAAATCAAAATTTGTTCATATTTGCAAAACACATTTACATTGGTCAGTGAAATTTTTTCTTTGTACTTTTGTCAATTAAATACAAGTTAAAAACAATTAACAAAATCACAGATTCTTGATTTTATTCCATTTTTAAAAAGTGTCCCAACTTCTCTGGAATTGGGGTTGTATATGTGCGTTTTTGAATATGTGCATTTAAAATGTTTTTGAAAGACAAAAAGTAAAATGAAAATTTTATACCAATGCTCTTTTTTTACAAGCAGCCATTACTGCAGTCTTACTATTGTTACTAATGTTGAAAACAGTTGTGCTACTTAATATTTATTTTTTATTTTTTTTAAATGAATGATCTTTTTTTTTTGTTTTGTTTCAGGATTCTTTGATAAACAAAGTTTAAAATAACAGTTTTATTTTAAATATATTTTTTGTCTTAATGCAAGTGTCTTGCCACCACGTTTGATCAATTCAACAAATCATTGAATAACAGCATTGATTTCTTCGTATATATATATATATAAAACAGATAGAATATGATAGATAGAACTAGATATGTATATTTTCTGAAGACAATGTGAGTGATCCATGGCTGCGTGCCATTGCACAACTCAGCAGTAGGCAGCTCACATTAGCATGTTGCTAACATGAATTTAACTTGGTTAACATGTTGCTAACATTTTGCTTGCATGTTTTTAACAAGATGCTGTAACATGAATAACATGTTAAAATGAAGTTAACATGATTAGCATGATGCTAATACTTTTAACATGCCATTAGCATTTAAGCAAGATGCTAATGTGTTTGCCATAATGCTAACACTTAACATGACGTTAACTTGATGCTAACATGTTTTAGGATGTTTTAGTACTTAGCTAGGTAAATCATAGCATGTGTTAACATGTTTTTATCATGTTCTTAGCATGTTTTACAATGCCAACATGATTTAACACGTCGTTAGGGTTAGGGATATGGTTAAGTATTAGCTGGGATTTTTATCATATTTCAACACTTAGCTATTCACTGCTTGCATGTGTAGCATATTGGAAGTTCTGTTTCCTAGTACGAGTCAAAAGAGCCAACCCATATACGGTGTTTTGATGCAGAGCTGTAGGTCTTGCTAAATGGTTGCTTACCAGTATGAAAGATATAAACCACATTCAGATTTAAAGGTATGCCAACGCTATCTCAAGGCAATTCATACGTATTTTACGAGGTGGCTAATTCGTACAAATTCATACAACCTCACTCGTACGATTTGTCTAAACCCCAGTGACGGGTAGGTTTAGGGGCAGGGTTAGGTGCAGGTCATTCGTACAAATTCAGACGAATTGGCAACTCGTAAAATACGTACGAATTAGCCACCTCGTAAAATATGTACGAATTGCCGTGAGATCGGGCTGGATATGCCTGGGTTTGAATTGCTAGGGCGCTACGCTAGCACCACTTACGATAGATAGATAGATAGATAGATAGATAGATAGATAGATAGATAGATAGATAGATAGATAGATAGATAGATAGATAGATAGATGAACAAATAAATAAAATACAATATTAAACCCAGAGGTAGTAATGATAAACTTTTATTGTGAATATATTATATTTGCACAAGAATTACACATTTGTAAACTTTACAAACCTTTTTGTTTTATTTTCTTGAACAACATTATTGTAGAAATGTATACAAAATGGTTTCAGGCGTGTCAAGTTCCACAAAAGAATATTATATATATATATATATATATATATATAGTTAGGTGGGTGGGGCTTTTGAGGCACATACCACGCCCCTTGCCCCTCCCCACCAATGAACACACACGAATCAAAGAGTGACTTCGATACACACTCAGGAAAAGAAGCGCAACCTCAGTGAAAACTTTCCGGCACACCGAGCACCAACACCAGTGAAAACAGACACATGGCAGCCCTATGAGACAGCACAGCAGCTGAGAGCAGCGTTCAGAAAACATACAATAAATACACACATCCGATTCCTCTTTACATGAGGGGGGCACGTCTGTACATGCGAGAGTCGAAATGTCAAAGAGCATCGCGGGAGCACCATGCAAACCTGAACACACTTAAAAATGTCTGTCCCCTCTTATGTAAAGTAGAATGCTTTTTATGAAACAGATTTAATTGATTTTAACTTTTTGGATTCATTATTTAGACTTGAGTGTCTTTTTTTTCTACTACTTCTTCATCAATTGATCTACAAAAATAAAGGTTCTTTATCAGTATCTATAAGCTTTAACATTCACGGGACCTTTCCATTCCATAAAAGGTTCTTTATAGTGGAAAAAAAATATTTAGATGATTAGAATATTCTTCACACTAAGAAAAAAAAAAAGGTTCTTTTAAAGTAATAGTTTACCCAAAAATAAAAATGTACTGAAAAATTGCTAGCTCTTAGTTATTCCAAAATGTAGATGAGTTTGTTTCAACTGAACAATTTATCAAAATTGAGCATTACATCACTTGCTCACCACTGAATCCTCTGCAGTGAATGGGTGCCGTCAGAATGAGAGTCCAAACAACTGATAAAAAAAAAAATATCACAATAATCCACAAATTATGAGTCCAGTCCATAATATAACATCTTGTGAAGTGAAAAGCTGTTTTTGTAATAAACAGATCCATCATTAATATGTTTATAACTGAGTTCTCTATCCATAATATTGCTTTCTCCAGTGAAAAAGTATGTATACAAATTTAAAAGAGTTCGAAACAAACATGTTTACGTTTCAGGTGAGAGGACAACCATGAACAAACTTTTTCACTGGAAGCATTATCATGGATTATGGACTCAATTTTTTCTTACAAACATGCAGCTTTTTATTTCAAAAGATGTTAATTGATGGTCTGGATTACTTGGATGGTCGTGGATTATGATGATATTTTTATCAGCTGTTTGAACTCTCATTCTGACAGCACCTATTCACTGCAGAGGATTTATTAGATCCAAACTCATCTAAACTCTTAAAAATAAAGGTGCTTCAAAAGGTTCTTCAAGCGATGCCAGAGAAGAACCATTTTTGGTTGCACAAAGAACCATTTAGTCAAAGGTTTTTTTTAAAAAACATCTCTTTCTCATCTTTTTATAATCTGAAGAACCTTCTTTCACCACAAAGAACCTTTTGTGAAACAGAAAGGTTCTTCAGATGTTTAAGGTTCTTCATGGAACCATTTAGACAAAAAGGTTATTCTAAGGCATAGTGAAGCACCTTTTTGTAGATCTTGGATGGCCTGAGGTTTTCATTTTTGGGTGAACAATTCCTTTGAGAACTATTCACGGAAAAGTTGTCTGAGGAACCAAAAAATGCCTTTATTTTTGAGAGTGTGTCATAAAACCTTTTTTTTTGTGTGTAATATTAAAAGTAAAAAAAATAAATAAATAATCTCTTGTACTTCATGATGGATAGCATATGAAAACACTTTGTTTTGAAGCGAGCCAATAAAATTCCCAACTGAATGCTACTTTTAGGTAATTCGATGTTCTTGACTAAGCGTGTAGGCACTGCCAGATTTTAAGTTTTTAGTTTTTGCGTTCAAAAGGTGAAGCGGTCTCTGTGGGGTTTGTATATATTTTGCTGGCATTTTAAACCCGGTATAGTTTGTAAAGAGGGGAGTTAGTTCAGCTCTTTTGGATCAAATCTCATCTCACGTCGACGTTTAGTGAGGTATTTAAATGTTACATCCTACAGCCTCCACCCCAGGCTTCAGATGAGAAATCCAGACCCCTAAAGCCTCCAAGGAGTCCAAAAACGTCTGTAATGATTCATAAATGCACTGCATATTTAGGTCTGTAACTCAATGCTACATCAGTGAAGACAGAAAGAAAAATGAATCTCATTCTGAAGGAAAAAGCCTGACGTGGATGCACAGGTGCGAGCGATATTTTGCGGACATCCAGTAAACTAAACACACACTTTACTTTAAATCTACCTCATGCGTTTCTTTACATTTCATTCTCATTTGGCAGTCACTATGACATTAAACCTTCTGCCTTTAATTTCAGTTGCACTTAATATCATCACTGTAATTACATCACTTTAACAGCCTCTTCATCAAAAAGGCTTTAACAAAAAAAAAAAAACCTATAAAGCTCCATACAGTCTAATAAAGCCATCATATTTTTTTGGATGAATAACAAGCCATAGAACTCATGCAAACACTGATTGTACGTTTATATTGTATAAAAGCCGTCAAATGTTAAAACTTCTCTGAAACGATGAGAGAAGCATGTTATTTTATTCCTGGATTCTTGGCCTTTGGATTGTGATGGATAAATATTTAATTTTTCATAGCTCTAGGCATTGCCATTGTTTCTTGTTCTTCTTCCAGAACATTCAAAGGAACACGGAAATATTCCCCCATTGGCAATAGCTTTGATTGATATCGTCTAATCTCATGCATGAACCTTCCATCAAATAAATAAATAAATAAAATAAACATACATTCAACCATCATAAATGCACAATTCTGCAGGGTTGAGCATTTTTATAACCTGTCATGTGCTGCGTTTTGGCATTGTGGTTCAACATGTGGATGTAATATCTGACACGCTTGTGATATCATGTCTGTCGTGCTGGAACAAAATCTGACAGATGAAGTATCTGGACGACATACAGTAAAATCGTCTGATAGCAGGGGCCCTGCAGACGGGATGGGGAGGGTACAAAGCACATTCAACATGCTCTGGACACTTTGACGCAAGCGTGTGACTTCTGACATGAAAAAAAGGCTTCGCTATACTAATTGGAGCCTGTTCAGTCTTTAGAATCGTCTGCATTTCGCATCAGATGATGCACTCCGATGTGGTTTGATCGCATATTAAATTTTCCTTGAATCATGACATTCAACATGGCACTTTTTTCAAACGTTTATATCAGATGCTTACAGTTACCTCAGATGATTGAGTTATCAGGGGATCTCTGAGATGTTTATAATCAGCAACAATAAAACGCTAAGCCCAAAGACCTAGCAAATATAACAATACAATTTTATAAAATCACATTGGGTGAATCTCAAATGAACTGAAAAGAAACGTCCAGATCATATGTCACCTCAAAAAAAAAAAAAAAAAAATATATATATATATATTATTATGATTTTTTTTTTCCTTCTGTATAAAGAAAGTCTATACTGACTTTATTTTCATATATTCATATATTATTTAAATTGTAAAAAACATTTTTAAAGCATATACACAACACCACTGTTTAACACTTTGGGGTCAGTAAAATAAAAAAAAAAATATTTTATGTTTTTTATATAAATATTACATTATTTAAAATAATGTAATATTACGCAATAAAATATTACTTAAATATTATTCAGCAAGGATGCATTAATCAAACATAACAGTAAACACTTTTACAATGTCAAAATTTTAACATTTCAACACTGAAATAAAATTACATTTAAAAACATTAAAACACAAACTTCTTTTCTTTTTAAATTGTAATAATATTTTACTGTATTCTTAATAATAAATGCAGCCTTGGTGAACATAAAATACCTCTTTCAAAAGCATTACAAAATTCTTACCGACCCCAAACTTTTCAGTGGTACTGTATTTATATTTATGTCTTTTAATTTTGAGGTAAAATATGACTTACAGATTTCTTCATGAGATTTCCCCTACTGCACATACCAGAGAAATCAAAGAACATAAAACAAGAAAAACAGCCCTTGATGGGCCTAAAGGGCTTGGGTGTGACATCACTGACCTACTACTGGTGCAAAGCTCACTTCCAGCAGAATTCATAATGAGCTCCAGAGTTGAACAGTCTTTCCTGTCCCATTAAACCCTGCTTCAGATCCAGGCTGGTGCTGTGAGCCTTCTCTGACCACATTGTTGACACATTATATTAGCCTGTTTGTGGCACTAAACATTTTGCATGAACCATTTCTGTGGTCATAACGTGGTTCTGTGTTCCAAAGTCAAAAAGATAAGTGTATATACGTCTCTCGTGTCTGACTGAGTTGCTTTTTCTGGTTCGTCTGAGAGGGCAGTATTTGGCAGTCAGTTGATGAATCATGTCAATTTTACAGTAGAGTTTGAATCTGCATTAGTCGTATTGTTTTGGGTTGACTAACAAACAATCTTAGGTCATATAGTCGAAGTGTGGTTATGTTGTGGTCTGTATATTAAGCAGTTCAGTTAGTAGTTGTTGTTTCTAGTCTGTAGATGTGCTCTGGTCAGGACAAACAACTTCTGGTTCCAGTAAGCAGCCAGAGTAGAAGGAGCTGAAGAGCCAACATCGGCCAGAGAGATGGACTCAAACTGCAGCCACCACCACAGTCAGACGGGTCCTCCTGCGGACAATACAGAGATGTTAGCGATTTCAACCTTACATAAACACACCTACATAATACAGTCAGGTCATTTCAGTTCAGACAAAGCAGCTTAAAGAGGCTTGCACACTGAGTCCGAAATTTTAGTATGCGTTTTTTTGTTTTTTTTGTATTCGTCATACTTTCCTATCAAAATGCTTGCTATGGATGCAAAAACACAGAAAATCAAACCTGATTCAATTTTTTTTTATGACGGATAAAAGTTTCGGAGGCAGTGTGTAAACATGATTGACACATGTCAAAATTTCAGATGATAATTTCAGACTCGGTGTGCAAAGACCTTAAGGGTTCCAACTGATTATTGAAACATCGCATCTGGTTTGTTTCTGGTTCAAGGTGGTCTATTAACCAGTGTTGTATTGTTAACTAAAACTAAAACTGAATTGAGGCTGAAATAAAACTAAATATAAACAATAGAAGTAAAACTTCTAACATTTCTAATATTTTTAGGTTTTTATGTTTTGTTTTAAATTTTTTTGTTGTTGCTTTAGCTCAAAATTGAAGAACGTTGAAGTTAAAATACTAAAAATACTCAAATTAAAACAGATACAAAAATAAATTAAAGCTAAATAGAAATATTAAAATAATTTTAAAAATCAAATAATAATAATAATAAATAAAAAACAAAACAAAAATGCTAAAATTACTAAATTAAAATTAAAGTTGAAAATATAAAAATAAAAAGCTAACTAATAAATACTGCAATGGTATACATATAACACTAACATAACACAAGCTTACGGCCTCATTGGACCAGTGTTATTTCACTCTCTTTGAAATTTTGTTAAAAGGTCTACATTTAAGTTGTTTTATTTTATTTTATTAAGTTAGTAATATTGTTGTCTCTTTGTTATATATATATATATACACACACACACACACATACATACAGTGAGGGATACAATTATTTGATCCCGTGCTGATTTTCTACGTTTGCCCACTGACAAAGTAATGATCAGTCTATAATTTTAATGGTAGGTTTATTTTAACAGTGAGAAACAGAACAACAACAACAAAAATCCAGAAAAACGCATTTAAAAAAAGTTATAAATTGCATTTTAATGAGTGAAATAAGTATTTGACCCCCTATCAATCAGCAAGATTTCTGGCTCCCAGGTGTCTTTTATACAGGTAAGGAACTGAGATTAGGAGGACTCTCTTAAATGGAGTTATCCTAATCTCAGTTTGTTACTTGTATAAAAGACAACCTGTCCACAGAAGCAATCAATCAATCAATCAGATTCCAAACTCTCCACCATGGCCAAGACCAAAGAGCTGTCCAAGGATGTCAGAGACTAGATTGTAGACCTACACAAGGCTGGAATGGGCTACAAGACTATCGCCAAGCAGCTTGGTGAGAAGGTGACAAAAGTTGGTGCGATTATTCGCAAATGGAAGAAACACAAAATAACTGTCAGTCTCCCTCGGTCTGGGGCTCCATGCAAGATCTCACCTCGTGGAGTTACAATGATCATGAGAACGGTGAGGAATCAGACCAAAACCACTCGGGAGGATCTTGTCAATGATCTCAAGGCAGCTGGGACCATAGTCACCAAGAAAACAATTGGTAACACGCCATGAAGGACTGAAATGATGTAGCGCCCGCAAGGTCCCCCTGCTCAAGAAAGCACATGTACATGCCCGTCTGAAGATTGCCAATGATTCAGAGGAGAACTGGGTGAAAGTGTTGTGGTCAGATGAGACCAAAATCCAGCTTTTTGGCATCAACTCAACTCGCTGTGCTTGGAGGAGGAGGAATGCTGCCTATGACCCCAAGAACACCATCCCCACCGTCAAACATGGAGGTGGAAACATTATGCTTTGGGGGTGTTTTTCTGCTAAGGGGACAGGACAACTGCACCGCATGAAATGGACGATGGACGGGGCCATGTACCATCAAATCTTGGTTGAGAACCTCCTTCCCTCAGCCAGAGCATTGAAAATGGGTCGTGGATGGATATTCCAGCATGACAATGACCCAACACACACGGCCAAGGCAACAAAGGTGTGGCTCAAGAAGAAGCACATGGTCCTGGAGTGGCCTAGCCAGTCTCCAGACCTTAACCCCATAGAAAATCTGTGGAGGGAGCTGAAGGTTCAAGTTGCCAAACGTCAGCATCGAAACTTTAATGTCTTGGAGAGGATCTGCAAGTGGGATAAAATCCCTCCTGAGATGTGTGCAAACCTGGTGGCCAACTACAAGAAACATCCGACCTCTGTGATTGCCAACAAGGGTTTTACCACCAAGTACTAAGTCATGTTTTGTGAAGGGGTCAAATACTTATTTGACTCATGAAAATGCAAATCAATTTATAACTTTTCTAAAAATGCGTTTTTCTGGACAGTCTGATATATGTGAAATGAAAAAATATATTGTGAATATCAAAACATGTTTTGGCTGAACTGAAAAGGAATGAATCAAATCAGTGGCACGCATGCAAAAACTCTTGCAATAGAAATAATGCACGACTCTGACTGATGGTCTATGTTCTGGTCTTCTGAAACTAGACGTGCATGCTACAGTATGTGCATGAAGGGCTTGCCAATGAAAGTCCTGGGATGCCCCAGGTTTGAGAGGCATAGGGGCGTATCATCAGCGTTAGGACGGAAACACATCTGGAGTTTCCTATGTTTATTCCACAGAAAATCTCTCAGGGAACTAGCTGAAAATGCACTTCCTACTTTCACAGCAGGAGGAAAGCAGTGGCGTCCTGCCTCTAGATACATACTGAGGCAATGAATAAACAATATTTGAACCTACATCTAGACCCTTATATGACATGGCAACCAGATAAAATCCAACATGCTACAATTAATTCAATAAAGAGTTAAGGACGAATTAGTTCGCAAAATATAAATGGCAGCAACACAGTAAGATGAAACTGACCATCAAACACAAAGCAGAAACAGCAGCAAAATAATGGATGAGTAATATGTCAATGAAGAAGAGCCACTGATTGGACACAGAGGCTCATCCTACCAGTGACAGGCATTATGAACAACCAATGATCAAACAGAAAGGAAATTAATGTTAGTTAAAAAAGAAGAAAAGCAAGCAGTGAATGATGAAGATGTATTTGTTGAGAATTACCCATTTTGGTTATTACTTACATCTTTGTTTTTGTCAAAGCAGACGTCCGGTCCTTTTCTGTACCGAGGGTTCTCAGCCAGCACACATGGATCAGGACCAGTAGCTGAAAGAAATCGATAAGGACAATAGCCAAAACTTAAAAAAAAAACAGGGTTAGATACTTGAGGAATAATTAAATCAAATATTTTTCCTCTGTTTGGGGAACCCATTTCTTGGGTACGAAGAGGTCGACTGAGTGGTTACTATGTCTAAAGGCTCTTTTGACGCCTAAAATATTAAGCACTTCCATGGTCTGTCGTGGTCTGGGAGTTATTTATTGTTGTGATTTTTATTTATTTATTTATTGGTTGGTTGGTTGGTTGATTGTATGTGTTATGTGTTGTTTAAATCTGAAAACCTAAAAGTTTGCAAAAAAGTCGTAATAATAATAAGAAGAAGAAGAAGAAGAAGAAGAAGAAGAAGAAGAAAAAGTGTAATTCTTTGTGTTTGATGCTTTTATCCAAAGTGACTTACACTACAGTTCAAAAGTTTGGATTCATTTATTGATTTCAAACTACAGTAAAAATATAGTCATATTGTGAAAAATGATTACAATGATTACAATTCATTCATTTGCAAATTTGATCAATTGAATGCATCATATTTGAGCTAAATACATAAATAAATAAATACTTCATGCATTCCTTAAATAGTTTGAAAAAATTAAAATAACCCAATTTTTTGAAGTCCAAAAAAGTGCATACAGGGGGTTAATAAAGTCTTTCTGAAGCAAAGCGATGTGCTTGTGCAAGAAAACTAGACACATTTAAAACTTTATAAACAATAATCTCTAGCTTCTGCTAACTGTAGTATGCACATTCACATGAGAGTGGCATTCCAGTGGATGCCGTAGGATGGAGGTGTAGAGTAAGCCTTTATTAACACCCCAGAGCTGTGTGGAGTACTTCTATGATGGACCTCGACCCTCATTCACTGCTATTATAAAGCTTGTAAGAGCCAGGACATTTTTTAATATAACTCCGCTTGGATTTGTCTGAAAGAAGAAAGTCATATACATCTAGGAGTGCTTGAGGGTGAGTAAATCTTAGTGAACTATCCCTTTAAGAATCAAACCCATGACTCTGTTGTTTCAATAGCACCATGCTCTACTGTTTGAACATTGCAAGATGACACTGTAGAAACAACAAGTGAATCACTTGAAGGATACAGGGCTGTTCGGCTTGTCTCAGCGGTTTGGGATCGCAGGAGAGGCAGGAACTCTTGGCATCAGAGATCAAAAAAACCAAATTTGTATTTGGGAGCTTCTCAGCCCGGTACATTCTTGGAAAAAAAGGTAGGAAAACAGCGAAGTCATTAAAACGAACACAGTTCTCAACAGCTTACAGGTACATCTAAAAAAATTAGAATATCGTGAAAAACTTCATTTTTTGTAACTTATTTCAAAAAGTGAAACTTTCATATATATTTTACATTCACAAGATGTAAAGTAAGATATTTCAAAAGTTTTTTTGTGTTAATTTTGATGATTAGAGCTTACAGCTCATGAAAGTCAAAATCCAGTATCTCAATATATTAGAATATTTATATTTGAGTTTCATTAAACGACCATCTCTACAGCATAAATTCAGGGTATCTCTTGTTCTTTGAAACTACAATAAATGGGGAAGACGGCTGACTTGGCAATGGTCCAGAAGACAATCATTGACACCCTCCACAAAGAGGGTAAGTCACAGAAGGTCATTACTGAAAGGAGTGGCTGTTCACAGAGTGCTGTATCAAAGCATATTAAATGCAAAGTTGACTGGAAGGAAGAAACTGGGTAGGAAAAGGTGCACAAGCAACAAGGATGACCGCAAGCTTGAGAATACTGTCAAGGAAAGCTGATTCAAACACTTAGGAGAGTTTCACAAGGAGTTGATTGGAGTCAGTGCATCAAGAGTCACCCAGCTCAGATGTCTTCAGGAAAAGGGCTACCAAGCCACCTCTGAAACAGAAACATCGTCAGAAGCATCTTACCTGGGCTACGGATAAAAAGAACTGGACTGTTGCTCAGTGGTCCAAAGTCCTCTTTTCAGATAAATGTAAATTTTTATTTTCATTTGGAAATCAATGTCTGGAGTCTGGAGAGGCACAGAACCCAAGCTGCTTGAAGTCCAGTGTGAAGTTTCCACAGTCAGTGATGATTTGGGGTGTTGTGACGTCTGCTGGTGTTGATCCATTGTGTTTTATCAAGTCCAGAGTCAATGCAGCCGTCTACCAGGAGATTTTGGAGCACTTTATGCTTCCATCTGCTGACAACAAGCTTTATGGAGATGCTGATTTGCTTTTCCAGCAGGACTTTAGCACCTGCCCACAGTGCCAAAACCACTTCCAAGTGGTTTGCTGACCATGATATTACTGTGCTTGATTGGTCAGCCAACATGCTTGACCTGAACCCCATATGGAATCTATGGGATATTTTCAAGAGAAAGATGAGAAACAGTCGATCAAACAATCCAGATGAGCTGAAGGCTCAATAGTGCCTCAGCAGAGCCACAGGCTGATCGCTTCCATGCCATTCCTCATTGATGCTGGAGTTTGTGCTAAAGGAGCCCTGACAAAGTATTGAGTGCATAAATGAACTTAAAGAACTTGAACTTTTCTGCTTTGCAAATCCTTTTTTGATTGATCTTAGGAAATATTCTAATATTTTGAGATACTGGATTTTGACTTTCATGAGCTGTAAGCTCTAATCATCAAAATTAAAACAAAAAAACTTTTGAAATGTCTTACTTTACACATAATGAATCTAAAATATACAGTGGGGTAAAAAAGTGTTGGCCCCCTTCCTGATTTTTTTTTTTTGCATGTTTGTCACACTTTAATGTTTCAGATCATCAAACAAATTTAAATATTAATCAAAGATAACACAAGTAAACACAACATGCAGTTTTTAAATTAAGGGTTTTTTATGAAGGGAAAACAAAATCCACAATTAATTACAACAATTCTGCCAAGATGAGTGGGCCAATATTCCTCCACAGCGCTGTAACAGACTCATTGCAAGTTATCGCAAACGCTTGATTGCAGTTGTTGCTGCTAAGGGTGGCCCAACCAGTTATTAGGTTTAGGGGGCAAGCACTTTTTCATACAGGGCCATGTGGGTTTGGATTTTGTTTTCCCTTCATAATAAAAAAACATCATTCAAAAACTGCATGTTGTGTTCACTTGTGTTATCTTTGATTAATATTTAAATTTGTTTGATGATCTGAAACATTAAAGTGTGACAAACATGCAAAAAAATAAAAAATCAGGAAGGGAGCCAAAAACTTTTTCACACCACTTTATATGAAAGTTTCACTTTTTGAAATAAGTTACAAAAAAATTCAGTTTTTCACCATATTCAAATTTTTTGAGATGTACCTGTATATCATAAGACAGGTATCATGGTTTATGCATCTCTAAACTAAGCAGACATAAGTCTCATCGAGACCACCCATTTTACGGAAGAAGCAGTAAACATAAGCAAGCATAAGCGGCTGCCGACTCGCAACACATCTTACATATCCAAAACCATCCCAACATGTGTGGAAGTCTTTAGTAAGTGTAACAGGAGATGAGTATACTATATTGGAAATCTGCGTCGGTTGGCAGCTTGTTACGTACTGTCATCGCCGAACGAGTTTCAGCCATGAGTTTTCTTTATAGCGTTCTCTTGTTCTCTTTTATAGCTCTCCTCCCTCTCTTTAAAACAGAGTGACACAGGTTTTTGCACCGGCCTGCGTGCATGTAAATGTATATATGGGGATGTGTGCGTAAAAGTTCTTTGTTACACATCACCTGCTCTCTCTGTAATCACAGGCTGTTTACCGCTACCCAGCATGCTCGGCGGTGCATAACGAGCCTCAGATCATAGCGGCCATCAGGGTCACACTCACACAAACACATATGCGCACACACACGGAGAGCTTGATGATCACAGAGAAGCAAGGAGTCCTAAAGTTCAGTGGCTCACATCTGTCTGCCCTCTGAGGAATGCTTTATTCATGAGAGCAGGAGAGGTTATAAGAGCACAGAAGAGTGCTTCAGGTGGGTTTATGTGGTCTCCATGAAAAACATATAGTATAGTGAGAAACTATACTGATGTTCTAAAATCTAGTGAGTTGCATACTCACACAACATTTTAACAGGTTAGTTCACAAAAAAAGTAACATTTTATAATCATTTACTCAAACTCATGTCACTCTAAATGGACACTCTAACACTGGACCTCATTCATTTTTATTGTATGGACAAATAAAACGGCTTGTTCAAAATAATGTTTCACAAAATAATTATAGCAGTGCTGACCTGGAAATAGTTACAATGAGTTGCTGCATGGATATATTAAATATGTTTAACACAATTACTGAATTTGACAGCACTTGTTTCATCCTGTAACTTATCTATAAAACAAATCCAGAATATACACCACCATTCAAAAGTTTGGGCTGAGTAAGTTTTATTATAATAAATTTTATTATAAGAAATATTATTATAAGAAATTAATATTTTATTCAGCACGGGTACACTAAATTGATCAAAGTAGACATTTATAATATTACAAAATATTTCTTTTTTAAATATAGGCTGTTCTTCAAAGAATCATGAGAAACAAAATCATTAAAAATTATATCAGTTTCCACAGAAATATTTTGCATAAAATATTAAACTTTTTTCAACATTGACAATAAGAAATATTTTACAAATAAGTTTATTAGAATGATTTCTATGGCACTGAAGACTGGAGTAATGGCTGTTTAAAATTCAGCTACTCTATCACAGCATGTTTTAAAACATGAAAATATTTAGTTATTTTAAACTAAAAATATTTTTAGTAATTTTACTATGTTTTTAATCGAATACATGCAGCCCTAAGTATAATGTGAAAGAGGCTTGCAAAATATATATACTTTCTTAAAAAAGCTAACCCCAAACTTTTGAACAGAAGTTATGTTTAACAAAAGTAGCATATATTGTACTCTTTATATGGTGGAATTTAATTATCATTGAAGTGCAACAACATTAAATATTGCAAATATTCATATACATTTTTGTAAATATTATTGTGCCCTGGTATACAACACTGAAAACATTACATTTGCAACTGGATATATCTGCATTAATATTACAGTTTACATTTTCTTTTTTGATTAAAACACAGCCTTCTGTAGGAAAAATTTAAATGCACATATATTATTCTAATTGTCAACTTAACGCCTATTTTCATTCTTTAAAAAGAAATCATGCAACATTAAAATTGAATTATTGAATTTATTGGCAGTTCATCAGTCGGCTGAGACTGTTTATTTGTTGCCCAAGGTCTTAATTCAGTATCAATACCATGGGACCAGAGGATGAAGCCAAAATTTCAGTATTGATTCAACCCTAGTGTCTACGTAGGCAGTAGACAGCAAGGCAGCTCACTAGGTTTCAAATCAGAGGCATTATATAACCTCCAAGGGGAGTGTGTTGTCCAAAAATCTCTATATCTGTAGGGCTGAAAGAAGACAAGCAGACCTTAGATAACCAATGCAAAAGTCTAAAGAAATATGAAGTCTAATTTGCCGTAGTCTCCTTGATGTTCTGCTTAAGCCATCCTTTCGCTGGCAATTCCTGCAGTCCTCTCATCAGTGTACATGCGTTCCTTTAGCCTGAGCTGGTGTTGATGTCTCTGCGAGCGAGATTGAATTACATATGCCGAAGCTCAGGTCTTGAGCTCCTGAGATCTCACAAATGGATTTCTCTTTATGGCTCTTGTTAAACTTTACATGTCTAAAGTAGTTAACATGGAAGAAAAACTATCGTACGCAGAGTCACACGTGGGGCTCATAAAAAAAAGGCATAGAGTTTCTGTCAGGCCGAGCGCCCCCACCCACCCCAACACGTTTCGCTTTAGCGGTGTTACATTAAACAGCACGGCCGGCGGGATTTACAGCCGGCTGGACGTCGGACGGATCCGGGGAACGAGGGAGCGGGCAGAGGGGACGGAAAGAAAAAGAGAAGGAAAGCTGAGCTGCTCGATCCTTGGAGAGATGACTTACCAGGATGAGCAATTATCCAGGAAGAGACAGAAAGACAGCGCTGACATCATCTGCACATGCTCACACGCACTCCCACACTTGCGGACGGAGGGAATGCGGATGGATTTATGTGCACACAAACAGAAAAACAGTCCTCACCTGGAGCAGTTTCCACAGTCCATAGCTCCAGAGAAAGATTTGTTCTCGTTCTCAAAGAAATACTGAGTCTGTTCGGTGATACAGCTCTCTTTGGAGAACGCATCCGAGAGGTCATCCTCCGAGTATGCTGCAAACACAAAAACACATCAGCAACATGCTGTGTATATCAAAACACACACGCAGATCAACAGCCTACGTACCAAGCACAGTCACAAAATGCATTTTTGCTGCTTGTTCAATTGATGCAAATTACTACAGCATTTCTTGAACATTTTGACAACAGCATTGCATGAAATCAATTAAAATTTTACTTTATTTAAAATGTAAAGTTCACTTACTCAATGTTTAAACTGCATAAACAATTCTATGTAATATATACATATATATATATATATATATATATATATATATTAGGGCTCTCAAAGTTAATGCGTTAATAAAGCATTAACGCAAATTCATTTTAATGGAACTAATTTTATTAATGCGCACATTTTCTGTTTGAGCCGTGGCCTAGCCCGTAGTTGGAGAAATGGAGATGCACAGTGTTGCCAACTTAGCGATTTTGCAGACCCCTTTAGCAGCTTTTTTTCCCCATTTAGTTTCTGAGACTTGCCGTTACTGCTGCAAGAGAGCGAGGTCTTGCTTTCCCAGCACGCGCTCACACCTCTCTCTCTCTCTCTCTCTCTGTGCGTCTGCTCTGTTCAGCGAGTGGCGGAGAGGAGCAGCACTTTCAGTTAAACAGATATAATGTTGCTTCTCTAATTTTACATCTAAAGTATACCTGAAATCACAGCACAGTTTATCTTTATCTTATGTGCATTTGATTACATCAGACGACTGCTCGGTTATAAGGATTTTTGTGCAGATTAACATCTTGGAAGGGAGAGCTGGTTATTTAGTCTTAATGGGTCGCGTTTCAATCACCATTTCATATTCATTCCGTTGTCTGACAACAGAAACAGTAAAATATATCAATGAAAACAGTTTTATTGAGAATTTAGCTGCATCAGAATACATTATGTGGGCACAGAGAGGCAAACAAATCTAATAATAAATAATAAATGTGCAATTTGCATGTTCAGAAGAAGTGACTTGAACACATGCACATGACAATCACATGTGATTTATCGTGCAGCCCTAATTATGTTTATTTGTTTGTTGATCAAAAAGTACAAAGTAAATGAGGAAAACTAGGATGCCGGGTGTATTCAAAGCGCCGCCATTACTGTTCACAATGTGTGGAATGGTGCGCTGTGACTGGTTGAGCGGATGTATCGCATTCTGCAGAGAAGGGAGATTGGCGTTTGTCGCGGTTTGGAAAGATAGGGAGAAAATATAACAGAATAACACGGCGGATATCGCATTTTGTGTAAAATTAAAAATTTACTTTTAAATACCGACCAGATACAATACTGATTTTGAAACTCAATTTTTCTAAAAACTCTTCATATATATACAGTGCCCTCCATAAGTGTTGGAACAGTAAAGACAAAATTGCTCTGTTGGCTGTGGAGTCAAGACATTTGCAAATATGATTAAAAGATGAATATGAGACAAAACTACAGAATCTCACATTTTATTATTAGATGTTTCAACACATACATGTTTTACCAAATAAAAAGAACAGCACTTTTAGAGTTCATCCCACTCATTGATGTGAGCATAAGTATTGGGACAGTTGAACATAAGGCAGATATAAAAGATTAAAAGCTATTATTTAGTTGCAGATCCCTTGCGCACAATCACAGCAGTGAGTCTGTGACCCATATACATCACCAGACTCTTGGTCTCATCCTTTGAAATGCTTTTCCCAGCCTTTAATGCAGCCAATTCCAATTGTTGCTTGTTTTGGGGAGTTTCTGCCTTTACTCTCCTCTCCAGCTGGTGAAATTCATGTTCAATCGGATTTAAATCTGGAGACTGACTTGGGCAATCTAAGACTTTCCATTTCTTTGCCCTTATAAATTCCTTGACTGAACTGGCAGGGTGTTTTGGGTCATTGTCCTGATGCAATATGAAGCACTTCCCAATGAATCTGGTGGCATTTTCTTGAATATTGGTAGGCAAGATGGTTTTGTACCCTTCCAAATTCATTCTGCTACTGTCATCATACATTAAGTCATCAGTAAAGTTGAGAGGGCCTGTTCCAGAGACAGCCATGCATGCCCATGCCATGACACCACCTCCACCATGCTTTACAGATGAGGCTGTACGCTTGGGATCATTTGCAGTTCCCTATTTTTCTCCACATTTTTGCTTCCCCATCACTTAGATAAAGGTTCATCTTTGTCTCATTGGTCCATAAACACAGTTCCAAAACTCTTCTGGCTCACCTTTGTGCTTTTTGCAAACTCTAATCTTGCCTTTCTATTTTTGGTGCTGGTCAGAGGTTTGTATCTCGCTGTGTAGCATCTGTAATTCTGTGTCAAAGTCTCCTGAGGACAGTAGATTGTCAGAGCATCACCCCAGCTTTCTGGAAGTTGTTGGTGATTTTACAGACACATCTTTTAAGGTTCATTTTCACAGCTTTTATGATTTGTCTGTCATCAACTACTGTTGTTTTCTCAGCCGATCAGGTCGTTGTTGGTTGCTGATGTCACTGGTGGTTTCCAAACTCTTGATTTCTCCATGCCCTTTGTTTTTGCTATAGCTCTAATTGACTTCCTCTTTTCTTTTAGCATCCAAAGTGTTTGCTTTTCTCTCAAAGTCAGCTCCCTCATCTTCATCCTGGTTTGTGTGTGTCATCATCGAATGCAAGATTCAGAATGCAGAAGTAATGGATATAACTGATCCGACACATTCCCTGTTTTTAATATCTGAATAATTAATGCAACAGGACACAGCTGATCACTTAGAAAGACCTGTGAGGCAACTGTTCCAATACTTATGCTCACATCAGAAACTCTAAAAGTGTTGTTCCTTTTATTTGGTAAAACATGTATGTGTTGAAACGGCTAATAATAAAATGTGACATTCTGTAGTTTTGTCTCATATTCATCTTTTAATCATATTTGCAAATGTCTTGACTCCACAGCCAACAGAGCAATATTGTCTTTACTGTTCCAATACGTTTGGAGGGCACTGTATATTAATATTATAATTATACATAATGACATATATTTATGTTAAATTTATACATACAATTGTAAACAGTACATAAATAAATTTTAAAAGGAAAAAAAATAAATCACTACACATACATATATAATATATTACAACACTAGAATAAAACGGTTCAGAGATTACATTTTAATCGTGTAGAATTAAAAATGTAAAAGTTTCTTGATTTAAAAAAAAATCCAAAGTTAATTGAATTCAAATAGAAGAGTGAGAATAGTGTTTCTTGAGCAGTGTTTTGTTTCTGAAAATACCTGTTCCCACTATATTTGGGAGAGTCAGACTGAGAAGTAGCTGCTGCAAAACTGACCTAAAAAGACAAAACAAATGAAAACATACACCTCACACTGCAAACCTTCATCTGCCTATTTCTCAGTGAGTGGCATCTATTTTTTCTTACCAGACAGCAGTGGAGGCCCACCAGCCTACAGTAAGCATATCTGCTATTGTTGGCTGTCAAAAACAAACACACAAATATAGATGCCACAATCTAGACACACAACCAACAATTTTGACATTTTCACATTACAAGTCCACCAGAAACCCCTAGTACATTAATGGTTTTTAAAGTTGACATGTATACTTTACCACATATACAGAGCGGGATCCGGCAGCAGCTTTAATTTCTCTCTCCGGGTCGCAGACGGATTGATAGTCGTAGGTTTTATTAAGAGAGAACAGTGAGGTATTGACCAAAGTGATCATCAGAAAAGGGTCCACTTCACCAAAGAACTGACCTATCTGAAACAGAGTAAATATATGAAAACAACTAAATATGAAGCACACAATATTGCTGAACCTGGCATTAAAATAACATTTTAAAAATACTACCTGTGTGATATATTCATCCTGATTGGACATGAGCAGAAATCCACCATCATCCAGAATCACGCAGTCCACTTGCTGAGGAGCAATACCAGCCATTCATCAGAAAACGAGAGTGAAAGCAGCTTCAGATAAGTGGCTACTACAGAGGTCAGAACAGCATGAAGCAGTCAGCACCCTACCTTATCATTTCTGAGGCACCCGCAGATCTCATCCTTGCACTGCGGAGAGGAAATTATGTGAGGAGAGAGCTGAGAATTGATGAAACAAGCCTTTTACAACATTTATTAGAGCGAGTCAATTCATCTCCGCTCTTAGACGGCAATATCGGCCCATCTAGAGAGGCTGCGTTTGTGACTAAACAGCTTCCACATGTGCCGATAAGAAAACGGGGGTCATTTCTACTTACATTTTTCTTGGTGGTAGCGTTTATGAAGCTGTTCATCCAGGCTGACACGTTGAGTTTGACTCCCACCACTGTATGATAACATAAAACACACACTGTCATCGGTGTTGAAATCTTACTCACGCGATGTCAACAAATATAATGCTAAAAGATTCAGATGATGAGATGAAGCAATGTCAGGGTCAGACAAAGCTCTGAAATTAATGTAGAGAATGACCAAAAGATTAGTCATAACCTTTGTTAGTCATTAGGGATGAATCATTAAAACACAAACAAAATTATTTACGCAAGAACTGGCCAATTTATTTAAAACCAAATACCAGTGACATTACTGGGTTGTTTTCTAACCGTTTTACTTAACCACAGACTTTACTACTGGTTGGAAATCCTCGATAATTCACTATAAACAAGACTATTAAAACAAAACAGTTATAACCTTTATTACATCGACCATATATTTAATAGAACACATTTTAACTACCATTCAAAAGTTCAGGGTCTGTGATTTTTTTTTTAAGTTTTTTAATGTTCCCCACGGCTGCATTTATTTGGCCAAAATCACAGTAAAAACACTAATATTGTGAATTTTATTACAATTTTAAATGCATATTTTATAATTGAATATATTATAAAAAAAAAAAAAAGCAACCGTTTTCAGCAACCATTACTCCAGTCTTCAGTGTCGCATGATCTTTCAGAAATCATCATTATTATCAGTGTTGAAAACTGTGATTTGTGGATACTTTGTTTGGATTATTTGATGAATAGAAGATTAAAAAGTACATTTATATGAAATATAAATATTTAACATTATACAGTTATAAAATCTTTACTGTCACGTTTGAGAGAAGTTTTAATTGTACAGCATATTAAAGAAAACATTTTACTGGAAAAAAATATTGAAAATATAATCAAATAAAATCACACCCTATAAAGTCAATTAGATTGCATTTAAGGATCTAAGGTTCAAGAAGCTGTATGTCACTGGTTATTTCATTTAATTAATTAATGGAAAGAAGTAGCTGAATCAAAAACATTTTTTGTATTATTTGCTGAATAGAAGATTCAAAAGTGCAACATTTATTTGAAACAGAAATATTTTGTAACATTATAAAATGTCTTTACTGTCACATTTCACCAATTTAATTAATCCTTGGTGAATAAAATAATTTAAAAAATAAATTAATTAATTAACTGACCCCAAACTTTCGAACAGTAAAGTAGCTGTAATTTTTAAGAGCTCACCAGCAGGTTTGAGTTTTGCTCCATTAATGTCCAAGTCCACTGCTTTACTGACAAGGATACCGGACTCATAACCAGACTCTCTGCTCTCTGTTTCAAGGGAAAAGACAGCTCAAATTCAGAACAATATGCATTTAAGGTCAGACTCTATTTCATTTAACTAATCCAAACAGGCATGGTTTTAGTATACTAATGCTTTTAATGCAATTCTTCTGGTAACACCTGCCAAGGTAGACATGTTGCATCTGATATCGAAATGTTTGAGAGATCTATAAGGGATTCAATCTGCTTTCACCATTAACTTAAATGGTAAAACCTCCCATAAACACAAGGACCAGGCGTTCCCCTGGGGTTGAGTTTTGGCACATGGGTGCTTCTCGATCGTGTGTGCATTAGTCCTGCAGACCACACATGCGTGAATGTGAGGTAGTCTCATTGAATGGTAATCCCCCAGTAATATAAGCTTACTCGACCTTGGCAGGAGATCTGTAGGTGCACATTAGATCAACAGCTATCTTAGTAAAGTAGTGTGCAAAAGAGAGCACACGTCTATCCAAATGTTAAGAGATGGGATGTGTACTGAAAGAATAAGAGTGTGCTTCTTACTGTTGACGTATGGGGCAGTGAAGATGTATATGTCGTTGTCCAGACTCCTTTTGTAAAAACTTGAGTCATAGGTCTCAGAGTTTTCACCCCATTCTTCCCCGGCACTGAGAAAGAGAGAAAACAAGCGAGAGAAATAAATAAATTAAAAGGCATTTTTAAAGAAAATAATGAACAATAGCAATATAAATAATGCAACAATTAAACTCAAGAATGCACAACCCAAAAATCCTAAATACATACAGAGAATCAAACGTCTTGTACTGGACTGAGTGGTTTTCATTAAGAAAAGGCATCCTGCTTTTGTCTTGGCAGTGTAATGAAATCATTTAAGAATGAAAACACAAATGTTTAAATATTAAACATCATCACTTAAATGTTTCTTCAGTTTCCTACATATAAAATAAAAAGAAAGAAATTCAGTATAATTATAGCTGTGTACAGGGGCGTAGATTACGCGGGGGATGCGGGGGACGTGCCCCCCCCCCCCCCCCCCCCCCCCCGCACTTAATTTGCTGAGGCTTACATCTATGAATAAAATAAAATAAAATAAAAATAAATATCAAGCAATTAAAAAATACATTTAAAGTGTGGACAAAAATCTCAAGAGTGGGGACATAAATCTCCAAGATAAGTATTAATAATACAGCATATCAAGAAATTATTTTACTGGAAAGAAATATTGAAAATGCAATAAAATTAAATAAATTACACCCTACAAAGTCAGTTAGACTGAATTTATGGCTCAAGCAGCTATATGTTACTGGTTATTTCTTTCCATTAATTAATGAAAATAAATAGTCGAATGATAAACACTTTTGTGACACCAACGAAAAAGCAAAATATATGATTGTGGGGGGAAAATATTACCTCTAAATTTAGTTGGCAATGAGACACAAATATCTATGATAAGTAAAAATAATACAACATGTCAAACATTCGAGGAAGAGGAGAATATTTAAGTGAGAAGTGTAAAATGTCAGCCATGTCAATCAAACCTTATATTTTCCCCCATTGAAACAAAAAAGATGATTGTATGTACATGCTGCTCAATACCAGAAAACAGAAATGGATTGTGGTTGGTGCTGTGAAACTCCAAAAAAAGACAAAGAAAACAGGTATTTTGTTTTTGGAACCGAGGTGAGTAAATATGAACTGCAAATAAATACACCACTGTAGCTTCTTAAACACCATCCTGATGGTTTATACCACCAGAGAAAGTTTATGAACTCAACAAGTCGCTGTTATAGATTTAAGCTAATAAAGACAGGAGAAAGAAAGCGAGAGCTGCACATGGCTCCCATAAGAAATCTCAAAAGAGACTCACTCTGTACCAGAAACATCCTCTCTCACTCTTACTTTCAGTCTCAACCGCAGACCCCTGCGGGGTTTGCCGACAGAGGAAAGATCGTAAAGAATTTAGCATCTCTCACACACACATGCACACATGGGGATGGAGAAGTGCACATATTTCACACAACTGTGAATGGAACTTACCTTTTAGGATACACACGTGTAATGCCTCCATCTGTAGCCACAAACCGGGCCAAAACTCCATCTCTAATGAAATAAAAAAAGACGTCAGTATGTTTAGCATTCAGTTTAGAATTTTCCCAAAGACCACAAACAGAAACCAAGCAGCTCTGACTAGCTTTACACCTGTGAGGGTTTTGTTTAGGTATTCTAGCCTTGCACTTTAAATTCAATTACTTGAAGAATCTTCCGAGTAACTAATAACACATTCAGCCTCCAAAAAAAAAAAAAAATTCCTCAATGTACAAATTTTATTGAAACACCATTTGTTTAATTGAAAACACAATTTTGAATTGTGTCACATGCATTAAGTACTGTGTTTTTGGACTCCCACATGGTCGGGTTCTTTAATCCTGGTTATAATTGCTATAGACTCTCGAGTTTGCTTTTGACAATAAGACAGCAGTCTTATTCATGTCAGAACTCTAAATAGAGCTTTGTGTTCAGCAGTCATACGAAGGCGTCTCTCTGGTCTGCAGAGATCTTTGTACTTGAAAACCCGAGACATTTCACACAGACGTAGATGAGTGTTTTATGTTGTTCCATGTGTGTGTTTTGCTCTCAACTTACACATTCTGATCCTTCCAGACATTGACAAGGTCTGCCGTGAGACCGGCGTCCAGCAGCAACCGGTTTACAAGAGTGAGATTACCTGAACAATAAAGACAAAGAGAAAGGAAAGTCTTTATAGTTGATAGTTTTGGATTATGTCATGGAAAACAGGAGTTTCCCATGGTCAAACTCCACTCCCCTTTGACCCAGAATGTGGAAAGTAACTGCAAAACTGCAGAAATCTTCATGGTTGTGACAATCATTTACACAAAACTGTTAAAATGAAACAAATGAAACTAGGACTCGTAATCCAAAGGTTGCGGGTTCGATTCTCCGGCCGGCAGGAATTGTAGGTGAGGGGATTGAATGTCCAGCGCTCTCTCCACCCTCAATACCACGACTGAGGTGCCCTTGAGCAAGGCACCGAACCCCCAACTGCTTCCTGGGCGCCGCAGCATAAATGGCTGCCCACTGCTCCGGGTGTGTGTTCACGGTGTGTGTGTGTTCACTGCTGTGTGTGTGCACGATGGATGGGTTAAATGCAGAGCACGAATTCCGAGTATGGGTCACCATACTTGGCAGTATGTCACTTCACTTCATATTGACCCAAACCTTCCTTCTCAGGAGAAAAATAATGCCTATTAAGCAAAAATCTTTGGGTGTGTTCGTGCATGAGCTCTGTAAGAGTGAGTCATGATGGGTAAGAACATTAGGATGACAGCGCTGGAGTCATTACAGAGCAGACTAATCAATTACAGTGTGATTAAACAAAGCGCTGGCAGGGGTCACCGTCACAGACGGCAGGACCGACACACATGCTGACGTCATTTGAGCGGGAATCAACCTGACTCAGTCACTAAAAGAGAGTAATCTGAGCCCTCTCCCCTCTGATATCATGTTTTCAAAAATAACCACAGTGCTTTGTGTTTGCAAAAGGTGGTGTTATACAAGGGGCTGAAAAAGTATTTGAAACTTTGATGTCCAGTTTGTTTGATTACAGCAGGTCACTGCAAAAATGACTCATAAAACATTTGAACATTTAACTATACATAAAAGAGAGTTCACTGAGGGTGCTTCTATGTTCATTTGAATTTAACCTTCATTTTGAATACTCTCTTACTGCATTCTGTGCTACACCCTGTGTATATAGATAGTACATAGTGTGAACTGCGGTCAGATGATTTGTCCTGTCAGCCGTTATATCCTGTGCTCGTAGCATGTGCTCTTCAAGTGCACGCACAAATACGGCGGCGCAAGCTGTAGCCTGTATCATTTCATATTAAAGCATGAAAGAAACTACGAGCATGCATGTCAGATTCGTGTCACGTTCAGCAGCGGCAGCTATTAAAGTAAAAGCGGCCAAATAACCCAGCTGCTGTGATGTCTGTTAATCAAGGAACAAAAGAAAAAAAAAAGAGGAAATCAATAACTTTTTTAGCATCAAGGATTCATCTACTTTTAATTTAGAATTTAGTGTTTGATAACTTTATTAAATTTGTTATAATGGGTTTATGAGAAGACTGTTTTAAATTCACTTAAAGGAACACTCCAATTGAAAAAAAAAATAGGCTCATTTTCCAACTTCCCAAGAGTTAAACAGTTGAGTTTTACCGTTTTTGAATCCATTCAGCCGATCTCCGGATCTGGAAGTAGAACTTTTAGTAGCTTAGCATAGATCATTGAATCTGATCAGACAGTTAGCATCTCGCTCAAAAATAAACAAAGAGTTTCAATATTTAAAACTTGACTCTGTAGTTACATTGTGTACTAAGACTGACGGAAAATGAAAAGTTGCGATTTTCTAGGCCGATATGGCTAGGAACTATACTCTATACCAGGGGTTGTGTGTTGGGGGGGCGAGAGTGAAATTAGACAAACTTGGGGGGGGCGCATGTCCTAAAAGGTTGAAAACCCCTGCTCTATACTATACTGGGACTACTTTTCAGGCGCTGCGTAATATCATTGCGCCTGCTGCACCCATGGTACGGCAGCAAAGTTCCTTGATTATTTTATTATCGTTGTTGTGATAAAAAGGAAAGCGTGTTCGAGTGCCAGCAGAAGACAAAGAAATACTCTTTGAGAGAAGCAGTCTTATCAGCGGAAGTTAAAAGCAGCTCTTAAGTGTATTTACTTGTCTCATTAGTGTTTAGCGCAGTTGCCGTGGCTAGGAAACGCTTGTTTCGTTTACTGTGTGGGGACGTGCTGAAATTGCGTTTGGTCTCATACTGTATCGCGTACCTTGTCAGTGTCATGCGCTTGCTTGGCCAGTTGTTGTGATAAAAAGGAAAGCGTGTCCAACTGAATTCAATTAGTACTGTATTTGTTTTAAAAAAAGCTTTACCGCGGCAGCCGCTGTGTGAAGAGTGTAAAGAGCATCGACCCTACCGTGTGATTCCACCGGGCAGAGACAAAGGATAAAGGGCAAAGGATATAAGTATCGCTTTTTATTTCTCATCTTTCCTACTACTTGTTTCACTTCTGTTTCAGTTTTTATAACCATTTCTTACTATGTGTAAGTAAGTTGTTGTTTTTTTAGCATGTGTGCTTGGCTCAGTGTTATTTTTTCAGTATTACTGATAAACTAATGTAATTTGATTTTAAAGTTAAAGTTGGAGTAATGTTTGTCATTTTATTAGTTTTTTATTATGTCTGTATAGGTTTTTTTTATTAAGTTTTAGTTTTTATTTAATTTAAGTTATTTTAGTCTTCAAGAAATTACGTGGAAATGAAAGAATATTGAATTTATTAATGTGTACATATGTGTGTGGTTGTACATACACGTAGTTGTTTTTTGGTGTTTGGCTTAGTGTTATGTTAGAATCATTATTATACTCATACCTTTTGTTCTTAATATTTTGAATAGTTTTTAGCTTTATTTTTTGTTTTTATTTAAATTTTAAGTCTTGGTATTTTGTTGTATGCATTTGTAATTTTTTTTTTATTATTATTATTAAAAAAAAAATGTATATATAGTATTTATAAAGTTTTAGCTTTTAGTTTTGGATTGGTTTTACTTGTTTTAATACTACAATTGATTGCTTCTGTTGTCCTCATTTGAAAGTCGCTTTGGATAAAAGCGTCTGCTAAATGACAAAATAAAATTAAATAAATAAATATTGTTTTTACATTAATTTAAAGTCAAGTCAAGTCACTATTATTTGTATAGCACTTTTAACAATGCAAATTGTGTCAAAGCAGCTTTACATCAGCTTGATATAAAGCTGGGTGGCTTTACATCAGTTTTACAGTATTTAGACGGGGAAATAGTGTGTCAAAATAGTGTCATTCTACTCTGGACAGACACAATCAGCAGTTTAAATCTAGGCTGCAGCAGAGTCAGATTGTGTAAAGGACTCAATAAAGATTGAATGTGAAATTATTGCAATATAATAGTAAATTTAAAAACTTTAATGTTAGGTGGGATTAATCACGATTATTTGTGATTAATTTCAGAAACAAATGTGATTAATTAGTTATTTTTTAACCAATTGACAGCACTCATAAATACATAAATAAGCAAGCACAGCTTATAGTCATAACGCAAGAAAAGGAAGGTAAAGTTGAGCTGATTGCTTTGTGGGACATAGAACACAATTTAAGATAGATAAATGTGTTCAGGTTTGCACTCACACAGAGGATCATTTGGAGTTTTCCTGTCAATATACTCATTGAAGTCCATCAGAAACTGGGTGTTGTTGGATGTGACTTTGAGGTCCTTGCAGTATTCCCTGAAAAACATTATTAGTGTTTAATCACACAATCAGTTTGATGACCAGTGAGGTCTGCGTATTCAAGTAGTGTGACGTTTTCATTTCTGCTGCCGTGTCTGTGGGATCCATTGTTAAGGGGAGTGAAGTTTGGGTCTGAAGGTGTGAATTTATAGGCCTTCAAAGACCAATGGAGTCTAGATACAGTCCACATAAACCTGTCACGACTAAACCCTGTGGGAGGTCTGCGGTTTCTGCTGTGTGTGTGTTACCTGGGTGCAATAAAGGTGTACCCATATTCCTCAAATTTCTCCTGCTGCATGGTTTCAAAGACTAAAGACAGAGAGAGAGAGATTTACATGTGTTTAGACAGCATATTGAAAACATTTAAAACTATATACCCATGTCAATATTTAGCCATTCTGAGATTAGACTGGTATAGATGGTAACTATCCAAGTGAAATACTAGTAAATATGGCATAACAAAATGTTATTTCATTGTATATACACATCTCAACTGCTTTAATTCAAATGTACTAATCTTTCCCAGCTGTAAAAACATGCCTAAAACCAACTTAAACTGGTTTAAGATGGTCTTGCAGCCTTGCCAAGCTAGTCTTCAGCTGGTTTAACTGGTATCCACAGCCCAAAACTCTCTAAAACCAGTCAAAAGACCAACATGGGAGACCAAAAAAGACAGTCAAGCCATTTTAGGTTGGTTTAAAATGTTTTTTTCCAAAAGGGATATAACACGAGCATTGTAGCAACCATGCCAATCTTTAGTTATTGGTATCAGCATTGGCCATTTAAGAACCCAACATGTTTTACAAAAGAAACTGGCATGTCAAATCAATTGCGGTAGTCTTTCCCTGCTGAAAAAAGCACAAAACCAGCAAAAACTGGTTTAAGATGGTCTTGCAGCCTTGCCAAGCCGGTCTAGCTGGTCTTCAGCTGGTCTAGCTGTTATCCACAGCCCAAAAACCCACTAAAAACAGTCAATAGACCAGCATGGGAGACCATCAAACCATTTTAGGCTGGTTTAAGATGATTTTTGTCAACAGGGATATAACATATATCAGCATTTTATCAGCCATATTAATCTCTAGTTATTGGTATCAACATTGGCCATTGAAAAACCCATTTCAGCTGATTTGACCGAGTTATTTTACAGGAGAAGTTGGCATGTACACAAACAAAAGCAGTAATTAACAGCATGCAGAATGAATGTTTATAGATTCCTAAAAAAATATATGTGATATGAAATGCACTCGTGAGAAGTGAAAGATTATTTTAATAAAACACATACACAGATGTGACACGACTGCTCTGGAAAAAAAGGACAACAATAGATGCATGCAAATGACACTGAAAATAAATGACACAACAACTGATGAATGAAAAAAAAACACGAAGGTCTGAGAAGAGAAGGGTGCAGTACTTGCCCTTGTTCCCTGTAGTGAAAATCCAACCAATCAGAAGACAAAGAGAAAGACAAAGTTACCACAGTCCATCACAATCCCAAAAGACATTCAAAATTGTAAACCGGATACTCTGAAAACACCATTTCATATAAAACATGCACATGGAGACGATGGCGGTTTCAGATTAAGCAAAAGTCTGGACACACAACAAAGACGTGAGTTTGAGATTACAGACGTGAAGAAATGGATGCAGACAGTCCTTTCCATTCAACACAGAGAGTTACGAGAGGAGTGAGCGGAGAGTTTGGCAGGCATGGTAAAATAATTCTGACGCTTGATGAAAACATCAAATGACATGATGGTTGAACAAATTGGCATGTGGTATTCACGATCAGCAAAAAAAAAAAAAAGGTCAGCCAGTGTTTGGTGAAGTCACATCAAACTCTCTTTGTACATCAAAGGTGCAACGCAATCAGCCATTAATGTGAGCCAGTAGATCAAAACAGAACCAGACCATCTCAGCATACAGGAGAAGTTGCTTTGCCTGGAAACTTCTGGACTGCACTTTCACCAAGCCACACAAAGGATTAACCCTCATTTTTATGCTAGAACAATGAAAATCAACTGTGAATGGAATAAAATCAATATAAACAAAAAGAGAGACAAAACAACTCAAAACAGTTGGTCTTACTGTATTGTTGAGAACTGATGGCTTGCTGTGCGTACACAACACTGTTTTCTTGCCTGAGGCAATTGCTTGCAAAATCGAATAAAAGAAGAATCACTAGAGAACCAAAATAAATAAAGTAGTGCTAGATCCAATTTACATATTTTTACTAAAGCCATGAGATGCCCTGCGTTACTGAATTTACTGGGTTAAGGTGTGCATTTATTGGCTAATTTAAAACAGCTTTAAATTTAGAGCCAGAAATATTCATGTTTTATTTTTTTCAGGGTTCATCAAATCTGGCCCTGGAGGTCCATTGTCCTACTGAGTTTAAATTCAACCATAATCAAACACACCAGAGCAAGCAAAGCATGTTCTTCAGCATTACGAGATAGTTATTACAGGCAGGTGATGTTGATCAGGGTTGGAGCTAAACTCTGCGGGACAGCAGACCTCCAGGGCCAGATTTGAAGAACCTTGTTTTATATTTTAAGTGATGCCCTGGAAGGCTATGCTTAGGAGCTTTAAACTTTAGTATTCAACTTTGGTGGTATTGCGATTCTTTTTTACCATATTACTAAGTGATCTGACTAAAGATGTTCACTTGGCAGTTGACAAAAGGCCAAAACATTTTCACTGATGGAAAGAGGGACCACAGCCATATCTAGAGACCAGAATATCACAGATTCTTAAAGGTGGACAATCTTGACTTGGGCTACTAAGCAACCACCCAGAATACTATAAAATACTATGCTATAAAACTAGCAATGCCTTAACACTAACCTACAATACCTTTGCAACTGCATAAATATGTGTTTAAAACCACTGAGATCTGAGAAACTGCATAAAATTGCAACATGGTTGCAAGATTTGCATGGACAAGCATCACTCAAAATTTCTTAAGAATGCAAAAATGTGTTTTAAATAAGGAACATGGTTTAATTAAATACAGAAGTCCTAAATTTGGAAGCCGTTGCACAGAATCTGCGGAAGCTGTTAGAATTGTTTCTGTGTTTCATTGTTGAGTTATCATCAGTGTTGTTATTGTTAACTTAGGACTGGGCGATAAATCGATTTTATCGATTAACTCGAATGTGTAGTTTACATCGACTTGTTTGAATGAAAATAGGGTTTCTCTTTAACATCCGCCGACGGTCCCCTCTGGGCTCCCGTAGTTCTGAATGGGCTCAGTCCTCCCCCTGCGCGTTTGCCATATAGGGTTGGGCCGACAGGCGATGCTATACCGTCCATCACCGATGGCTGATAGACATCACGATATTAAGCCAGCATCATGATCCCCCGCAATCCGCCGCATCCCAATACTGCGTATGGAAAGAAAATAACGTGTACTACGGAACTCCTTAAAGGGAATAAATACAAGATGAGAGGAAAATATATATTTCAATACTTTCTCTCGCAGTTTTATCATTGGGCAATCATACTGTACATAAATTTGTGGGCATCAGGGAGCCACTATTATGCCTGGCATTTAAACTGCTTTTGATTGCATGATTGCTTTTTAGTTTCACTTTCGAGACTCACAATCGCACGTACTCTATTTATACTATGGAGCAGTAGTACTTACTACAAATTATACGGCGGCCTTGTCATCTGCGTCTATACACAGTCCCTCATTAGCTCTGCTCTCGTTATTGCCATTAGCAGAGCTTCTGTTCAGAAAAACCATGACACAGCCATCACCAGCTGATAAAAGACAAGGATACTGATGTGATACGGTCTGTGTCTGTGCATGTGCATGTCAAAACAGGGTGGTATTAGACCTTTGTGTGTGTGCAAATGGGTGTTTGAAGCTTCTGTCAAATGTGTCAATGAGTTAATGGCTACACATCTGCTCTGAATTTGCCGTCAATATAATTAGCACCATGTTGGATTAAAAAGTAAAGTAAAGTAAAGTCGTGACGTATTGTCAAGTATGGTGACCCATACTCGAAATTGGTGCTCTGCGTTTAACCCATCCAAGTGCACACACACAGCAGTGAGTAGTGAACAAATCCACACACACACACACACACACACACACACACACACACACACCGTGAACACACACCCGGAGCAGTGGGCAGCCATGCTGCAGCGCCCGGGGAGCAATTGGGGGTTCGGTGCCTTGCTCAAGGGCACCTCAGTCGTGGTATTGAGGGTGGAGAGAGCGCTGGACATTCCCTCCCCCCACCTACAATCCCTGCCGGCCGGGGGCTCGAACTCGCAACCTTTCGATTACTAGTCCGACTCTCTAACCATTAGGCCACGACTTCCCCCATTATTTTCTTCTCAAACTAATGCTCTCAGCATCTCTGATCTCCAACAAAAACTTTTTACTGCAACAAATTATTTTCTTTCTCAGAATTTTTTGTCTTGTTTTTCAATACAAACATCCAAACATTCTTAGATGAACATGCATTTACTTGAGAAGATATTAAGGGCCAGATTTACTAAACAGGGCAAAATAGAGTTTGAGCGCAATTCCATAAAAGCGCAGATGGGAGGGTAAAATTCTGCGGGTGATTTACTGACTATGTGCACATTAAAGAACACAAACGCAGCCAGATCATTTCCATAATGACCAGCGCAATCTACCAAGAGCAGCGAGAATTACCTCTTGCTTTAAGACATGCTTTTTTGGGGGGTTAAATAATGGAGCAAATACCAGTAATTTGACGAGCTCAAACGTTAGTAAATCGCGTTGCGTGATTCATTTTAATACTCTCCTCCCATTAAATTTGCTTCTGAAAGGGAAACTCCTACAAATGCGTATTCAACAAGGTCAGGTGCAAAAATAACTGTGTCCAGGCCTTTTCAGCACTAACTCTTCACTGCACGTCTTTAGTAAATCCGTTGGAGCAAGCTGTTAGTAAATCTGTCCCTAAGTCTTGTTTTCTGAAAAATGTGGTGAGGTTTTGCTTAAAAAATGAAAATATCTGCCAATATCTTCTTTTTTTCTTGTTTTAAGCATAAACTGACTTAATTTTGATACATTTTACAGAAAACAAGACAGTATCTTTTGTCATGTAGCTCTAAGAAAAGACCAGTCACACTATAAATACGATAAATCTAAAGATAACTATAACGATAACTATATTAGCGTCTGCACCAACAGATGATAATGTTCTGTTTATTATAAGCACACACTGCTGTACCATAGTCTTGTTACTTCAAATGCTTGCACTCTTTAAAGCAGGATGGATTCTGATTGGCTGTCAAAGTTTTATCGTTCATCAGATGGAAAAAAAAAAAACGTTGTGAAAGTGATTCCAACGATATTGTTCCTCTGCATTTTTATCATTATAGTGTTAACTCCGCAATTCTTCTACATTTAAAACTATATATTTCGTTATCGTAATAGTTATCGTCCTTGGTGTGAACGGCCATTAAGACCATAATTAGTTTTTGCAGTGTTGAGTACTTGGTGACACACACATGTGAGGCTAATCAAGCAGAAACATCTACAACTTCTAAGATCCAGTCAAGTTCAAAGTCTGCCAGGTCCAAGCACCCGAGTCCATCATCACAGTTTTCGGTTACGACCAGCCGTAAGGACACATCCCTCGAGAGAACTCCACATTCACCTGTTCTTCTCATTATTTGCTCTACACGGCTCCCAAAAGCCACACTTCTCTAGTTCAGCCTTTCTGAAGTTTACATTTGGCTTTCGGCTTTGGTCATACAGGCCCTGTGGAGCTACCAGAGTGCAAAGTCGGGCTCCTAAGGTATCCAGGAGCACTCTGAAGACCACCGCAAAACCTGACCCCTGCGCCGCTGCCTCTTTCCCCTTTCTCAATAACCATATGGACCTGCCTCTTTACGAGCCCGTAAACCCATGCCAGGATCCTTTACGACAAGAAATGGAGAGAGAGGGAATAAGAGGAGGAAGAGAGAGAAACAGATACCACATGTCACACATATCTGCAGTAGCACACGCCAGGATACAGAAATATCAGTTTTAGCACATTAACACACACCCGAACACGCTCGCACATAATAAATTAGACGCACAATTATAACTGGCGTACACAACATCAAATTCCTGTGACCACTTGTGCAGCGAGAGTTTCCTCAAGTAGCTGATTGCTACTGCTTACAAGCCACAATGTGACCTTCTGTGGCCCTTCCAGGCTTCAAAACCTGCTTTACTCATTGTTTCACAAGCTAAAATTTCCTTTGTTGGCTTTCTTGCTAGTAATGACTCAAGTTGAAGCTATGTGATCTCACTAAGCACTGTTATGCTAAAATAATTATGCTGATGAACAGTGAGAAGGGGGAAAGGAGTCTGGCTCAGAGCTCTGTATTCTAGTATGATCCTTCTGCATGGCCTTTGTGCAGTGTTGCAAGAATAAAACTCATAGTTAATCTCACAGGTCTTCACGCTATGGGACTGAATGATACAACAAATAGTGTGGTTGGTTGTGGAGAGGTGTGATATTACTTTTCAAAGCAGTTAGGCTTATGATTATCTCAAACACGCATTGAAAGAGTTTTCCATTTTTGTTAATTGGTAATTGGAATAAAGCTGAATAAAAAAATAAATAAATTCTAAAAAAAAATGGGAAATGCTTCCTTTGCTAACTGAAATAATTAATTTAAAGTAGTAAAATTACTAAAACTAAATTTGAAATAAAATAAAATTGAAATAATTTTTTTTTTTAACTTCTTTAAAAAGTTAAATAGAAGTACAAAAAACGAATAAAAATGATGAAAGTACATAAAAATACTAAATAAATTAAAATGATCAGAAAATATTAGTGCTGTCAAGTCGATTAATCGTGATTAAATCACATCCAAAGTAAACGTTTACATAATATATGTGTGTGTTCTGTGTATATTTATATGTATATAAATATACACATACACATACATTTAAGAAATGTATGTGATATATAAATCTATTTATATATAATAGAAATCATATATAAATATTAACATACACACACACATTTCTTAAATATATTTGTGTGTGTGTTTATATATACACAAATATGTGATTAATCGCAATTCATTTACTTGACAGCACTAGAAAATATAGAAATAAAAGTTCATTCAAAATATTAATAGGTACTATTAATAATAATAAAAAAAAAAAAAAAAAAAAAAACACTGCTCAGAACACCTCTTCTGCAACACCCTAGCAATATGTGGTGGTCAATTGCATGGGCAATAAAAACGTTTTTTTAACATATCTGTGCATGCATGTTTAGATAAGCATCAAAAACTGTTTAATTATTGGCCGATGTTACACAGACCATGCGTAACAAAATATAGGCTACTCAAACGAACGGATGAGTTAAGCTGGAAAATGTAACTTAAAATCATGCATAAATGAATGCAAATAAATAAATAAGTAAATGTCAATAAAATGGCTAAAATCAGGAGAACAGACAGTGAGGGAATAGTAAAAGACAAAGAGATAGTACTTGCCCCGTTGTGCTGTGCCATTTAAAGATGGAAAGGCAGAAAGGATATATCAGAGAAAGACTTAGTATTTTGCACATGTGCATTTATGTGGAATAAATGTGTGTGCAATCTTCTCTGGTAATGTATATCTTCTTTGGTTTAAGGAATCGTCACCATTCTGACATTTTTAATGAAACACATTTTCTGATTCCATAAAGAATCATTCTTTTGATCTGGTTCTTTTCAGCAACCGGTTTAAAAATCAGACTGATCTGGTTCTTGAATTCACCTCTCTGATTCGAATGCCTATAATGACTTTGGTCTGTTCGTAAAGCTTCAAAAGACTTCTATATACTACAGGAGCCATTTAGACTACATATAATCATATAGTGATGTTTTAGGTACTATAAACATTCGTTATATGAAAAGGAGCAACATAAAACATTCAGAAAAATAACGGCAATTTTAATTTCTGGGTGAACTATTCCTTTAAAGAATGTTCTGGCTTAAGTACAAGTTAAGCTCTATCGACAGCATCTGTCAATTACCACGGAAATAGAAGTCTATGGGGGAACGAGATACGATTTAAAATCATTTTCGACTCAGTCTGCTAAATTGACAGCAAGCCACACGCCATCAAAAGAGCTCAACCTGGAATATTCCTCCAAATGAGCTGAGCGTCTGTGTATGTGTGCATATCTGGAGCTCAGCAGCACATGTCCAGAGGGGAGGGAGCATTCGCAGTCTCTCTTCCCAGCCGGGGCCCCTGTGTGCTGGGGAGAGTCAGATCAAACGCCTGGCTACACTGCTCAGGATGGGTGGAGACCAGCTGGACCTCAGTTTAATACAGAGAGCAGCCCTGACAATCGAGGTCACACACACACAAACAGACAGAACTCTCTCGCGAACCGATGAGAAATATTTGCGAGCGGTCTCAGCTATTTGATAAAACAATAGCTTTGCATGCCGAAGGCTCTATCTGATCTTTGGTAAATGATAGTGTGTTTGCTCAACGTGGGGAGCTGGTTTGTGTGTTCTGGGCGAACAGACGGTACTCACACATGGCTTCTTTTATAGTGTCCCCCAGGTTTGCCTCGATGTAATGCAGACTGTATTCAGGCAAAACCAAGGCCAGGCTGCAGAACACCCACACACAGAGGAAAAATAAAACGTTTTATACACACAACTACTTAGGAGCATTATGAAACACTTTGCATAGGTAAAGCCAACAAACCTGTAGTCTGTCCCATTAACCGGCGCCCAGGTGTACGTCCTGAATCCTCGATCAATATATCTCTGATATTGGAATAAAAGGTAGTAAAAAAAAAAAAAAAAAAGGAAACAAATATGATGCAGAAGAAGAAATATATAAGATCTACACACCTCATCTTGAGATTTCACAAGCGTTTCAATTGTTTTCTCCCCAGGGTCTCTATCAATCATGAGAGTCCGTATCTGAGAGAGCGAGAGAGATCAGAATAATCAGTGTTAACTATAGTAATGATGGCAACACCATGGTACTTTGACTTTTACACTGGTTCAGTGTTCAGGAAGTTACTCTAAAAATTAACTAATCACTCCAGTTAAACAATACAAGGATAGACATAAAGTGGCTCTTTTAATTATTTCAAATAAAATTGCATAAATTATTCTTGAACTGGCCAAAGTATATTTACAAAGAGAAAGTTACGTTAAAAAGTGCACGTAGCAAGGTTCATATTACAATTACAATACCTGGACTTTAATATCATTTTCCAGCTCTGCATCCAGAACATCCAGTGTAACAGGCTCCTGGAATTTGGGGTTCTAAAGGGGAACCAAATGATGTTAACATTTCTCTCTCTATAGTTTACTTTCAGCTTTACCTTGAGTGTTAATGTAACCCAGGTCTACAATACATCACAGTGAAAGTTTCTGTTGAGCTAAAGAAATACACAGTGTTTAAAAAGTTCATTTACGTAGGCACAAATCTAATTAATATATTCTTCTACACAGAGAAGGAAAAAAATAAATTAAACTCAGTCCTTTCATGGAAAATAAATCGGTATTTTATTTACATTTAATCTCCTCTGTGTCTCCTTTTCATAAACATTCACATTTTTTGAATAATATAGAAATGAAGAGAGTGTGAGAGTACAAGATTGTGAACAGAATACTTTAAAAGTCCATATTTCTGTATTTAACCATGCTAAGTTTGAACAAAATAACTCAATATTAAATTTTAACCAGACTAAATATAAATGTACTATATTATAAAATATAAAATTTAGACAGGTTCAAATCCTTTTATCATTATTGTGAACTTTTTTATCATTATTTCTTTACATTTGGCTGTAAAG
Organism: Barbus barbus; assembly: GCF_936440315.1. Taxonomy (NCBI): domain Eukaryota; kingdom Metazoa; phylum Chordata; class Actinopteri; order Cypriniformes; family Cyprinidae; genus Barbus; species Barbus barbus. Next base: position 25,279,133 of record NC_136750.1, read on the forward strand.
TTGTTTCATCATGTTTTGGAGTAAGAACCATGTAAATATTATAATCTAGATTGCTTAACAAAACTTAGCTTGGCTCCATTTTATGAGGTAATATTTACTGTCCAAGAAATAATGTTTGCGCTTGGAAATAAATGATTTGGTTCATCTGTATGTATCAAACGTCACATTGCTCATGTACTCATTAAAAAACACTGGCACCTACATCAAATCTATGATGTGAGAAACGCTAGAAGGTGAAATGAGGCAATCAGACTCTTACATGCAACATGTAGAGCAAGCATGAACACGGTCAGAGGAGAGGATGAGAAGGACAGATTCAAAAACAGAGACAATGAATAAATAACATAAGACAAAACATTACACATTACAGAAAGAAAGAGAGAGAGAAAGAGATTGAGAGAGACTGATGAAAACTATGTCTGGGACTTCTTATATAGGCTATGAAAATATGTAAACTATTTATTTTCTACCATGTGTGAAGATATTCTGCGCTTGAATAGCGCCGGATGCCCAACGTCAGACATAAACGTGTCATGTCACAGCTGATGTGGGCGTTGCTGTTTATGTTGATCGTGACAATAATAGCCCACCGCTGAGAGTCATGGTGAATAACCCCATTATCACACTAATTACAGTGTTCAAGAGAGAGATAAAGAAAAGGCAGAACAGGCCTCATTGAAAACGATCTCATGAACACTACTGAGCATTTCAGTGGCTCCAAGCCAAAAATACCCACTTGCTCTTTTCTTGCTGAGCTAACAACACAAAATTGAAAAACTTACAGTCCCTTAAAAGTATTTGGGAATTTACAGCATACTTAAAAACAACACTAATATCATTGCATTACCTATTTCACTTGTTGGGTTGCTATTTTCGAAGGTCAATTAATAAATAAATAAATAGTTTTATTTAATTATTATTATTAATTTTTTCGGAAGGTTGTTTAGTAACGGGCAGTTCCCTTAAAGTGATTCACTAAGTGTCACAATGGTCTTATACAGTATATTCATTGCTTTATTTAAAACCTATAAAACGTATTTTTGTGAAATATTTTGCCTTTAAATTTTTTTTAAGTATGCAAATACTTCCTGGGACACTTCATTTAACAAAAACAAAGTGTTATTCTAAAACCCGGTCAAAGAATCTATGGAGTTACCATCTTTAGCCAGAACATCTTTCATGCAGAATATGTTGACCAAGGAGCAGAACATTTTATAAACAGGAAAGGAAGATTTATACAAGTTCCTGCATGTCCCGCCCAAATCCCTCCCTCACCCTGAAACACACAGGCAATGCCAGTTTTACGAAACGTAACATATGACACAAAACAGATGTATGATGATCGCAAAAAACAGACCCTATCATATTATCCCTTGAAAAGGATCCATGTGATACAAAATAAGCATTCCATTACTAAAAATCCATATTTGAAAGGAACTTCCAATTCCAAGACATTTAGCCAATTAGGAGCCAAAAAAGCAGCAGAATTTGTGAAAAATGTCAGGCAGTCAATTCCCCCATAACGCCACTGTGGGACAGGCAATGTACCGTCTCAGCAAACATTTTTACTTTCCCTTTTCTCCTTCTCATTTTTCACTCGTGTGTTTTCACTTGGACAGTAAATCATCTTTTTGTTGTTTGCATTACAAATGGAGGTCAAGCGAGAAAACAGATCTGCCGTATGAAGAAATCATTACCGAATCCTTCAAGATTACAAGCACATGACATGAACACCAACTGCTTGAGATACGCATTGGATGAGAGTGCTGAACGTGCTACAATAGGCTGAACTTTCCGCTATATCTGGCAATGGTTGGAACAAATAAAAACCATTATCTTTCTGATCCACCAGACAGGAAATATCTCGATGAACTCTCACTCTGTAGACACAAACAAACATCAGATGGCATGCTAGCACTCCTGATAACCATTACACACACTTACTGAAGTCATATCCCCCCTGAAAACACCAGCATGACTGATCATAAGCATGTGCTGTGTTTTGGATGCTGGTTCCCGACATGCTTTGTTGGTGTGCTGGTGTCCCCACTAGGCTGCTAAACTATCTTAACTAGTGGGGTTAGACTACTACTGCTTAAAAGTTCAGAGTCAGTAAGATTCTTAAAAAAAAGAAAAAAGAAATTAATACTTTTCATTCAGCAAGGGTGCATTAAATCGCCAAAAGCGACAGTAAAGACTTTTTCATTACTACAAAAAATATTTCAAATAAACAAATAAAAAGTTATTTTGAACCTTTTGAGCTTGTTTCCACCACAATTTTTTTTTCTGGATAAAAAAAAAAAAAAAAAAAAATACAATATTATTATTAATAATAATAATAATAAAAATGCTATTGCAACTTTTATTTCCCAATTCTGAGTTGTGAGATGTAAATTGCAAGAAAAAAAAGTCAGAATTAATAGATAAAATGTTGAAATTACCTTTTCTTTTTTTTTTTTTTTTATACCACGACATGAAAAAACAGAAGAAGAAAAAGTCAAAGATTTAACCTTGGAAATATGAGAGAAAGATTCAGAATTCTGTTTATGTCTCACAATTCAGACTTTTTTTCTTGCACTTCTGAGATCTACAGTCAAAATTGCAAGAACAAAAGTCAGAATTGAGAGATAAAATGTTTCAATAATATTTTATATTTTATTCCGATGCAGAAAAAAAAAGGATTGCGACATGTAACCTAGAAAAAAAAAAAAATAAATTACTTTTAGATTTATATAAAACTCACAATTACCTTTTTTTATTCTGCCTATGGTGGAAACTGGCTTCAATAGACACTGTACACTGAAGTAGGGGCTAACCATTACAGGAATCAATTACATTTTTAAAAACATTAAAGTAGAACAGCTCTTTTAAATTGTAATAGTATTTCAAAATAGTACTGTTTTTAACATTTTTTTTATTTAAAAAAAAAGCAGCCTTGGTGAGCATAAGAGACTTCTTTTAACAAACATGAACAAACGTTTTAGGCTAAAAATTTTGGCTAAAAGAAATTGATTGGATTCTTTTTATTCGTCCTCTGGCTGAAAACATATGTGTTGTGTACGAAATGGCTATATGTAGCATAACTATCACAAACTCTGAGATTTTGGGTTCCGAAACTACAGTAAGCTCAGTAATGATATTTGGTAATATAGCTATATACAATGCCTGTAAGATTACGGTTAGGAAGGTATACTAGATATCGTACTACAACTATAGGAGACAAATGAACTATTGAGCACTATTTCACTCTATTTCTATGACAGAACGGATTGGATTTACCACAGTTTGCATGGTCTCACCTCAGGGAACGTAAGAACAAGCTTTTTACTTAGCCTGCGGCGACGGTTCTGAATCCTGTTCTAATGAGAAATATAGAGAGGATTTCAGTGGAAACAGGAAGAGGGTTATTTATGGGTGCCAAAAACTGACTTAAGCCTTGAAAGAGACCACACTTGTTAACAATGCTTTTATTGTAAAACATGGTAATCCATCATAGATGAGAACGTTTGAAAGAAATAAAAGTGCATGCTAAAAATCGATTCCCATCGTGTAGGCCTTCCTACTGTTTGAACAATTATTTCGATCTCTGGCAAGCAGACAACATATGGCTGACATACTATGAGGGTTTGTTCAATTTCTGCACTGTCAAAATCAAATCAGCCCTTCCTGCAGTGTTCAAAGTCTCCTTGAAAGACTCTCCAAAGTTCATTCTAAGTGGTCGCTTTCTCTTAACTTTAGCCGACAAATTCAGTCATGTGTTTTGCACCGCTGGATGCTGGTGGAGCACTTTGAACTGTTTCCAGTAGAATTGGCACCCCATGGTTTAGGGGCTTGTGTTTGCATATCAGCGCTGCTCGGGGTTAAGTACGGCATCCACGGTTCAGAGATTCAATCCATGCCTACGTGTCTCACTCAATCAGCCTGCCAATCTGCGGCCGGACCAGATCGCATCTCAACATCTGTCCGTGAGAGATCAAGCCTTCAGATGTGATCAGAGTCGGCATGCTAAACTAAAGTAAAACCGACCGGATCGCACAGCCTGTTCCGCACATGGAGTCCGCTGGGAGCAATAACGCTGGCGTTTATGTTTGTCATGGCGCATACATTTCGTTCATTTTTATGCCTTTTGCGATATAGATGAGCTCATTAAAAAAAGCATTGACGGGGAGTGGAAGACATCTCAGAGTCTTTGTCTTTCTTTTAATGCAAAAGTTGTAGGATGGAACTTTGAGGCAAGATGGAAATATGTCATAACGTTTGTTCTTACTGACGCCAAGGACGGAAATGTATTCTGTATGCTTGATTTGACTGGGTTGTGGACTGAAGCTAATATTCTCCATATATAAGACCTGGAGCTTTGTTATTTTAATGTCGATTTAACAGCAAACATCATACTTCTCTGACCCAACATTTCAGCAATAACACTGACATGTTTCAGCACTTGCCCTAACTCACAAGCCAGGTGTCCTCAGGCACAGACAGCTGAAAGAGCGAAGAAATCTCTCAGAATTACACATTAGGACTCAACAATAAGGATTTTTTCTGATGGTTTGGTTGGGGCCGGGTTTCATATTTTTGCCTGCCCTGTTAAAACGTTAAAATGTTACACACACACACACACACACACATTTATATACAGGTACATATAAAACAAAATTGAATATCGTGAAAAACTTCATTATTTTGTAACTTATTTCAAAAAGTGAAACTTTCACATATATTTTACATTCATAACATGTAAAGTAAGACATTTCAAAAGTTTTTTTTTGTTTAATTTTGATGATTAGAGCTTACAGCTCATAAGAGTCAAAATCCAGTATCTCAATGTATTAGAATATTATACATCATAATGATATATCTGAATATATAAGCGTTCCATTGGTGTATGGTTTGTTAGGATAGGACAATATTTGGCCGAGATACATCTATTTGAAAATCTGTAATCTGAGGGTGCAAAAAATCAAAATACTGAGAAAATTGCCTTTAAATTTGTCCAAATGAAGTTCTTAGCAATTCATATTACTAATCAAAAATTAAGTTTTAATATAATTACGGTAGGAAATTTACAAAATATCTTCATGGAACATGATCTTTACTTAATATCCTAATGATTTTTGGCATAAAAGAAAAACGTCTCGGGTTACGCATGTAACCCTGGTTCCCTGAAGGGAATGAGAAGCTGCGTCGAAACGCTAGGGGAACGTCTTCAGCGTGACCGCACTTTGAATCACATGTGTAATCTGTCCAATGGAAGGGCGAGACGTCATGGGCGGCTGACGTAATCGACCAGGAAGCATAAAAGCATGTGTGGCGTTTGCTTCTAGGAATGAAGCAACAACTCGCAGGGATGCCGGAAGTATGGCCTCGAGACGCAGCGTCTCGTTCCCTTCAGGGAACCAGGGTTACAAACGTTACATACGTAACCCTAGACGTTCCCTTCCAGGAACTCGAGCTGCATCGAAACGCTAGGGGAAAGAGATGCCCACGCCACCAAACTTCCAAGTCCCTGCCCTGTGTGTATCCCTCAGGAGCACAATGAGGGCGAGAGAAAAAGGGCCACGAGTGGCTAAAGTGGGCAGGCCTGCGTCCCAAAGGCCAACTTCTGAGAAGTGAGTCTTGATCCCCGAGAAGGGGGAGAGCAGAGGACTCGAGGCTATGTAATAGCATCCTGATCCACCACATAGCATAAGCTCTCTGGCCGGAGGCCTCAGCCTCTGGAGGAAACATGTACTAGGGGGTGTCTACCCACTGAAATGCCACCAAGAAGGGTGCGGTAGGCTGGTATAGCCGCCACGTAGACCCTCAGGGTGGAGTGGGTTAACACTGCGGAGGCATAGGCCTGCACGGACTCCAGAACTGTACCAATCGGGCAGTTGGCTGGGTCGAGCTGGCAACCTCCGCACCATGAAGTGACACTACATTTCAGGGCGTATAGGTTCCTTTGTTGTTTAGGCAACATGTAACTAGGGGGTCCTACCCACTGAGAGGCCACCAAGAAGGGCATGGTAGGCCGATAAAGCCGCAACGTAAAAGTTCAGGGTGGAGTGGGTTATCCCTTCGGAGAAACGGGCCTGCAGGAACTCTTGCACTGTACCAATCGGGCAGTTAACTGGGTCGAGGTGGCGGTCTCTGCACCATGAAGTGACAAGTTTCCACTTCTCTCACCAGAACTCCCAGGAGCAGAGCGATCGGGGGAAAGGCGCACAGACGAAGCCTCGGCCAAGTCTGTACCATAGCATCCAGTCCCAGTGGAGCTGGATGACCCCGGGCCTCAGCCCCTGCCTCAACAGGATGTCTGCTCTCTTGCACACCAACACAAGGTGGTCTCTTTGGTCTGGGAGAAAGTGTTTGCATGTGAGATGGCGACCACTTCACAGACCACGGGCAGGGTGGCCACTCATGACCGCTCCCCAACCGGTGAGGGATGCGTCCGTCGCTAGCATTACGCGGTGACCAGGAGCTCCCAGCACCGGGCCCTGAGACGAGAACCAAGGACGTCTCCACATGTCTAAGGCACGTAGGCGTCGCTGCGTGACTTTAAATGCGAAGTGGGTTTCCCCTCGGGGAGAACCCCTTGGTTCTGACCACCACTGTAGAGGTCTCATGTACAGCAGGCCAATAGATATCACGTTGGACGCAGCTGCCATCAGACCCAGCAGTTTTTGAAACTGCTTGACAGTGAGTGACCGGCCTTCTTTCACTCTCTTGACTGACGTGAGGATTGACTCAATCCCACACCACGCCTAGATAAGTGGTTCTCTGTACTGGAGAAAGCACACTTTTCTTGGCGTTCAGTCTCAACCCCAGCTCTTTCAAGTGCGCGAGAACGACACCTCGATGTCGAATCGCCAGCTGCTCCGATTGAGCTAGAATCAACCAATCGTTGATGTAGTGAAAGAGTGCAAGGCCAAAGGGAAGAACCCAATATTGGTAAGCTTTGCCCCCAAAGCAAACCTCAGGGAATTCCTGTGAGTGGGAAGGGTGGATGCGTGGAAGTGTACGTCATTTTAGATCGATCGTAACAAACCAGTCCTCGGACCTGATCTGAGACACGACCTGTTTGAGCATCTTGAACTTCAGTCTGCTGACTGAGCGGTTCAACTGATGCAGATCTAAAGTGGGATGCAACCCTCCATCCTTCTTGGGAACTATGACGTACCGGCTGTAGAACCCGGACTCTCTTTCGTGAGGAGGGACCACCTCGATGGCCTCCTTCCTCAAGAGGGTACTCTACTTCTCGTTCCATTACCAGAGCCTGCTCGGGGCCCACCAGAGTGAGATTCACCCCGTTGAATTGAGGCGGAGGAGAACCAAACTGGATTCTGCAGCCTCTCTCTACAGTGTGCAGGACCCACTGAGACACATTTGGCAGTAGTTTCCACACTGCCAAATAGTCTACTAAGGGAACCAGTCTCTCGAGACTGGCCTCTGGTTTACTCAGAGCTGCTAGATCGGTGCCCTGAAGCAGAGGACTGGCAGGAGACGGCCGAATCAGCAGCTCTAGAGACCCCCGCAGGGGTGGCTAGCTTCTCAGCTCCGCTACGTTTCCGGGCGGAAGTGACTGAGAAAAGCGCTTGCTGGAGCCAGCTGCGCCCTGGAACTCTGGGAGGGTTGGCAGACTGGTCTCTCGAGGGCACTGGGGGAAGACAGACACCGTATAATGAGGTGCAACCCGCTCTTCCCAAGAGGGGCCTGCCCTCGTAAGCCCTGGGCCACACTCGTCAGGGCTTCTTGGCCGAGGACCTCTTAGACAGAAGTACGGTCCCCGACCCAGAGTGTTTGCCACCTCAGCCCCGCCGCGGGGGAGCGCGAGTAGCAATGTTCTGTTTTTGTGCCTCTCTGTTTGAGGAGCTGGCACGCGGCGAGGGCTGCTCCCGCCCAGCAGTCCCCTGAGCTAGAGAGATAAAAGTAATACAGATAAAAGTAATACTTCCTAGAATTATGTAAAAAAAAAAGGTTTATAATACAAATTATAATTTTTTGAGATTGCCATGTTGGGCTGGGGTTGTCTGAGACTGGGTGATGAACAGTGCTTTTACCATCCAGACCAAGGATAAACCATGACCCTAAACACATACACGTGATCTCTTTTCTCTTTCACATTCTTTGTTTAAAAGATGAAATACAGACTGGCCTATGTGTGTGGCTGGATACCAGAATCAAAGGAACCTGGAAACAGACTGATATGTAAGAAGTGTAGTGGAGTTGCATTGAGAAACATGTATGCAGGTTTGCTGCCAGAAGCACGGCGTATTACTTTGGGCGATTTGCAAAGGTTATGTGCAAAGCTCACCCAGCAGAGGGGCTGTGTGCTCTGATCCAAAGGAAAAAACTATATGAGCGGCTGTTTACACACCACAAATGCATGTTCTAAATCTACAACTTTAAATATGAGGTCAGATACACTTGTCAATAATGATATGAGCTGAATCACTCGCAGATGCTTGATCTTACCGTTTGTGTCATAGATAAATGTAATGTGGTATTAACTATAAAAATATATGAATGGAAGGAAAAAAGGAATGATATTGGGGCTGGGTATTGCAATATGTCAAATTTCAATGCATTACAATAAATTCCAATCAGAAAATTAAAACCACAGCAAACACCACATAAGGAAAAAATACCATGCTTTGATAAATCATAATTATGAAACATGACATACAAAGTTTAAATAATGACATTTTAAGCCATAATTATGACATGGAAAGTAATTAAATCTGACATAGTGAAAATGTGTATCATAATAAAATTATGATTTTTATTAAGGCTTTATATCTCATAATTATGACTTTGTATTTCATAATTATAACTACTTAATGTGTCATAATTATGATTGTTTGATCATAATTATGATATATAATTATGATTTGATTTTGTTTTTGTATATGGTGGAAATGGGCTTCTGTAACAACCTGCTTCTTCATTAATTGAACTGTGGGAGATTAAATTAAAACTGATACAACAACTTAAAGTATCAATGCAATATTTAGAGAAAAAAATCATTGTGATTACGTTAATATAAGATTATATTTGCAAAGCTCTAGATTTTTACCACCGTTCAAAATTTGAGGTCAGCAAGATTTTGATCTTTTGTGGTCTATTATGCTCACCAAGGCTGCATTTATTTGATCATAAATGCAATAAAACAGTAATATTGTTAACATTTATTCAATCAAAACACAGTAAAAACTGTGAAATATAATTACAATTTAAAATAAACTATTTCCATTTTAATATATTTTCAAATATAATTTATTCCTCTCAATGCAAAGCTGAATTTTCAGCATTATTACTCCAGTCTTCAGTGTCACATGATCCTTCAGAAATTATTCTAAAATGCTGATCTGTGGTTTAAGAAACACTTCGTATTATAATTATTATTATTCATGTTGAAAACAGTTGTGCTGCTTAATAGTTTTTGTGGAAATTGTGAGACTTTTTTTTTGTGATGAATAGAAAGTTCATACATTTTTTCGTAAAATGTATGTCTTTTTTTGATAAATTTTCAGCAATATATATATATATATTTATTTATTTTTTACTGACCCCAAACTTTGTGATGTAATTTCGCCAAACAATCATTTAAGGACAATTATACTGTATTGCCATGAGACCATTGAATCAATTCCAAGTATGTCTTTTGAACAATTTGAACAGCTTTGAAAACAGTAAAATTAGATACGATTTAGTGCAACATTTTGAATGGATTTCATTCCATTACAACCTGTTTATCCATGCCAAATCTAATACACCATCAATGCTGAGAGGGACAATATTCAGAACAGCAGTTCATCAATTGGGAATTTCAATGGCAGATTCGTAATTAAAATTTGGCCTCCATAATACTGAACATATGCTTGATATATATGTATTCATGTACACACAGACATGTGTACATGCCATTCAAAGTCACACACACACACACACACACATGTAGGTGAGAATGAACATAAATATGCAGCACATATACACAGACAAAAGGGAGGGGGATATAGTGATAAAGAGAGAGAGATAGATACAAAAACTACAGATGTTAAACAACACCAATGTCAAACAAGAAACAGACGTATTAGCCAAGTATGTCATGGTTTCCCACCCCAAACCGCGTCAAAACCTCTTCCTGGGTCATAAATGTGCTGTAATGTCATATCTGAGGTATTTGGGTAGAGAAAATGCTTCGGTACCTTTGGTTGCAGGTTTGGATGGAGCAACACGTAACCGTTAGGATCAATTGCGAAATAATATCCATTAGGACCAATCTGAAATGAAATAAGAGAAGAACAGTGAGGACATAGACGACCACCATCAAACCCAAATCCCTGCTTGGACTGAATGGGCCTGGTTCCTCCGAGATGTGGCGGTAAATCCCTCGCTGGCGGGGTACTGTCTAATATCCCCTGAGAATACCGACCAGAGCTGTCAATCACCCCCGAGCACTTAGTGTTAATCAAATGTGTCGGTTCATCTGGAAACATTCCTCTGAGCTTAACAGAAAATCACAACCATTTACAAATCAAATGTAAGTACAAACAGATGTAATATACAAGGGCTTACGTCCTCTTAAGAGCGAGCTTACTGTAAGGAGGCGAAACCGCAAGACGGCAGACCGCAGAACAATAGCGCATTTATCTTATGCGTGCGTGTTATTCTTATTACAGCGACTCAAAGAGTCTGCATAGAAAACATCTAACACATGAGCTTCGCTTTGTTCTCTTATAAATTGAATTATGTAGCGTTCAAGGAATAGTTCACCCTAAATGAAAACTCGTCGTCGTTTACGCGCCCTCACGTCATTCCAAAACCAGATTTTCTTTCTTCAAGTTTTTTTTTTTCTCATGCAATAAAAGCGAATAGGGCTGTCAAGCACCAAATCTAAGAATAAAGTACCATAAAAGCACCATAAAAGCAAAAATTAGTGTATGTGATTCAGGCACTATATACTATGTCTTTCGAAGCCATGCAATTCTCGCCTGTCTCGCCTTTGACATCAAACTGGTGCGACACGACTGACACTTCAGATTTTATTCTACACTACTGTTCAACAGTTTGCGGTTGGTAAGATTTTTTATGTTTTTCAAAGTTTCTTATGTTCACCAAGGATGCATTTATTTGATCAAAACACAGTAAAAACGGTGAAATATTATTACGATTTAAAATAACTGTTTTATAATGTAATATATCTTAAAAGCTAATTTATTCCTGTGATGCAAAACTGAATTTTCAGCAGCCATTACTCCAGTCTTCAGTGTCACTTGATCCTTCAGAAATCATGCTGATTTGGTGCTCAAGAAACTTTTTTTTTTTTCTGGATTTTTTAACGAATAGAATATTCAGCAGAACTACGGAAGTTCTAAGCGGCCATGCATTATTATAATTTTTCTGTCTTGTTTTCTTGTGATCTCGACATAATGAAAGTTGTTTTGTCGTTATCACGACTTAATTTTCTCGTGATCTCGACATAACGAAAGTTGTTTTGTCGTTATCACGACTTAATTTTCTCTGTGTATTCGGCATTGAGAAAATGCTATAGAAGCAGCATCATCGCAGCATCATGGATGATCGTATTCACTTTTACTTTGATCAGGGACTCACTCAAACTGAAATAGCTCTGTGTCTGTCGACTTACACATAAGTGTTCGACACTTGAGAAGGAGGCTGTCGGGTCTGCAACTTTATCGTCGAAGACAATATACTGATTTTCTCACGATAGCTACAATTACGTCGTGAGAAAACGTTTTTTACGTTGAGATCAACAACTTTCATTATGTCGAGATCACGAGAAAATTAAGTCGTGATAACGACAAAACAACTTTCGTTATGTCGTGATCACGAGAAAACAAGACAGAAAAATTATAATAATGCATGACCGCTTAGAACTTCCGTAGCAGAACAGCATTTATTTCAAAATAAAAATATTTTGTAACATTATAAATGTTTGTTACTTTTGATCAGCTTAATATGGAGGCCCATTACCGCTACTGAGTAAAAAATAAAAAAGGTAATCGACTTTTTATCTCACAATTCTGACTTTTTTCTCGCAATTGCAAATTTATATCATGCAATTCTGACTTTATTTCTCTAAGAAATAAAGTTGCAATTCTGAAAAGAATTAAAATCAAAACTGCAAAATAAAAAGTTTTACATTTTTTATTCAGTGGCGGAAATGGGCTTCCATAATGTGTCCTTCCTGAATAAAAGTAATTTCTTAAAAAAAAAAAAAACTTACAGAGCCCAAACTTTTGAACAGTAGTGTACATGAAGATTACATGCAAATTAAGAATTTTGTATGATTATATTATGATGCTTTTTTGTTATTTTTGGAGCTTCTCTTCAAGTCCTCATTCACATTCACTGTAAAAAACAAACAAAAAACATTCATCATATCTTTGTTGTTTCACAGAAGAAAAGTGGATTTGGACAGTTTGGGTTTGAAATGACTGAAGGGTGAGTAAATAATGATGTAAAATTCATTTTTGGTCAGCTGTTCTTTTTACTTTCACATATTTAAGCATTTTTTTATTAAACTGGAACAAAAACCGCATGAAATGCTGAAGGTATTTGAGTTGAAATAGTAATATTTGTGATACTCACTGTGAAGCGGGGCGTCAGTCTTTTGATATCATCGAGAGACACATCCACCCCCATCACTCCTAAAATCAACTGGTTCTGATGCTAAAAGAAGATCAAAAACACAAAGTTTCCACTCTGACATGCAATGGGGTGACATTTACAAACAAATATGAGGCAAAACTACACCTGGAAAGCATAAAACCTTGAATGAGATTTCACAACAAAACAAACTGTTGCATTTGGGCAAAAATAACCACCATGAAATTATGTGAAGGTGTAGAGCATCACATCTAAACAGCCTCAATGCTCGTCATCCATACTGGAAATGGATATTAACTTTATCAAAGAAGCCAGTGACGCAGTTGGTGAGTGGAAAGTAACGGCAGCTTTCAGAGGGTCAAGAGGTTTAGTGGACAAACAACGTACGGATCCGTTGACCCCCAACTGGGAAACTTTAGGATAAGATACTGTATTTATTTTCCATATCTGTTACTTTTGTAGTGTTCCTGAGAAGGTCACTGTCCGCATGGTTAATACGTTCAAAAGATAATAAGGTTTACACTTTTGCGTCAGTAGTAGCTCTATCCCCATTAAACAAGAATTGGGCTATTATTAGAGTATTGGGCCTGTTAATGACACATCTGGTGTTCTGGTCTGTGTTCATTCAAATGCTTTATTCCCGATTTTAGGGCTCAGTTTGAAACATTGCACTTAAGGACCTGTGTTCATTTAAAATTATATGTAAACTATATTTAATATATGTAAATTATATTTTTTTTAACGACATGCGTTAACATATCAGAAACAATTAGTGCTATCAAACGATTAATCACATCCAAAATAAAAGTTTTAGTTTGTATAATATATGAGTGTGTCTATATATATATATATATATATATATATAAAAACACATAGTATATATTTTGAAAATATGCACATGTATTTACATACATCTACGTCTACATTTATATTAATATAATTTATATTATAAATAAATATATTTAATATATAAAAATAAAATTTTACTGAAATATATACATGCATGTCTGTGTGTGTTTATTTATACATAATAAATATACACAGTACACATACATATGTAAACAAAAACTTATTTTGGACGCGATTAATCGTGATTAATCAATTGACAGCACTATAAATAATCTTAGCTTTTTCTATATAGGCTGCTGTTAATGTAGAAAGAATGTAAACCTTTTACAGTACATATAGAGATTCAATTTTACAAATACTTTTTCAGGTTTTACAGTCATATTTATATACAAAATCAACTATATAACAAGTACTACATACACAGAATTGTGATATAAACTCGCAACTCTGTGAACACAGTCTTTTTCACCCGCAGAATTGACTTTATAACTTGCAGTTGTGAGAATTGTGAGAAAAAAAATGTCAGAATTCCGAGAAAGTAAGTCGGAATTGTGAGATATAAGCTAGCAATTATGTTTTTTATTTTTTATTTAGTGGCGGAAATGGGCTTCCATAGAAAATAGTTATTTTAAATTGTAATAATATTTCACAATATTACTGTTTTTACTGTATTTGTATAAATGCAGCAATATAATACTTCTTTCAAAAATTTTGAAAATAATCACCAACCTTAAACACTTGAATGGTAGTGTATGTGGATTTAATATATCTATAATTTATGTATAAATTGATGTTCAAGATTTTACCCGTTTCACTATGAAATAGCTGAAATAGATTTGTTTAGATTTTTCAATTCCCATTCCACAGCCTTAATTATTTCACTTTCATACAAACATTATGAAAAGTAATACAAATAAAGAATTTGTGAGGGTTTCCAAACTTTTTATCTTGGGAACTCAACTGAAAAATGAAGATAAATAATGACCTGACCTGGTTTCCAGATCCACCCTCCCTGGATTTGGTCTTGTTGAACACAGGTAGCGTGCCTGTGATGACTAGGCCCAACTCCTGAGGTCATGAAGAGAACACAAAAACAATCAAACACAATGCACTTTCACAATTTCTATGATGTTTCTAAAAAAAAATGGGCTGTACCAGAGCATCCAGGTACACGTTGGTCCACTGCACTTGCTTGGCATCTGCAAGGACCATCGGCCTGCCCAAAACATCTAGATACTCCTATGCAAGAGCGAACAACAAAATGCAATCAATGGGTGGTCATCCTTGAACCTTCACATACTTCTAAATAACTATCTAACCAAATGAGTCACATTTGGAATGCTTTGGCACTGTACAGACCTGTGTGTTTATGCGAATGGCTCCAATGGATGGGATTTCATAGAAATATCCTAGAAAACATATCATATGGATTATCATATTTAATAGCAATCCAGTTCTGAATCTCCTAAAGAGGCTGAGATGTAAGAATTATTTTTGTACTACTGACACTAGGGGGCAAAAACAGCCTGAACAATCCTTACCCTTATTAGCACAGGCCATCCACTTTATTGGCCTGGTGTCATAGTTATGTTGACCCACAGAGAATGTGAACACACGCACCTACAATCCAACAGCATAGGGTACGAATTCAGAACACTTAGTTATTGTATTATGCCAAAAAGATCAAACAAAAAAATAATAAAGAATGAATGAATGAATATCATTGTCACCCCTCAAAAGAACTTACTATGATGTGTTATAAAATGTATATAAATAATAATTATTAAATAATGTGTGCAAATGCATAATAAAATAAACACTACATATAGTAATTGAAATCTTCTTTTAAATGTTTGGAGAAATAGCTTATGATTTATTTAATACCAATTCCAATCAACCATTCCTACAAAAGTGTTGCTTTATTATAAGAATAGTGTACTCTTTTAAAAATATAAGGACAAAAATGATTGGCACCCCTAAAGGTTAAATATATATACCCCTATATATATATATATACACACACACATACAATCATTGCCAAAAATATCGGCACCCTTGGTAAATATGATCAAAGAAGGCTGTAAACATTTTTTTATCTTTTATTTTCTTTAAATTCACAAAAATCTAACCTTTCATTTGATAATAAGAATTTAAATGGGGGGAAATATCATTATGAAATAAATGTTTTTCTCAAATACATGTTGGACACAATTATTGGCACCCCTAGAAATTCTTATGAGTAAAATATCTCTGAAGTATATTCCCATTCATATTCAAAATTTTGAGCACTCCAGGGTGATTATGAACATGAAATTATCCAGCCATGGCTTCCTGTTTCACAGAAATATAAATAGAAGGAAAAACAAAGCCCAAATTCCCTTAATCATCCATCACAATGAGAAAAACCAAAGAATATATTTCTGATGGGCAGCAAAAAATAATTGAGCTTCACAAATTAGTGAAGTAGCTTTAAGAAAAGAGCTAGAGCAGTGAAAATTTCCATTTCCACCATAAGGGCAATAATTAAGAATTTCCAATCAACAGAAAATGTTACGAAACTGCCTGGAAGAGGACGTGTGTCTATATCGTTCTAACGCACGGCGAAAAGGAGAGTTTGAGTGACTAAAGACTCTCCAAGGACCACAGCTGGAGAATTGCAGAAAATAGTTGAGTCTCGGGGTCGGAAAACCTTAAAAAAAATTGTCAAACAGCACCTACATCACCACGTTTTTTGGGAGAGTTTCAAGAAAAATTCTCCTAGCTCATCCCAAAACAAACTCCAGCATATGCAGTTATCAGACACGACTGGACCTTATGGGAACGACTTCTATGGTCAGATGAAAAGTACCCCATGTGTATAATGAAATATACTGCAGTATTTTTTAATGTTGTGGGCCCATATTTCTACTGGAAGTCCTGGACATCTTGTTTAGACACATGGCATCATGGATTCTATCAAATACCAACAGATAAAAAATCAATAAGTGACTGACTCTGTTAGAAATCTCATAATGGGCCATGTTTGGATCTTCCAACCGTAAAATAATCCAAACACAAAAAACTGAGCACAAAACCAAGCTTCTGCTATGGCCATTCCAGTCCTCTGACCTGAACTCTATAGAAAATGAGTGGGGTGAACCGAAGAGAAGAAGCACCAACATGGAGCTGGGAATCTGAAGGATCTGGAGTGATTCTGGATGAAGGAATGGTCTCTGATCTCTTGTCAGGTGTTCTCTAACCTTATAGGAGAAGATTTAGAGCAGTTAAACTGGCAAATGGAGGTTTCAAAAAGTATTGAATAAAAGGGTGCCGTTAATTGTGGCCAATGTGTATTAAAGAAAAACATTTATTTCATAATTATATTTCCCCTCATTTTAAATTCTTATTATCCAATGAAAGGTTAGATTTTTGTGCATTTTTTTAATAAAATATCAAAAGGATTAACAATGCAGATTAATTTTCACAGCCTTCATTGATCATATTTTCCAAGTGTCGATATTTTTAGCCATGACTGTATATATCATTGCACATCATTGCAGTTTTTGTACAGTTTATATTATTTAAAACAACTCTAACTATAGTTATATGTTCATCATTTGTTTTGTACAGTGGTAAAGTCTGTAATATATTAATGAGAACAAAGATAGAGATTAATGAATAGGAAAAAGAAAAAAAAACTTTGGAAAGATTTATAAACATTATGAGAATATAAGGGGAACGTGAGCTTAATTTCCCCAAAGACAAATGTCTGTCAGTCAATCAGTCCATCTATCTATCCATCAATCTTCACAATACTGTAATAATAAACTTTATTTAAAATTCAATTGCTTGAAATGTAACCATGATGTGTTTTTTTGTTGTTGTTTTTTTGTAATAATCACAAAAAAGTTAAATGTGTTTCATTACAAACTTTAAAATCCAGCTTCACACACACCTTTCTGTCAATGTTGTATCTGCTGAAGATCTCTTCTGCCCTCTCCTCGCCTCCATCAGTAAACAGCATTATGATCTTGTTGCAGTTTGCTCTGGTGATGTTTGGCTGAAATAAGCACAATCATATGCAGTTACACAGAAAGACCAGCAGAAGTCAGTAGAACACAACAATACTACTTTTACCCTTTTAACCCTTTTAGTAAACATTTACATTACATTTACATTTATGCATTTAGCAGACGCTTTTATACAAAGCGACTAACATTGCATTCAAGTTACAGTTTTTACATTTTATCAGCTCTTGCTTTCCCTGGGAACTAAACAAATATTACTAAGCAGAGGTGATTCCAGGATTTCAGCCTCCGACTTGTGTCTTAGTAGAATATTTCTTGCCTTAAGTCAGCTTATGATTGAATCCATCAGTGATGAAGGGAAAGATACTATTTAAACTGTACTTATCAGACCCTACAGTATTTTAACATCAGGTAAAAAGAGGATGCAGAGTGAAATAAGCTTATACATTATTATAGACATTCTTTTCAGCCAACATAAAGAGAAATCATACAAAGTGAAGATTTTAAGGCAGCTGGAAACTGAGATGAAGGACTGAATACTTTTATAGATACATTTTCAATATAAAATCTCCCCAAAACAGCAAAAACTCATACATTTGACAGCTGATCGAAGGCAAATTCGAAGCCTTTGGTGTAGTTGGTGATGCCCTTGGCTGTGATGTTCTGCACTGCATCTTTTAAGATTTTCTTATTGCGAACGTTAGCTTGAACCAGGTGGTCAAAACATGCTGTGTTATTCACTTTTGTGTTGAACTGAAAAAGAGGAGATAGAGGCATACAGTAAGTGAAAAAGCATTGGTCTTCTCATTGTTCATTCACAGCAAGACTTTTCAGAAACATAACAAAAGTTTGTGTGACTTAAAAGATCTCTATACGGGGGTCAGAATGTCTGCAGGTGTTTGTGAGTATGCGCATGTGTTGTGGTACAGTGATGAAAATAATTTGAGCTGACAAGCTGGATACCCTTACAAGTTTCTAATTTTCTGTTTCTGATAGGGCTCTCTGTGTTCTGTCACTTATTGCGGCTGACCCCTGTGAACCTGTTACTTCAAAGCTTGAGAGATTGAGAACAAGAAAATAGACTTGGGTAGAGGAAGGAAAGAGAGAGAAAAAAGGAGGGTGAATGAATGTGGGAGGAAAAAAGAAGGGAAAACAGTATACTGCAAACTCTAATAGTCCAAAAAACAAGGTAAAAATCTTAAAAATTAAGTCACTTAAAATCTATACTATATTTAAAAAAAAAAAAATACTATATGAGCAATTTTATTTTCTATTTATTTTAATAAATTTATTTTAAAATAATCAAATTTAAATAGCTATAGATATAATAATAAAATAAAATAAAATATAGATGGTGATTAGGGACCAAATGTTATTTAATTTAGCTATTAATAAACATATTTCCAATTACAAATAGAGTGAAATAATAAAGACAACAACAAAATAATAAAATGAACTTTTAAACTAAAATTTAATTGAATATTAATTCTACAGATTATATTCAAATAATGAAACAATTTTAAATTGATGGATATATTCAAGAAGCTAAAAACCTCCGGGTAAGCCCCAAATCATCCTTTTTATTTAGTTATTGATAAACATATTTCTAATAAATGAAAAAAAATAAGAAATTGGTTGTGAGAGTGCAAAATCAAATAATAAATAATAAAATGTTTTAGTCAATTAAAATTAGTTTTTAAAAATAATTAAAAAAATGTTTTTACTCAAATATAATTGAATATTAATTCTAAATGTTATTTAAAAATGATGACTATTTTCAGTGGAACTAATAAATAAGTAAACTAATAAATAAGAAGCTGCTATAAGAAGCTGAAGACCTCTGTTTAGAGTTTTTGTTGTTGTTGTTTGTTTATGTTTTAGGATTTTATTTCTACAAAAGGAAAAAAAGTTGGTTGGCGAGAGAGTAAAAATAATAAAAATACACGTTTTTGGCAATTAAAACTATTTTAAAGGGGAGAAAAAGACACTGCCTGTGTTTAAAACTAGTTACATTTCATGCTAGGATAATTTTAAGTTAATAGTTAAATAGTTAAATCAAACAGTTCTTTCTACAAAAAAAGGTTCCTCTGATGCTTAATTGGACAGCAATGTGTACCTTACCCAGGGACGGCGCCTCCTATAACCCCAACAATGGGAAGAGTCAGAATGATTAACAGGTGTGAGTCAATTACGGCACCATTACAGCTAATGAGGTGGTATGTGCAAGCTCATGCAAAAATTAAAATGATTACTATATCTCCAGCTCTCCCCAAGGACATGAAAAAGCACATGATGCACTTCCTGTGGCAAGTGCAAGCAGAACACACCTTCAAACCTCCCGTGTTTACCATAGTGGAGTTTTTCATGATCCAATGCTTATTTTTCATTCATGTCAACTCAAAAGGCTTCCCGACTTTGAATTTCAGGCCAGACACAGAGAGACGTGCGCTCCATTGATGTAACCGTGGGATCAGGTGTCTGTGATCTGTTGAACAAGCTGGATGTCACAGTGTCTGCTGAATGAACCGATGAGTCACGGTTCGATTAGTCGCTCTAACATTGACTGAATATTTAATTAACGCTCTGAATCATTGCCACGGAGGCCCCCGTGACTCACTGCTCTCAGCATACGGCGGGTTATAAATAGAGGAATAGGACACATTGATGATACACAGACCCCTACACACAGCAGACGGCACACACTCGCGGTGTAGACTGCTTCGTTGATTATAACGAGAACATTCTAGTTCTGTCGTGTCACGGCTCTCCCCAGAGGAACGTTTTATTGCTCGTTCACAGCTCAGGGGAATTAAGAGTTTTCAATTTATGCTTTAAGTATTAAAATTTATTCAAAAAGTTCTATGGTGAAATAAAAATAGTAACAGTATTTATCAGGACCCAATATGGAGCAGAAGGGACTTGTATGACCCCAAAGGGGTCTGTTGGGGTCAATAATGACCAGCTGACTGTACATTGCCCCACTTAGAACTTGGATACTTACAAAATGAAATTTTAAATTTTCATTTCATTTTTTCATTTAGATTTTTTTTCCCTTTATCAAATTTGGTGATTCCTAATTTGATGTAAAAATGCTTGCAAATCTCTCATCATGTTATATTATCAGCAAATATCAGATTCAATCTTTTTGTCAGCTTGTTTTCTTTCAATAACTTTTTTTAACCGATTAATCATAGGCCTTGTTAATATTTGTTAATATAAAATATAAAAGAGTTTAGGCACCTCGGTTTTTGAGTGAAATAAACATTATTTGTGGATAATTTTGACAAAATTCACTCAAAAACTGAGGTGCTCAGCACAATGAGGACCAATTTATCAAAATTATTGTATTATGATTATAATTTAATTATTATTAAATAATTACAATTTTAACTGTTTGATATTTTAAATATCAAACAAAAAATATTTCAGTGTAACTATTTTATTTATATTTAAATTCTGGATTATGCAGAATAATTACATATTACATGGCAACTCACAAAATGAAATCAATATTTTATTTTAATTTATTTTATTTTAATTAATAGCCATTTAAGAAGCATAAAAATGTATTTCTAATTTTAATTTCTTGATATATTGCTTTAAATAATTGGAATTTAATTTTATTATTATTAGAGAAAATATTTACACGCAGCATAATCCTGAGCTAAAATATTTGTTATTATATTTATTTATTTTTTAGAAAAGGCCGCAATCAAGGCAGGTGATAAATTTCACACTCTTTTTCTTCTCAAAAATATTTAGAACAAGTTCAACTTAAATAGTAAATTAAAATAAAATACTGATTTGATCTTGTTTTCAAGTTGGAATTATTTTAATATGTGAGAAGAAAGAAAACATGGAGTGATACAAATGATTATAAAAAAAAATAAATAGGCGACCACTGTGCTTGATCAACCAGAATCAAGCATTCCAGACCACAGTGGAAATAAACAACTATTAAATTAACTGACTTGATATGCTGGAAAATGTTAAAAAAAAAAAAGTTTAAGACATGGTTAAAATCTCTTTTGGAACCTTAAAAATTAAACCTTGAAAATTCTGAGAAGCAGAAGCAAAAGTCTCCATTTAGTCTCACTGGTATATAGGAGAAACAATTAAGATATTAAAGAGATTCCAAAATCATACATTTGAAGGCACATATTAAATAGGTCACATTTGCAATTTTTCTTTCCAATATGGGTCACTCTTATTGTAAAGAGGGTATAAACCCTGTACAGAGTGTGTGTGTGTGTGTGTGTGTGTGTGTGTGGGGGGGGGGGGGGGGGGGGGGGTGCGCTGATTCATAAACCGAGAATCTTATTCCGTTCTTCATCTCCAACCAGAGAAAGGGACACATTCCCTGCATGAAATCCACCACTTCAACCCAGAGTAACCTCTAGGGACCAATTTAAAGCTGTAATCTTATGTTCACCGTTCAAATTGTTTGTCATGCTGCAGGGCAATTGAACCAGTCAATCATTTCCTATGAAAATCCGCCCCACAGATGAGTCAGTATAAATGATGAATCGGGTAATATCCTTGAACAATTCAGTGGAGGTTGCCACAGCAGAGCCCAAATGAGCATCAATAACCTTGATCCAATATTTGCCTTCATAAACAACTAATCAAATATTTATTTGGACAATGACTGAAATTAGAGACACTTTAGCTGACCAGCGAAGCGGAAGACTGTTTAATCATAATATGTCATATTTCCTTTGTCTCGCCTTCCTATAAATGTCACATTTGCATGGATATGCACCATCTATAATGATTACAGCTCTTATGTTAAGACAAAAGGCTGAATGTAGCATTATCTATGAAAGAAGCAACCATGCATTTGTATAACCTACTTTGATTCAGCCTTAAACATATTTTAATTATGGATTTAATTAATTATGGATTATGCAGCATAATTAACAGGTTAAATATTTGCTTTGATAATGGTTTGATTAAAATGGTTTGATTAAATATGCAATGCAATGTGTGAAATTTAGTCTATTTTAATTACATTTTATTATTTTGGTACACCATAGTAAACTGAAAATAGATGAGAAATTATATTTTGGATTTAAAAAAAAAGAAAAAAAAAACTATGCATACTTGAATATTATTGTAAACATGACCATGCATTTTACACTCAAAATAATAACCCAAACCCATTTTTATGATCTTATGTATTGGCCCACAAATACTGTATGATCAAATGACCAAATCTCATAATTTCCTTCATCTTTTCCTTCGGGGGAAGTCGTGGCCTAATGGTTAGAGAGTCGGACTCGTAATCCAAAGGTTGCGGGTTCGAGTCTCAGGCCGGCAGGGATTGTAGGTGGGGGGAGTGAATGTCCAGCGCTCTCTCCACCCTCAATACCACGACTGAGGTGCCCTTGAGCAAGGCACCGAACCCCCAACTGCTCCCCGGGCGCCGCAGCATAAATGGCTGCCCACTGCTCCGGGTGTGTGTTCACGGTGTGTGTGTTCACTGCTGTGTGTGTGCACGATGGATTAAATGCAGAGCACAAATTCCGAGTATGGGTCACCATACTTGGCAGTATGTCACTTCACTTCACTTCATATTACAAAGCCTTGTTAAAATGAGAGACAGACGAGAGCCCCTGTGCTGCATTTTCACACACACACACACACACACACACACACACACACACACACACACACACATTAACACACACACACACACACACACACACACACACATATACTGTAAGAATGAAATAACCTCAGATACTTTGATCTCCTGAGAAACAGACAATACAAACATGCACAGGCATTTTCAAGACACCACACAGAGTGGAGGTGCAGGAAACTTCCTTTCCTTATGTCCATTTGTTTCTTCTTAAATCCCCTCACCCATCCTTCCTTCTACTCAGTCAGCTCAAAATGGTCAACAATGTAATGTTCTACATTAATGCAAGTGATATTCACAGTCATGTTTGGTATCATTTGAATTGTCTCTGTGCGTCTGGTACAGTGGCATCATTCTTATAAGAAGTAAACTAAAAGGTAATACAGATCCTAAGAGTTTAGAGATATGTTGCACACTGTAGAGGGCGGGTCAGTTCCCAGGGTCTTTCATGCAAATTACCTTCTGTCCCAAGAAGTGATAACTCTACTTGATCAATGCAAATTCCAATTGTTAGCTCCTGTCTCCATCTCGGGGGATGTTAGTGTTGGTCTGAAGTACTTACGGAAATTTTGCAAAAGGATCGGGGCCTTCTGTACCTGGAATGAGCCCATAGGATGTTGTTCGCACACTTCGTACTATGCATTTTTCTCAAGTCAGGTATGCATGTTACTCTTAGATTTATCTTTGACAATTTGATGTTTTGTATTGACATAATTTGATACCTTTTAATTGGCAATGTAATTGACATAATACATATTTACCTGATTGATAATAAATTGTTACATTTGAATTTATTCTGACTTACTCTGAAATTATTTTCTCAAGTAGATTAAGTGAAGGCGTATGTTACCGCAAATCTACGTCCAGGGTTAGTACATACTAAATCTCAGGTTAGATGGAGCATGGGGCACATCAGGTGAGATTATAGATTTCTGACTAACTGCTTGACTTTAGTTAAGATGTTATACAGTTACATTAACTATGGGGGGCTAGATAAAATATTATTGGAGTATTAGTATGTTCGTGGCATACTTCATAGTTCTGGCAATAACCTCTGGTTATTGTCTCAGGTTTAATTAAGTTGTACGTAGTTAAAAGAAGGGTTTGGCTTTGTTTTTCAAGCAAAATGTATAAAATGTTCATGAAGGTGGCTTAATTACAACTGAAATAATTTGATTTGTCTTGCATTGCTAAAGCCATAAAACTGTTTATTAATCATTATCCTCCTCACTTTCCTCATTCATCAACTAAATAGCTACCATATTTATAGCACATGTTGTTTAGACTGGTGGCGATCAACCGTCTATACAATCATAACCATATTATAGATTTATAAATTCAACCAACACAATGCCCACAAAGCCCTTTTATTTAAAACTACAGTACCACAGATGCTACTGATCTGTACAAACACACACTCCAAATTTGATCTTTGGGTATCCAACTGATGCATTTGCGCTCAAATACACCCAAGCACACTCACACACATAACAAAGCGCTACCCTCTCATTACGCTCCCTGAAGCGAATCCTGTTGACAGATCTCACAGAGCTAATCCTTTATCGGAACAGTGATTCTCCAATGCAAGAAAACCTCAAAATCCTCTGAGAAGTGAAAACAATAAATAAATCAAACTGTAGATTAAAAAATGTGGGATACCAAGCATGGTTTTTGAGGCAATATTAACCTGAATACAAAAACTGAGCGTGACTGTTCATTTCAAACCTGTATGACTTTCTTTTTCATACAGTTACAAGAAATGGGGACTGAAGCTTTCAAGCTTAAGGACATAAAAGCAACACAAAAGCATCATAAAAGTGGTCCATATGGCTTATGCACTATATTCCAAGTCTTTTGAATTCATTCAAACAGTGTTGGGGAAAGTTACTTTAAAAAGCAATGCATTACATTATTTTTGCGTTACTTTTGCACTACTTTTTAAATATTAATACAAGAAGTTCTAATAATAGCAAATGTAAAAGCCCTTTCACACCAAAAAGTGTAATGAATAAACCTCAGGCTGAAGGAAAAGTAAATTCACGTCTGTAAAGTAGAACACAGGAGAAGGTTCAACACTCTTCAGCAATTAAAAAACAATGAAGCACAAATGTTAGTTTATCTAAAGTCATTTTTGCTTATTAGTATGGTTGAACTGGCCAATTTCCACGTCATAGTTCAGACGCGGGTTAAGCATCGGGCCTGTTTTGGGTTTCTCCTTATTTTTATATTGTAGACATCCATCAATTAGTAATGAAAAAAACTGCCGCGTTGGTGGAAACAACAGAAGACCGTGCCGCGACTGTCAAGAGTGGTTCAACGGTGTTTAGAGTCCCACAGCAGCAGCGTGCTCAAGTGACTTCAGCGCAGCTGAATAGTTCTGCGTTCAAATGCACACAATAGGCTAAAGCTTGCTGCAAACATAACCATGAATGTGTCTGCAGGAAATAGTAAGGAGATATTTGAATTATTTACTAATAAACTAATGTTTTCTGAGTCTGTGTCGCAAGGATGAAGTTGCTGATCCTGACTCGCCGTCTCCTCATTAGACGCGCATTTAGAGAGAAATGCATCTATTTTGATTACGATTAAGATTATAATAAAAGAGTTTTTGTTTTCAATTTTTTTTATTTCGTTAAGTGATAATTTAAAGCGTTCTATAGATATATTTATCATGTCTGTGAGGCATGTATTCGCTCAGCTTCGGTTAAATTTTGTGAAGCGCTCCTGTTCAAGATGGCAGAAAGCACATCATGTTTGTTTTCTTTGTTTTGTTGGTATTGTGAGTGCACACAAATACAAGTAGACCCTTTATAGGTCCGAATGATGTATTACTCTTACCTTTATCAAAAAATAAATAAATAAATGACGGCATAGGCTATTTTAATTTGTTTCCACTGAAAACAATCCAAGGGTTTGCGCTGGTGCCTCCATGTCCTGCAGAGCGCGCTTTAGCTTCCACTCTCCGCACAAACTTAGATATAGGCTAGCGCACACTATTATTATAGCGCAGGTTTAATGTTTAACTGTTTTAGTATATCTATAGATTTTATTTTAGGCAAGTCGTGGTCCGGGCTAGGGCCTAAATTTGAGGCCCGTGCAGGGCTCTAATTTCACTGTTTTAATTAATTTTGATTAATACTAAATCTGTTTTTTGCGAGTGGGATGAATTAATGCACATTCACATTTAGTCTAGAATTACAGTAACATTACAGTAACAGCATGTTCACACCGCGCACTGTCAGTCAATAAATGGGAAAAAAGTAACTGGCGTTACTTTTTTGAAAAAGTAACTCAGATATTTTCTTGTAAATTCTTGTTAATAACTTTACTAGTTACTTGAAAAAAGTAATATTATTACATAACTCGCGTTACTTGTAATGTGTTACCCCAACACTGCATACAAACATATTTCAAGTTATTATTCACAGTAATTTTCTGCTGAAGTGAGCTGTCCAAGAAACAGATCAGTGTTATTTGTGAATAAATCCAATTATGTGAATTGAATTAGAGTCATTTAATGATATGACTAAAATGAATCATTCATCAGCTAGGCCTGATGTCAAGATTTTCAACTTACATTTCTCATATTCCAAGCACGCTTGGAATACAGCATATGTACCATTTTTGAGACAATATATGGTTTGTTTGGCTTAATTTTTTAAGCTAGAAAATGTTATGTCCATTGCAACTGAAATGAAAAGAGCATGGAAAAAATCGCTTCAGGTTTGGAAAGTCATGAGTGCAAAAATCTTAATTTGTGGTTGAACTACTCCTTTAAGAAATAATGACCCCTACAGGTTTAGACATGAGCATCCTGTGAGCTCCTTTGGTCAGAGGAAAATTTGAGAACAAAACTGGCTGCACCCGAGTAAAAGATCAGCAAGCCAAGATGGATCGGAGGCTCTTTCCAAGAGGAATGATATATAGCAATTTCCTCCCTTATTCTCCGGCCTTCTCTTTCTTACTCAGCCTGATCTCTTCCCCTCACTTTGTCCAGCCATTTTCAATTCAGCACACAGAGCCCAGAAGCAGTCTTTTCATTAAGCGCCTGTTTTCAAGTGGCAAGTTGCAGCCAGATCCATATTTCATTACAACTCCTCTGTCTCTCTCTCTCTTTCCCTGTCTCACACACACATACTGTTTTTGCATCACACAGCAACCTGCAACCTACAAACTCTAGAAACTCCTCACTTTAAATTGAATTCAGAGTAACGTCTTGTTCCATTTTTACTGTACACAGTTTGTTTTTACACACGCATTTAAAAAATAATAATAATAATATTGGAAGTGACAAGCACTTTCTGCAACCCTCAAAACTTTGAGTAGTGAAAAACAACTTTTATTAGATCCACATAATTGCTAATGCCGTGAAGCTACACTTTTTTGGATACAGACAGCTCAAATAAAATTTATCTTTCTTGGTAGAACAAACGTCACATGGGGTTTAAACAATATGAGGGTGAGCAAATGATGACAAATCATTAATTTGTTAAGGAATAGTCCTCCAAAAATCTAAATTTACCTAACCTCAGACCATCCATGATGTACATGAGTTTGTTTCTTCATCAGAAGGGATTTGGAGAATATTTGCATTTCATCAATCTTCTGCAGTGAATGGGAGCTGTCAGAATGAGAGTCCAAACAGCTGATAAAAACATCACAGTAATCCACAAGTAACCCACATGACTCCAGTCCATCAATTAATGTTTTGTGAAGTTGAAAAGCTGTGTTTATAAGAAACAAATCCATTATTAGGATGTTTTAACTTTAAACCATCACTTATTTAAAGTTAAAGTGCCATAATCTATAATAAGGCTTCCTCCAGTAAATGTGATGTGTCCACTCACATACAAATCCACCAGTGTATTTGTTTATGACTGTTTTGGATTACTTTCTCTTGTAAATATGCCTGATTTGTGCATATTTTTCTCCTTGTTCAGACGAGAAAGCAATATTATGGACAGCGGGAAGCAACAGTTTAAAGTTAAAAACGTCTTAATGACAGAAATATTTATTACAAACACCGTCTCGGTTACGAATGTAACCCTTGTTCCCTGAAGGAGGGAACGGAGACGTCACGTCGGATGACCGACGAAATTGGGATCTCACCAGAGAGACCAATCCA
Organism: Barbus barbus; assembly: GCF_936440315.1. Taxonomy (NCBI): domain Eukaryota; kingdom Metazoa; phylum Chordata; class Actinopteri; order Cypriniformes; family Cyprinidae; genus Barbus; species Barbus barbus. Next base: position 25,307,370 of record NC_136750.1, read on the forward strand.
CTTTGAGTGTAACTAAAGAAGCCAATGGACATTGGCATGCGATCATTGCATCCAGCTGCCGCTGATCACAGCGTGAGCATAAGAGGCAGCAGGTGCACCACATTAATTAATGCTTTCGCTGAGGAGCCGAGCCAGTGACCCGGCAGCTCAGCGGTGGTACAGCGACTGTGGCGACGGGACATGACGTCTCCGTTCCCTCCTTCAGGGAATGAGGGTTACATACGTAACCAAGACTTTCCCTTTCAGTTGGTCACTCCGAGTCACGTCGGATGACCAACGAAATTGGGATCCCTACCAAAGCGCCACAGAAGCTGCCCCTTCCAGTGCCCTGTGTAGGCCTCCTGATCCTTCCTATAAGGCGGACGATAGGACCGGGCTCTACATAGAGAAGGTCAACTACTGTTGTTCCTTGAGCAAACCACCAGTAGGACTTGGATAACACTGGGAAGCGTGCCCTTCCGCTTGAAAGAGGCACACTGCAGAGTCACCTCCTCCCAGAGGGGGTTAAGTGACATTTAGAAGTAACCCCGTAGGGCCCTATAGCACATGGAAGTCTCTGAGATGGCTTAGGCTGCATCATCAGAAATGGCAGAACGTGGTCTGCCAGAGGAAACACAGCTCTAATAAGCATACCGTGGGACACACATATGACAGGGTCTCTCATATGGGCACTAGCCTCACACCAGATTTCAAGAATTCATTGGCTGAAAGGACTGGCACCAGATGCTCCGCCACATCCGGACGCCGGAGTGCTGGAGGACTCAACAGGGTTTGCCTGGTTAAGGAACTCTCTGGAGAATTAGGCGTAAGGACACCGCAAGCCGACTCTGAGCCGGGCCTCTCAGTGCCACTACCCGATTTGAGGTGAGAACACAGGAGGAAACCGGTTCGACACGCAGGCTATAAAACCTAGCGAACGTGTTGGGAGTCGCCCAACCCGCAGCTCTACAGATGTCTGCTAGCGAGGCACCACGAGCCAGCGCCCAGGACGATGCGACACCCCTAGTGGAGTGAGCATGCAACCTGAGCGGGCAGGGCACACCTTGTGCTTCATAGGCCAAGGTGACAGCATCCATTATCCAGTGGGCCATCCTCTGCTTGGAGACAGCCTTCCCCTTCTGCTGTCCTCCGCAACAGACAAAGAGCTGTTCTGAGGTCCTGAATCTCTGAGTTCTATCCACGTACTGTCGCAGTGCGCGTACAGGACAGAGCAAAGCTAGGGCTGGGTCTGCCTCCTCCAGGGGCAGCGCTTGCAACTTCACTACCTGGTCCCTAAAGGGAGTGGTAGGATCCTTAGGCACATAGCCGGGCCGTGGCCTCAGTGTTGCACTGGAGTCAGCCGGCCAAAACTCAAGGCACGATTCGTCGACCGAAAATGCCTGCAGGTCCCCCACCGTCTTGATCGAGGCCAATGCAGTCAGGAGTAGGGTTTTCATAGAGAGAAACTTCAACTCGACTGACTGCAAAGGCTCAAAGGGGGCAGTTTGTAGGGCTCTTAGCACCAGTGCCAAATCCCAAGAGGGTAGGGAGGGAGGCCTAAGAGGATTTAACCTCCTGGCCCCCCTAAGAAACCTGACAACCAGATCGTGTTTCCCCACCGACTTCCCCTCTACGGGGTCATGGTGAGCGGAAATGGCAGCAACATAAACCTTAAGGGTGGAGGGGGACAACCTACGCTCCAACCCTTGTTGCAAAAAGGAAAGCATGGCTCTGATCGAACATCTCCAGGGGTCCTCATGGTGAGAGGAACACCATTCGACGAACAGGTTCCACTTCAGAGCATAGGCCCGTCTTGTGGATAGTGAGTGCTACCTCCTGGGGTAGGTCACCTAGAACCTCTGCGTCCCATCCAGGGACCATACGTGGAGTTTCCACAGGTCCGGACGCGGGTGCCAGAGGGTGCCCCGTCTCTGAGAAAGCAGATCCTTCCTCAGAGGAATAGGCCAGGGAGGGGCTGTCGCGAGGAGCATGAGTTCCGGGAACCAGGTCCTGTTGGGCCAATATGGAGCCACTAACAAGACCTGCTCCTCGTCCTTCCTGATCTTGCACAGTGTCTGTGCTAGTAGGCTCACTGGGGGAAATGCATATTTGCGCAGGCCCTGGGCCCAGCTGTGTGCCAGTGCATCCGTGCCGAGCGTTGCCTCAGTTAGGGAGTAGAACCACTGGCAGTGGGTGGTTTCCAGAGATGCAAACAGGTCTACCTGAGCAACTCCGAACCGACTCCAAATCAGCTGGACCACCTGGGGATGGAGTCTCCACTCCCCTGGAAGTGCTGCTCGTCGGCTACCCGGTTGAACACTCCTGGGATGTGGATGGCACGAAGGGACCTAAGATGCTTCTGACTCCAGAGGAGGAGATGGTGGGCGAGTTGCGACATGCAATGGGAGCGTAAACCGCCTTGACGATTGATATACGCAACGGTCGCAGTGTTGTCCGTACGGACCAGAACGTCCTTGCCCTGAAGAAGCCCTCTGAGGCAGCTCAAGGCAAGGCGTACTGCCAGCAGCTCGAGGCAATTGATATGCCAACGCAGTTGAGGACACGTCCAAACCCCTGACACTGCGTGCCCGCTGTACGTGGCTCCCCGGCCGGTGGCCGAGGCATCTGTGAATACCACAGCATGCCTGGATACCTGCTCCAGGGGCACTCCTGCCCGAAGGAACAAGGGATCTGACCACGGGCTGAAGGTTTTGCGGCAGGCCGGTGTAATCTGAACCCGGTGAGTACCGCGTTTCCACGCCCACCTCGGGATTCGGCCATGGAGCCAGTGCTGAAGCGGTCTCATATGGAGCAGACCGAGCAGAAATGCCCCAGGAGCCTCTGAAAGTGTTTCAGTGGGACCGCTGTCCTGCCTGATAAAGTCTTGAGGCAGTTCACCATCGAGGGTGGTGAGGGAGGAGGAGCCACAATATTTGGGCAGTAAAAGGTGCCTTCCACGATCTTGTAAGCTCCTCATGCACTTCCGGAAAGAATGGCACCGGAGGGGGGCGCTGAGCACCAGCACGACCCCCACCGAGAAACCACTCGTCCAACCTCGAAGGATCGGGACGCGGTGGAGGATTCCACACGAGCCCGACATTCTCGGCGGCCCGGGAAAGCATAGCCGTCATCTCTGGGTCTGGCTCGGACAACGCTACCACACCCGAAGGCGGCAACGCAGCCGAGTCGTCATCCCCGGAGAGAGAGTGCTCACCCTCCGATGCAGCGATCGACATCTGGTCGTCAGAGGGGGCACAGAAGGAAACGCCTGGTGCACCCCATCCAGCAGAGGGCCCAGCACGCTCCTTCGGCAGCTCCACCGGCTGCGGAGTGCTTGAGGGGTGAGGAGCTCCACTTGGGGATGCCCTCACCGTGATCCTCAAGTCACCTCTGACTCCACCCGACGCAGCGTCACCCCGGTTGCCAGGACGAACGCTGGATTGCGGCAGAGGCAGTGGGACTCCGCCATGTTTGACATAACGGAGTCTATTATGCAACTCCGAGATGGTCATGTCCCCACAAGAAGAACATGAACCATCCACGAAAGCTTCCTCAGCATGCTGAATGCCCAGACACGTGAGGCAGCAATCGTGACCGTCCTGAGGCGCCCGTCCAACGTGACCACCACTGCTGCGCCGTAATGCCCGCACTCGCTCGCTCGCAGAAACACTCTCTGGAAGGGGAGAGCAGTAGCTTCACCACTACCGCTCGGCTCCGAAGCGAAAGGATGAATTAATGTGGTGCACCTGCTGCCTCTTATACTCACGCTGTGATCAGCGGCAACTGGATGCAATGATCGCATGCCAATGTCCATTGGCTTGTTTAGTTACACTCAAAGTGGATTGGTCTCTCTGGTGAGATCCCAATTTCGTCGGTCATCCGACGTGACTCGGAGTGACCGACTGAAAGGGAAACAACATTTCACTTCACAAGATGTTAATTTATGGACTGGAGTGGTATGGATTATTGTGATGTTTTTATCAGCTATCTGGACACTCATTCTGACAGCACCCATTCACTGCAGAGGATCCACTGGTGAGCAAGTGATGTAATGTTACATTTTTCCAAATCTGTTCTGATATAGAAACCAACTCATCGACATCTTGTATGGCCTAAGAGTGAGTAGGCCTACATTATTTTTGAGTGAACTATTCCTTTAAAAACTATAAAGAAAACAACACCTTTGTCAACCGAACTCTGCTAGTTTAATGTGACGAGATGCCAAAATGTTGCTACCAGTATCGCTATTCACATGTAGGCTACTCATTTAGCAGATGCTAAATGGGCGCTATCGAAAGTAAATTACAAATTAGCATTATTACAATAAAAGCGACTCATCCTAGAAAAACTACTGCTGCAAAACAATGCCTCAGAATTGCTCGGAAAATTATGGGAACATATTTGAAAAGCAGAATGAGAAAAAGCAATGTTACTTTGTAAACCATTGCAGAAACCGGAATGAGTCCTAAGGTTGTCACATCAAAAATCTGCAGTGTGCACACGTACAGTAGCATGTGATCTTACTTACATGGACAACATTGACATAATCATCATCAGAAAGTGTCTCCAGCATTTCACTGACAGAGGTTCGGATCAGTTTAAGGGTCAGTCCAGATACACTTCCACTGCTGCAACACACCAATATAAACACAATGGCAATTAAAGGGAAAGTTGACACAAAAAATGAAAATTCTGTCATTATTTAACAGCATGGTGAGCAAATGATGACAGAATTTTCATTTTTGGGTGAACTATGCCTTCAAGCCCTAATAAAAGCATTCAATTGCAACAATATTTAAATAAATGGTATGTTAATATCTATACATCTCTCTCTCTCTCTCTCTCTGAGCACTGAGCATCTGCAGCACAGCATCCAAGACTAAGTACATATTAAAAAGATTTATTATATTCATAATTTAAAAAGCACATACACATAATACTCACGCATCAACAAGAATCAGCATGTCCTTGGGCGACGCGGCACCTTCAACATACCTGGATACAAAGAAAGAAATGCTCTGGATCTCTTTCAAGGATAATTTTAAACTGAGAGAACAAAGAAATGAAGGTTGAAGAAAAAAGGGAACAAACGAAAAAGAATTCAAAGCGCACACACAGAAATACGTATTAGTACCAAGGTCGCCGGCGCACATCATACAGGTCGATTTTACTGGGCGTTTTCCTGGCATCCATCCAAGGGGAAGCTAAATGGACAGAGACAGGATATGGAAATATGAGTGACCCCTGATACCAAACTCCATCTGATTTGTCACATCTCTGTCGTGAGCACATCAACAAGCCTCCCTAGAAACCAGTTTCTGTGTACGATGGGGGGTGGTTTGTGGTTTATATTGACTGCAGTGAGCCGACGTGGAAAAAAAAAAGGGCCCCAGCAGAATTTCAGCTTCAAATTTTCTCTTTAACTGAGAAAATAACCTGGTGCAAATGAGAGTGCTCATCTGTAACTATCACAGCTGAACATCTAACAAGACGTGTTTCTTCATAAATGGCATCCCACGTTTTGACATTTAATTTAGTAATCGACCAGTGTTCTGCCGACTCTAATGAATTGAAGTTTACAAGAACATCAATATTTTATAGGCGTATATGTATCTATAAGGAGACAATCAATAGTTGGGAGCCCACATCTTATTATATTACAGTCTTAAAGGAATAGTTGACTCAAAAATTAGAAATCACCCATGTCATTCCAAACCCGTATGACTTTTTGCTTTTATGGAATACAAAAGATGAATTTCTGAAAACTATAAAAGGCCATCCTCTCAAGATAACAAAAGTGAATGAGGACCAACATGACAAAAAACAAAAGTGGTCCATACAATTTGTGCACTATATTAAGAGTCTGAAATAGATGAACAAACTGACATACAAGTGATATTTCAATGAAACTATTAAAATAGAAAATATAGTGCCTTACACAACTGAAATCACATGTAGGTGTCAAATAAAAGCCCAATATAAACTTTAAAAAAAAAATATATATATAAACCCTGCACTCTCCTCTACTGTCATCCTAAGGAGGGTCAATTAACCGAAACGCTGCTTAAAAATAAAAATCAGTAAATTAATTAATTATATAAAATAAACTTTTTTGAGTTCACTGAAAATATTGCCATTTGCTTTTCATGCTGTATTCATAAAAGTTCATGAGAGAAATATTTGTGAATTAATCATTCTTTTGAGTCAAGCTGGTTCACAACATTTAATGATCTGTTTTTTTCCAGTTTTCCAGTGTTTGTATGGCTTCAGAAGTTATATGGACCTCTTTTATGATGCTCCTTGTTGAAGCTTGACGGCCCCTGTCTTTATTCACTTTTATTACATGAAAAAGAATAATCAGAATAATCTTCCAAAATTCAGCTTTTGTGTCCTGCAGAAGAAAGAAAGTCATACAGGTTTGGCAAAAAGATATGAGAAATTCAAACTCTTATAAAGCCGTTAAGGGACAGAGGTTCAGCGGTGGCTAATACACTATTTATATGCTATTAACATTTTTTAGTAAAGCCTTACCAATTACAAATCTGAAAGTAATGAAAATGAATTGAGCACCTCATTACTTTTCTCCTCTGTCATCATTAAATCTCAGAAGAATACAATAAGCTCGCTGCTGAGCTGCTGAGATATTTTATATTATAATTTGTTATGAAAATTTGGTGTAATTTGAGCTGGGAGTACAAGCTATGTTTACCAATTAGAGACAGTGAAGTTTTGGAAAGGGAGGAGGGGATGTGTGTGTGATTCTGATAGTAATGCACACTGAAATGTGTGAGTTCTGAATTAAACAGACACTACGAATTTATACCTGGGTAATAGCGAGCTAATCCAGTAGCGCTGCCGAACACCTGCCATAGTAGCGTTGGATCCTCTTCTCGGTTTTTCTTAAAGACGTCTTCCAGTGCTTCAGTCCAGTTCAGCTCATTCAACACAATGGTGGCTGGAATACAGGCAACAACATACAATGCATGGTATTTCATTGATTGTTTGTTATGGCCTCGGTCAACAAAAGACTTGGAAAAATTGCTTTGTTTTGTTTTTTATCATTCTAAGATTCCGATTAGTGGTCAACAAATGTTTTTTTTGTTTGTTTTTTTCTATGGCCGATTATTATGCTTAGACGCACTTGCACCGCCTAGAAATATGATAGCAACCATCCAGCACAGCTTAGCAACCATTAACCAACACCATAGCTCCACCTAACAGCCTATCTAGCCGTATATATTATCTGAAAAGATAATTTGGTAAATTCTGAAAGTATAATTTGTATTACTTTGTAATATTTGTAACAATAGTGATATAGCACTAATAGTGCAATATATATATATATATATATATATATATATATATATATATATATATATATATATATATATTTATTTTTATTTATTTATTTTTTTTTTTCTCTCTTATGATCATTAAGGCTGCATTTATTTGATGAACAGTGAGGATTATTATAGTTAATTAAAATTAAAATTAACCAACAATTAAAAAAAATATATTATTTGAAATAAAATAAATGTTTAGCTGACATAAAATAAAACTCTTTATTTCAGCCAGCTTCTGAAAATATTTATAATTTTAATGTAGTTAAACTTATAATAAAGTAACTAAAACAGAAATAAAAATTAATATATATATATATATATATATATATATATATATATATATATATATATATATATATATATATATAAAACAAAAACTACAAAAAAGACAGCACACACAACAAAATTACTAAAACTTCAATTAAAATTAAAAATCTTAAAAAAACTGACTCAAAACATTAATAAAAATTAACAATATCACAATGACACTAAAATAACACTGAACAATACAGTAAAAACAGTAATATTGTGAAATACTATTACAATTTAAAATAAGCTTTCTATTTGAATATATTTTAATTTAAATGTCATTTATTTCTGTGATGGCAAAACTGAATTTTCACATGATCTTTCAGAACATGATCCTTAATAATTCCAACTTTTGACCGGTAGCATGTGTATCAATAATTATACATCATCATCATAATCATCATCAAATTGAATGCAAAATTAATGAATATACATTATTTATAATATAAATGATTACATCACCTTTAATTAACAAATAGTGTCATAAAAAACATTTGAATACTTGAATCTATTTACAGAGGTCACAGTACAGAGAGAGGAAATGAAGTGAGAGGAGGAGGAGAGACACAACGGGAGGTGTAATTTACTCTCATCTCAAACGCTGTTAACAGAATAATTCTGTGCTATGCACTGAGGGCTCTTCATCTCCACAGCCGCAAACAAGCTGATTGACTTTATTACATCATCACTGAGGCAACCATGGAAACCTATAATCATCCTATCAAACCTTGTGCTTCTGAAAAGGCTGCGTGCTGATAGGCAGTCAGAAGTGCTGGTAGAGATATGCTAATCAGGTGAGAAAACAGCCTGCGTGTCAACAATTATTGTAATGAAGCATGAAAAATTCTGTGTTATAACAACCATAACTTAAATTTTATTGGTTAGCATGCAGCAGAGACTGGAGGGCAGGGTTGAGAAAAGGAAAGAGAGGAAATTAAGCACGACAGGCACATTTTCTTCAGCTTTTTGTCTAAAAAAGACAACAGACTGATCAATAAGTAGAGAGGAACTGCAGCCTGCACAATAAATCAGGTTATGTTTGAATTGAATTGCAGACAATATATGTGCAAATACTGACATAATCAGGATTATACTTTGTCTGATGAAAATGTGAGCTGTGCTTGCCTGTGCAAAACCAGTGCTAGGGTGTCTGTCTGTCTGTTTGTCTATCCATCTATCTATCCATCCATCCATCCATTAATTCATCTGTCCACCCACTTATCTATATATGTCCATCCATTCATTAATCTACCCATCTAACTATCTGTCCATCTATCAATTTAAACATCCATTCATCTATCCATCTACCTATCTATCTGTTCATCCATCCATCTATTTGTCCACCTAACCTTATATCCATTCATCATCCATCCACCCATCTATCGCTCTATCTGTCCATCTATCAATCCATCTGTTCATCCATCCATCTATCAATCCATCTATTGAACCATATGTTCATCCATCCATCCATCTACCCATCTATGCATCTACCGCTTCATCTATCTGTCCATCTATCAATCCATCTGTGCATCCATTCATCCATCCATCCATCCAATTTATCTGTCTATCCATCTGTTAATCTGCCTGCCCATCTATGCATCTATCATCCCTCCATCTATCCAATTTGTCTATCTATCCATCTATTAATCTACTGTATAATACCTATCTCTTATCCTCCATCCATTTGTCTATATATCTATCCATTCATCTATTATCCATTACCCATTTATATGCCCAGACATCCATCCATCTATCCATCCAATGTATATGTCTGCCCATCATTTAATCTGTCTGCCTATGCATATATCCATCCCTCCATCTATCAAATTTGACTATCGATCCATCTATTAATCTAATACCCATCTATGCATCAATCCATCCATCCATTTGTCCACCTATCCATTCATCTATCATCAATTACCCATCTATACGCCCATGCATTCATTCATCCATCTATCTATCCATCCATCACATTCTGTCCATCAATCAATCCATCCACCTAACCATCCATCCATCCATTTGTCCACCTATCTATCCATTCATCCATCACCCATCTATATTCCCATGCATCCATCCATCCATCCTTTCAAGTTTTATTAAACCATTAAAATATGAAGAACATGTTATACTGGGAAACGGAAAACACGAAACTTGTTTAAGGTATTCAACTGTCAAAATTGTTTGGCAAAAAAAAGCAAACCACAGATTATCATGGAACATGGGTTATATTTTACAATGCGAAAAATACATTGAAAAAAAAAAGCTAACAGAAAATGCAGTATACATTGACTAAAATATAACCAGTTATTAATATTTCATTGGCTCTCCCTTGTGTTTGAATAGCAGCCATTCTCATGCTCATTCCTCAATAAGCATGTTTCCTCATGTTATCACAAATTAAACAATTAATAGGCAAAGCACATACACTCTCCAAACACCACACGTAATATGCTTAGAAAACCCACATCAACATAATACCAACTTGTTTGAATAAAATGGTGAAGATATCAATTTGCCAGACATCTTTGGCCACTAAGTTCAACACTTCTACACAAGTTTAAAGCGTTTATAGACTAAAATTAGCCCAATAGCCCTTTTTGATGGAGGGGTAAAACACAAACACTACAACTTTTTAAAAATGTGCAGTTTGTTTCATTTGATGGTCAATCTTATTTTTTCTAGTAACATCAAATATGAAAAAACAATTCTAACAATTTAGATTTTTTTTTTCCATGAACAGTAACATATCACAATGCTCCAAAGTATTGAGTATTTCCTCAACCTCCACTTATATTAAATAAATTATTTTGGATGTGAAGGAGGGGAAATTGGCCAGCACCCACTGTGAGTTGTCTGTCTTAATCATGGTTAAGTTTTTCTTGGTGTTAGCTGACTGTGGCAGAGGGGGGTCACCCACCCTCTTCTAGCAAGCTCTAAACGATATACTACTTTATCCACGAAAATCCAATTTTCTCCCCGGCGGGAGAAGCAGATCTGTGTTATTTCTGTGTGTCTATGTGTGTGTGCTGGAGGTTCCAGGCTATTTGTGGTCTCTGAGTGTTTGATAGGGGTTGATGTGCGCAAACTTTGCTTTTAGAGTCGCTAGAGAATAGCCACTAGGTTCTCACTGCCTTACATAGAGTCAACAACCTCTGGAATTAATGGACATATAGACGCTCCTGTAATATTGGACATTCCTCACACACAACTGTGTTTCAGCACAGAGTATGAGAGGGTCTGTCACCAGTTTGATTCTACACACGTATTATGTTTCCTTCTGGCGCAAGGTCAGGTCAGACCCAAGACCACAGCAATTATAGCTCTATACCCTTCTCACCTTCCATCTGTCTCTTTCTGTCACTTGATTATTTTCCCTCTCGCCCACTATAAAATATAAAAATTTTAAAGGAAAAGTTCATAAAAAAAAATTGAATTCTGCTATCCTTTACAAAGAATTATTTTGAAAATTGTCCTGACCATCTCATCCATACAATGAACTTGAATGGTAAAGAGTAGTCTGTATGACTTCTGCAAAGCCATATTACAGCTTTGTTTGGGGACCAGATCAAACTGAAGTCATTATTCTGTGCAAATCATTCCATCTGCAATAGCTTAAAATCTCATTCACATTTGCATATTTGTGAATTACAGTTATTTCTTAAGAATAATTATATAATGTATATAAAGTGTGGAAGATATTGACAAAATTTCCACTGTAGTAAGTCAGTCTGGTCACTTGTAACATACTACTAACAACATTTGGAAAAAGAAAAACCCCATTTTGGTGAATTACTGTAATTTATTTTCTTAAAAAATATTTGTGTAGTGTACATACTTAGGGAAAGTATTGTCTAAGGCTGGTTATTGGCAATATATATTTAGTCAGTTTGAGTAAATTATTCATTTACTCTAAACATTAATTTGAATAAATAATTGGACTTTGTTTTGTCCCTAAAGCAGCCTGGGCGAATATTCAGCGAATATCAAACCTAAAACTACAGCGCTTGGTTTTCTATGGGAGAAAAAAAATGGTTTGGTGAAACTTTGTGGGTTGTGGACTCATATTCTGGGCTCATCTGCTTAAATGTACATAATAGATGCTGGGCAGTCGTGGCCTAATGGTTAGAGAGTTGGACTTGTAACCCGAAGGTTGCGGGTTTGAGTCTCAGGTCCAGAAGGGATTGTAGGTGGGGGAAGTGATTGTTCAGCACTCTCTCCACCCTCAATACCACGACTGAGGTGAGACCCTTGAGCAAGGCACCAAACCCCCAACTGCTCCACAGGCGTCGCAGCATTGGCTACCCACTGCTCCGGGTGTGTGTTCACAGTGTGTGTGTTCACAAATGATGCAAACGGTCCTAAGGAAGCTGGATGGTGTAAAGAATTACTTAGATGACATCATAGTGTATGATAATTCTCAGGAGGCCCATGATAAGCACCTACAAGCTGTTCGTCAAAGGCTAGAGGAGGTTGGCTTGCAGATTAACTTTGACAAAAGCTCCTTCAACCAAGTGAGCATTCCGTTTCCGGAGCCCTGTTCTTGCTATTTATGACCCTTCCCTGCCACATTTATTAGTACAGATGCCTCAGATTATGGCCTTGGTGCTGTTTTGACACAGCTACGTCCTGATGGGGTTGAAAGGGTGGTAGCTTTTGCATCCAGGACACTATCAACATCTGAAAGGAAATACTCGGCTGTGGAGAAGGAGGCCCTTGCGTATGTTTATGCGGTAGAAAAGTGGAGAACGTATGTGTGGGGACATCGTTTCACCTTAAGAACTGATCATCATGCCCTTACCACTCTTCTCTCCACAAAGGGCATGGATAGAGCAGGTATGAGGGTAGCTTGTTGGTCTGCTAGGCTCCTGTGCTTCTAGTATGATGTTCAGTACCGGCCAGGTAAAAAAAAACTGTGTGGCAGATTGTCTCTCACGTATGCTGTTGAGCCATACATACACCACTGCATTCACTAAACAGGACTTAATTTCTGAAATCGCAGAAATTCAGCCGTTTCTGACTGCGTTGCCGCTGGTGGACTTTAAAACTGAATGCGAGGACTGTCCAGAACTGTCACAGTTACGCCAGACAGTTCAGTCAGGTTGGCCTAAACTGCAAAAGTCTGTCTCCAGTGACAGAACTGGTTGTTGAATCTCCATTGATTTTCAGAGCAAATCGTTTGATTGTTCCTGTTGCACTGCAGAAACGCTTCATCCACTTGGCACACGAGGGAAATCAGGGGCTGGTGCGAACCAAACAGCGTCTGAGAGAACTGTATTGGTGGCCACGAATGGATGATCTTGTTCACACAATCCTATCTGCGTGTGTGACCTGCCAGGTCAGCGATAAATCGGCCAAAACGTTCACAGCTCCAATGCAGCCGGTGGAGTTTCCGAAAGGCCCATTTCAACATGTAGCTATTGATATAGTAGGACCATTTGAAAAGGGAGTTACTGACTGTAAGTTTGCAATAACCTTGTTTGACTATTTCAGCAAATGGCCAGAAGTGGCTTTTGCATCATCAGTAACAACAGAGACTGTCCTGAAATTTCTGACCACGATCTTTGCTCAAGAAGGAAACCCCTGCACCATCACAACAGATAATGGACCGCAGTTCACTTCATTTGAATTCGCTGATTTTGTGAAAACGAAGGGAATAAAGCACATAAAGACCAGTGTTTATCATCCTCAGGCTAATGGGGCCATTGCACGGTTCAACAGGGTGCTTAAAGAATGTCTTCAGGCAGTTGAGGTGGCTCGTAAACCATGGAAATCTGCAGTCCTGACCATGTTGAAGAGCTATCGAGCAACACACCATGCTACTACGGTTGAGACCCCTTTTCTGCTCTTGAGAGGCTGACCTACGAGAACAAAGTTGAATGTTCTTCTTCCTGAGGATAGCTCTGATCAATTCATGCAAGTCAGAGCTTGTGTGAAACAACGACAGAACAAAAGTAAACAATATACCTATCATAAGAGAGGATCTAAGTTCCTTAAAATTGCAGTTGGAGACAAGGTGAGAGTGAGAAAGCCTTTTCACATGAAAAAAGGAGAAGCCCGGTTCCCTGAACCACTGTCAGTACAACAACAAACAGGACCGAGTACTTTCATCTTAAGTGATGGGAAAAGATGTAGTTCAGCACGTCTAACACTATGCCCAGAGAGAGAGGAAAATTCTGCACAGGATGAAATACCTGAAAGAGGCTGTACATTGGAGGACACTGCCTTGAGTCTGAATAGGGGCTAAAGACAGAGACGCCCACCTGGATGGACTGAAGACAATGTGATGGAATAATGTGTCTGATAAGAAACAAATAAATCAGACCAAGAAGATATGTAAAGGGTGTAGCCGGATCGCTGCCCTATCTAAAATAAAAAAATAAATAAAAAAAACTTGAATGTACACTGAATCCTGAAATGTTTGGTAAATGTTATTCTGTGTTAAAAAAAGGATACAAGTGCTAGAAGATTTCATTGTGTTCCTTTGAAATGTCTATTTGAAATATACTTGTTTGAATGCATAAGAATTCATTTGGATATGCTATTTGAGATAAGTTTTGTTTGAGTAAATAAGACTTGAGTATGGTCATGGTCTTATAAGGGATTTAATTCCTTTGAGTAAGGGGGGAAATGTTGTGTTGAGAAGTATACAATACTTCATGTTCAATTCATAATAATCGCTTACTATAATACATGTAATGTGAAACTGCCCCACTAGGGGCTCTAGTGGGAAATTGTGTTGAGTAATGCGATGAACAAGAATAAAGTGAAGTTAAGAGTATCCACTGGTTGGAGCGTGTTCTGTTAAGAGAGTAAAGATGCAACACAGTGGACTTATAAATTTAAAATATGAACCTCACTAACAGAAGGCTGCTTTCAATTTCAAATGCTGACGCGCGCTTTGTTTGTGTAGACTGCTCGCACATCTGATTAGTAACCATGTTAATTTTAGTCAGTTGAAGTCATTGTTTACAAATAAACTCTTGATGACAGCACCTCCTGGTTTTTCATTCATATTTCCTTGCGGATCGGCAGGCCACGGATCAGCACTAAGTTGGGATTTTATACGCAAATGACGATAATTTAGATGCATTTTAGAAATGGACAAACACGAACATAAGCAGCTGATTTTACGTTTTAAAGCACAACTGTTTTTTGTTGTTGTTTAAAGAGAGATTAGTTATAGCCTACGTTGCCAAACTTGTAGGTTATAAAGTGCTAATAAAATGTTTTCATGGCAATCTCAATGTTTCCTTGCTTATATCTTAAAATATGTGAGCCTATATTGATTCTCTTACCATTTTTAATGGTTCCTATCTTATAGTAAATAAGTGTCCACATAACATCAGATATTAAAAATCCAATTATTTATGTATCCACACCCTCATTTTGTGTGCCTGTTCTAATCTGTGTACGGGATGAATTTAGATGCATTAACACTCGATCATTGCAGCCATATAGACCTGCATAACTATCGAATATTAAATCACTCAGAGCTGTAAATCTGTGCAATAGATACGTGAGCACTTTAAATGAGTAAAGGAGACCGTCTCTGTGATTAATATTTTTTTATTTATTAAACATATAATAACTATATTAACTAGCCTACTAAAAATCTAAAATCACTAGGTCTAATATAGTACAGTGATTCCTGGTTCTTTTTAAAGGATTGAGCCACAAAACCAGTAATTTAATTTGTGCATAGCCTATATATAAAAGTATAAATAAAAATGTTACAGAGAAAATATATGAACATGTATTGCTTAAATACGCACTAAAACACATGAATAGTATTTGATTCGATTTGATTAATCAGATTTAATAACAGCTGTTTTAGTAAACAAAAACATTTAAAATAGGCCTATATGCTAAATAATAATAATAATATTGTTAATTTTAAGGTTTAAATATTAAGGTTTTCATTCCCATTATCCACACATAAAACCCCAGTTCACACTGATGGGCTATTTGGTATTATTGTCTTATTTGTCACCGCAGTTGTTCTTTAAAATAAAACCATTTGCGGGTTTGTCCTATGTTTTACTGAACTACAGTGAATTATCATCATTTCCTAAGTTTGTGCTTATCCCCCGATCCTAAAATAATGAATATGGGCAAATAATAATATACAAATATACAAAATAAATAGCAAAAAACACAATATATAATATAGACAATTATGTATGTACAGTTATGCACATATTTTTGCTATTTTGTACATTGTCTATTTTGTATATTTGTATATTATTATTTTTATTATCTGTGTCTTGTCTTATCGCTGTCATTATGTTGCAATGTGGAGCTTCTGTCACTAAAACAAATTCCTCGTATGTGTAAACATACCTGACAATTAAGATCATTCTGATTCTGATTCTGATTACAAAACAGCTAAATCTAAAATAGTGGATCATTTTTATCAACTTCATTTAACGTGCTATAGCATAGGTAGGACTATATCAAGGCCACGAATTAAGAATTTGTTCCCCAGACTTAACTCGTGAGCCACTCATATTACACAGCTCTGTTCTGCCCGAAGTACTCGGAGATGCCGCCACCGAGCTGTCAAACAGTATCCATGCATGAAATAAATGTATATAAAAAATAGCAATTATTTCTCGGATTTACTCAATTTAAGCCACACTTCTCAGTTCGGAAAATACTTAAATACGTAGGCTATGAATACGAAGGAATAACTTTGCAGAATATATTAATAGGCTATTAGTTAATGAGTGTGAATGGGGGAATCCCTTAGTCTTACTTTCTTTAAATTACAAAATTAACAGACATTAATAACTAACAAGCTCTTCTAGTTGCAAAAAAATACCCTATGCCATAATTTATTTAAAATACATTTATTTCATACTAAGTATACTTTCAAACCTCTTTACTGACATATCACTTAAGACTTGCTGATATAAAATTATAATTAAACTTTATTTGGAGTATCTCTTTTTTGCACAATGCACATTTCTTAATATTATGCCTAACATGTTTTTAATATCACTCTTAATAAGGATTGTATGATCTCTGTATAATATCAGCCTTGAAATTCAAGATATTTAAAGTGTACCTAAAGTATACTCGCAATAGTTCCACTTTAGTTGGTATATCTTTAGTTGGACCTCAGCACTACTTCCGCACAATTTAAGTGCATTAAGCACAAAATTAGTTGTTCCAGACTTTAAGTATACCAGTTTAGTATACCAAAAGTACAATTGCAGGGTATTTTTATTAAGCACATCGATATATAAATGTATGTATTTATTTTAAATACATTTTAGTATCTGTGATCACAACCACAGATAACCAGATGAAACAACCCTACCCAAAAAGCCTAAATGACTCACACATAAAATTAGAAATGGCAATATAGGATTAGGAAATGACTCACAGATAATTGCATAAAATTGTATACAATTACAAGACAAGCGACGAGGAAACTCCCTTCTTAAATTACAGGGGCAGCCACCTCTGTCAGCAAGTGTTGGAAAGACTTGGAAACAGTGCTAAGAGACTGAAGCATCACTTTATCTCTAAAGTGATTCGGTATTCTGTATTTAAAAAGAAGGCAAACTCATCCGCCATATAACATTATGCTCACCGCAGAGCACATCTGTCTGACCTGGTGTCATTTCAAATACCCCACTACTCTGTTTACCAAAGGGCACAATGGCCAAAGTAATTACCTGAATTTATTTGTCTTTCATTTGTGTGTGAGTGTGTATGACAAGGTCAACAGGAAAGAGCCGTCTAACACCAAAGAGCCAGACGTTATCCCAGAAGGCCAACAGAGACTCTATGACTTGGCCAGCCTACTCTCCCCGCTTAAAAATCTAATTTAGTTTAAATAGATGCACATGCATACCGTGGGCTTATCCAAACAAGTGCACCTGCACTTATTCCGACAAAAGTTTCCCCAGACAGTCTTTGCTGTCAAATGGCTTCTATAATTCTCTTCCAAAGACACACTTATACTCCGTTTTATAACTGACATCCAAAGCAATCAGCAGCAGAGCATCTCCTCAGATTCCCAGCAGTAGATAATGTTACGGCGGAGCAGGCAGAGCGCTATGTAAGCGTGTCTGTGGGGGGTGGGGGAGTTACTTACAGCCGTCATATATGTCTGTGGGAATATGCACTGCCGTATGGTTGTAGGAGGTGAGGCGGTTTTTGAATGACGGGTCTTCTTTAAATTCAGGTCTGATCCTGTTTTTCCTTCCTTCTGTTTCATTGGCTTCAAGCTGGAAGAGAAACAACAGCAATCAACTCTGGTACGGTATTATTTCAAATAAATGCTGTAATTTCTGAACTTTGTTCATTAAAAAAAAAAAGAAAAAAAAAAGAAATTGTACTGGGCAACTATTAATCGCGATAAATTGCAAAATATATATATATTTTTTCGTGTACATAATATATGTATGTGTACTGTGTACATATATACACACACATGCATGTACTGTATATATTTAAGATTTTTTTTATATAATATATTATAATATATTTATAAATAATTTATATGAATATAAATATATACATTTAAATACATGTAAATATTTCCAAAATATATACTGTATGTGTGTGTCTTTATATATACAAAATAAACATACACAGTACACACACATTTATTATATAAACAAAAAACTTTTATTTGATTATTTTATTTATTTTATTTTATTTCAGCAAAATATTGAGGAGACCTCTTTTCAACATTGATAATAATGAGATATGTTTCTTAAGCACCAAATCAGCATATTAAATTTCAGCTACCAACACAGAAATAAATTAAATTTTAAAATATATTAAGTTTATTCAAATATTTATTTTAAATTTAAATACTTTTTCACAAAATGACTGTTTTTTTAATGTGTTTTGATCAAATAAATGCAAGCTTGATTAGCATAAGAGACTTATTTCTTAAATCTTAAAGATTCCAAAATGTCCAGTGGTGTATGCATAGAAAAATCAGGGGGAAAAAAAGACAGTTCTGTTATAATTTACTCATTTCAAACCCGTATGTCATTTTTTAAAATCTACATTGAATGAAGAGACTAAAGTTTTCAGGCGTCATTAAATTATATAAAAGCACCATTAAGGTATCCTAAGTGGTCCAAACAATTCAAACATCAAATGTCATGTCTCCTGAAGCCATGCAATAGTTTATGTAAATTAATCTCTAGCCAATAAATGTATCAATATAATCATCTTATTATTCTTTGCACTGCAGGTACTGTATCTACTCCAAACTAGTGCTTTGCACATTGATGAATAAAACCTCATTTTCTCTATATGTTCCTCCTGCTTTGCTTTCCATCTTGTATTTTACACACTGGTGCACACGCTCCCACCATGTGTTTTACACAGACTCATCCTAATTGGCAGTTGAGATGTATGGCACACAGACAGTGTGTATCCGCCAGCAGAGTCTGCATCAACTGAGAAGATATATTATCATCATATCTTGACTGTCTGAAATAACTCATGGCATGATCATAACTGGACAGAAGAGCTCACAGTATTCATGTTTGATATAGTATCTGCGCTTGAAAAAAACGCTGAGCGTGTCTGTGTGCAGAAGAGTCTCGAATTATATACTCACATTATCCTTGGCATTAAAGTAGACTATATCATCCTCCTGCAGAGAAAGAGAAAAATATGATAATTAAAAGAAAGGAAAATTTTTCAGGCAAGGATGTAAAACCACCGTTAAGATATCATAAAGTGGTCCATACACAGGGGGAGTAGATTACGCGGGGGACGTATGTCCCCCACTTTTAATATCACGTAAATTCAAAGAAATTTGCACCATGACATTCCTAATATATGAAATGGATGAAAACATGAAAACAGAAAAAAAAACGACGAGTTTGGATTTGCGATTGCGACGATATATGGTTTATTTGTGTTTTTCAAGTCCTCTCCAGGTAATGAATAAAGTATATGAACAATGCAGTGCTAATTGGCATAGCATTCATTACAGTAGAGAAACTATTCTGCCTCATGGGACAAAAAAAGTGTTTGTAGTATATAAACAAATCATTATTATTGGTTATTGTCCAACAGTGTATCTGATTTCTAAGACAATTAAAAGCTAGAAATAAGAGAAAAATTAAAGTTGCCCAGTCAAAAGTTTTTGAACATTAAGATTTGTAATGTTTTTTAAAGAAGTCTCTTCTGCTCAGAAAGCCTGGATTTATTTGATCCAAAGTAGGCCTACAGCAAAACAGTACAATTCTGAAATATTTTCACTATTCAAAATAACAGTTTTCTATTTGAATATATTTTAAAATGTAAATTACTCCAGTCACACGATCCTTCAGAAATCATTCTAATATTCTGATTGCAACTAAAAAAAACAAAAAAAAAACATTTATTATTATGATGATGTTGAAGACCGCTGAGTAGAATTTTTTTCCAGGTTTCTTTGATGAATAGAAAGTTCAGAATAACAACATTTATCTGAAATATAAATCTTTTGTAACATTATACATGTCTTTATCATCAATTTAAACCATCCTTGCTAAATAAAACTATTGATTTCTATAATTTATTTTCCAAAATAAATAAAATAAAATAATAATAACACTGACTCCACAGTTTTGAATGGTATAGTGTATAATGTTACAAAAGCTTTTTATTGCAGATAAATGCTGATCTTTGGATCTTTCTATTCATCAAAGAATCCTGAAAAAAAAATACTAAACTGTTTTAAATAATAATAATAATAATAATTAAAAAAGGTTTCTTGAGCAGCACATCAGCATATTAGAATGATTTCTGAAGGATTGTGACACTGAAGACTAGAGTAATGATGCTGAAAATTCAGCTTTGATCACAGAAATAAATTACATTTTCCAATATATTCAAATAGAAAGCAGTTGTACATAGTAAAACTGCATTTTGGATGAAATAAATGCAGGCTTGGTGAGCAGAAGAGACTTATATATTTATATATATATATATATATATATAAATATATAAGTCTCTTCTGCTCATATATATATATGTGTGTGTGTTTTGGGTCTTCCAGAATGACAATGACCCCAAAAACACACAGCGAGGGCAACTAAAGAGTGGCTCCGTAAGAAGCATTTCAAGGTCCTGGAGTGGCCTCCAGTCTCCAGACCTGAACCCAATAGAAAATCTATGGAGGGAGCTGAAACTCCGTGTTGCCCAGCGACAGCCCCAAAACCTGAAAGATCTGGAGAAGACCTGTATGGAGGAGTGGGCCAAAATCCCTGCTGCAGTGTGTGCAAACCTGGTCAAGAACTACAGGAAACTTCTGACCTCTGTAATTGTAAACAAAGGTTTCTGTACCAAATATTACGTTCTATTTTTCTATTGTATCAAATACTTATTTCATGCTATAAAATGGAAATGAATTATTCAAAAATCATACAATGTGATTTTCTGGATTTTTTATTTTATATTCTGTCTCTCAGAGTTGAGGTGTATCTACGATGAAAATTACAGATCTCTCCATTCTTTGTAAGTGGGAAGACTGGAAAAATCGGCAGTGAATCAAATACTCATTTGCCCCACTGTATATATATATATATATATATTACATTTCTGTCCCCCTCACTTCTGAAATGATGGCTACGCCCCTGTCCATACAACTCATAGGTTACATTTAATGTCTCCAGAAACCATACAATATTCTTCCCCTTTAGTGAGCTCTTAACCACTTAAAAAAAAAAAAAAAAAAAAAATAAAATAAAGCTCAGATAATGAATAAACTATTATGGGGTTCAAACCTGCAACCTTTTGGTTACCAACCCAGATATTTTAACCCGTACAGTATGACTCTGATGTGTCCTCAGAAAACCTACCCATCATGCAAATCTGTGGCAGTATCACTGTACTAAGCCAAGTATGCATACAGCATGTGTTTCACAGATCTGAACTGTCATACATTTGCTTTACAGCAAGTGTGAAATGCATTAAAGAAAGCTTGGTCATGCCAGGTGTTGCAGCAAGTGGTCAGGATAACCTGCTGATGTTAAACCGCTCTGGGCCATCAGTGTTGTCGGGGTCAGGCATTTTTCGTCATTCACAGCATATGGTGGGTGGGTGGGTATGCATGCATGTGTGTCTACAGTAAAAATAAATCTGCGGGAGAAATGCAGAATGTGTATTCAGTGAAATCAAATCTTCCGACATCTGCAGGGAGTGTGGGAAGTGAAATTAGATCCATTAAGCTGCAACACATTCCCTCACTTAAACACAAACTCACATACACACAGAGGAAAAACACTCTGGCCATTGGTACAATCAGATTATTTATTTGTTTGTCAAATTATTCACGTGATTGCATTTAATTGAATTGAACTAAACGAAGAGGTCTAACACACCAAAGCATTTAGCAGTGAAACCGAGCGGAGGTATTATCAACTTCAAAAGCATCTCCTGCCTGCAGTCTTCATTTGGAATGATCTAATTAAAAATCTGCATAACACTTCAGAATTTATTATTGTGATCATGTAAGTCATCTAAGATGTCTACCACTGCCTTAAATAAATTTTAATGTGCAGTATGCAAACTGATAATATTATTTTTAACTGAATACAACTGTTAAAAAGATTAAAAATGTATTAAGACATTAAAAATCTATCATCATTTATGTACCTTCATGTCATTCCAAATCTGTATTACTGACTTTCTTCTGTGGAATGCTAAAGAAGGTATTTTGAAGAATGTTGGTAACCAAACTTTTCTAGTTACCATTGATTTCTATTGTTTGGACCAAAAAAAAAAAAAAAACCTAAGACATTTCTCAAAATATCCTCTTTTATGTTGCAGAGAAGGGGATAAAAGTCACACAGGTTTGGAACAACATAAGAGTAGGGCTGGACGATATGGCCAACATTTATATCACGATAAATTTCTTAATTTCGGTCGATACTATATAATTCCAATATCGATATGAACAATATTAAAAAAAAGTCTCATAAAAACTGCCAAGAATGCCCACAACAGATGTCAATTTGCCAATGAAACCTCCTATAAAACTATATAATATTTTAAGTAAAAAAAAACAAAAAAAAAAAAAACAGCACAAATAAATTAATGTTCACCTTTTATTTGTTTTAGTACGGTGGCCGAGAGAGCTCAACGTGCTGAAAATAGAAAAACACCTGCAAATTAAGAAAACAACTTTGCCAATTTGACAACACACACGCTACAAATGCACACAACACAACCAAATAAAGAAACACACTGCAAATAGAAAAAAAACACCTGCAAATTAAGAAAACAACTTCATCAATTTGACAACACACGCGCTGCAAATGCTCACAACACAAACAAATAAAGAAACGCACTGCAAATACTCACAACACAACCAAACAAAGAAACGCGCTGCAAATACAATTCTTTATTGGCTTGTGTTGTGAGCATTTGCAGCACCTGCTGTCAAATTGATGAAGATGTTTTCTTCATTTGCTGGTGTTTTTTTCTATTTGCATGTGTGTTCTGTAGTTGCAGTGCGTTGCGTTCTCTCGGCCACCGTATTTTAGCCTTCATACAAACAATAAATGTGAAATCACTGTCAAATAAACATCTCAGACTCACCTTATTAATATTAATATCTTTAACTTCAAACTATGGGCTAACATACACTACCAGTCAAAAGTTTTTGAACAGTAAGATTTTTATGTTTTTTTTAAAGAATTATCTTCTGCTCACTAAGCCTGCATTCATTTGATCCAAAATACAGCAAAACAGTAACATTTTGAAATATTTTACTATAAATTTTATTTTAAATTTCTTTTAAATTTCTTTTCAAATAACTGTTTTCTATGTGAAAATATTTTAAAATGTAAGTTAGTCCTGTGATTTCAAAGCTGAATTTTTAGCATCATTACTCCAGTCACATGATCCTTCAGAAATCATTCTAATATTCTGATTTGCTGCTCAAAAAAACATTTAGTATTATGTTATTACAAGGGTTACGATAGATTGTGGACTCATATTTTGGCCAGATAAATAAATAAATAAGTTTAAAATGCCTTAATGATTGATGTTTCTTAAAAACACGCAGCTTTTTACCTCACATGATGTTAACTGATGGACTTGACTCGTGTTGTTGATGTGTTGTGATATTTTGTCAGCTGTTTGGACTCTCATTCTGACGGCACCCATTTACTGCAGAGGATCTATCAGTGAGAAAGTGACCTAATGCTAAAATTCTCCAAATCTGTTCCAGTGAAGAAATAAACTCATCAACATTCTAGACGGCCTGAGAGTGAGTAAATATTCAGCAACTTTACATTTTTTTGTGTGAACTATCTCTGTACATCAGGATAAGCAATCTGATTGGCTGAAAGGTCACAGAAGCATGCTGTTTTGCGTGTTACTTAAGACCACCATCGTTGCATAGTAACAAATCACTTGCGAGTAGAGATGGTTGACTAGTCATCCAGCAGCCAGCTAGTCGATTAGGGGGATTGGGCAGTTAATGTTGATATTTTTAGCAGCAGTGTTTTAATGAACATGCTATGACTGTTGCACTGTAAAATTCTTGCCATTTAAAGCACCACGCTACAGCTAGATGCACTAAGCCAGACGTCTTTAGCCTTTGCATTGCATCTCACACTGTTTTTGAGCATGTCAGTTTAAAAATAGTCAAATGTCTACGTCTTGAAACCCTTGCAGTCTATTTGATCTGTTTTTGAATGCAATAATGCGTCTTATATAAACAATACCCCCCAAAAAAGGCATGATGCCTGGCATATTCAATTTCATTTTATTTGTATAGTGTAGTATCTGGCTGCTCATGGTGATTGTAAATGGCTAATTCCTTGTGTGTACCAGTAACCTTGTAATAACCAACCCTGGGTTTATTTGAATTAATGTATCTTTAAATTAAAGGAATGAATATTCTACCATCATTTATTCACCCTTAAGTCATTCCAAATCTATGACCTTTTTTTCTCCAATACAGCACAGAAGGGGATATTTTGAATAATGTCTGTATTTAAAAAAATAATAATTTTGTCCTTATAGAAGTCAATTGTTGTTCAGACCCCAAAGACTTTCAAAATATTTTCTGTGTTGGTTTGAAATAACATAAAGGTGAGTAAATCATGACAGAATTTAACGTCTATTCTTGTAAAGTCGCTTTATGTCTTGTAAAAGAGCAATACAAATAAAACTGACTTGAGTTGATCTGAAACATTAAATCAAATAGAATAACTCTTTATGCACCTTGTAAATGTTTAGTACACACTTGTAGAAACACTTACTTCAAATTCATCTTTCCATTGATGCTCCATTTGGAAATTCTCTGCTGCAGTTGCCAAAGTCTATAAAAAGATCAAGAGAAAGTAAATCATTTTAATTAGTTTAAGCACTGCATCAAAGTATCTGTGATCATGATCAAAGCAACTCTGATAATGAGATAGTAAATCAAATGTAAAGCAACATTATATAGCCCTACTGGATATATATAGTTTAGTTTTTTTCCATCACAATTAAAAAAAAAAAAAGACTAAATGTGTGGCTATACACAGACCTTAATCAACAACTGGACCGAACAAATGAACTGCAAATGGAGATAGATACTAGTCATATAACATAGAAAGAAACTAATATTGAAGTGCTGTTGTTACAAAACTCAAGACATCATCTCTAAATGCTCATTAAGAAGAAACAAAACAATTCTGTTCCAGCAGCCTTGGTTCTTGCCCAAAAGGTGACACCAAACAAACATGTGGGCAAGAGGTCTGACAGGACGGTGGGTTCTGTTTAAGAAAAGGGCATAAGAGAACAGAATAGAACGAAACATTCAGGTCTTTGTTCTGTCGCCCGGAGCTCTCTGCAGCTCAACCCCCGCAACACACACAGTCTGAGAGTCTTCCCTGAAGGAAACGCTACTGTAACATGGTGTGACATTTCCAGAACAAAGACGAGGATTCATGAGTTCTCACTCTTTGACACACAATATTTCAGAATATATGTTGGGATTTTTACAACTCGGACAGAACAGGATGAATTCTGGCGCTGTTGTCAGTTACACACGACCATGGTTAACCTAAATCAGCAAATGTATAACTCAAGAGAAAAAATATCATTTTCAGTGCTGTGCAGAATATATGGAATTTTACATTCGACTACATTCTTCAGCAGCAAACAAAACACATTTTTCTATATAATGTAGCATGACAAAATCACTTACAATAGTGTTTAATATTACATTCTCCAGCCCTGCTAGCTATGGTAATAATCAATCTAGTATGTCATGCTGAATTGCTAGAATAATTCTATTCAAAAAGTTCCCCCCCAAAAAAACACTAACAGATTCATAAATTTTTCAGTCGGTTATTTAAACTAGCATATTTTCTGCTCAGTTGTATTTAGTGTAAAAATATCTAAGTTCACTGCTTTTAGTAGTAAGTCTGACTGTTTTTTTTTTAGCTATTTTAAATAATGAGCAGCTTGTACGGTTTCACAGATTCTAACCCAAATTCGACCCATGCCGAAAAATCAGCAGATCAATTAAACCAGGTATATCCAACATATCTGTAGCAAATTCTTTCCTTCCTGTAATTTAGTTTAACATTTCCATTTCCCCCCTCTTCTTTCATACTTACAAGTAAACAGGCCATGTTGGGGCAAAATAGATAAAGGTGGCCAAAAAATAAAAATAAATCAATAAAACCTTTTATTCATTTAAAACAAACAAAAAAAAAAATAATAAATAAATAAATAAATAAAATCAGTTGTTTAAATAAACAAATAAATAAAATATGTTGTTTATTTTAAATACATAAAAATATATATTTAAATTTTTTTTAAACTAAAATACAAGTATTAATTTATTTTTAAACAAAAATAAAAACTATTTATTTACTCTAAGTAAATTAATACAAATTATACAATTAAATTAAATAAAACAAATTAAATTCATTATTTTAAATAAATTAATTAATTTACAGTCAATTTTTGCTTTAACACCACTATATGTAAACGTCCTACTTCTATTTTTATTTTTTATTCTGTTTATGAATACTGAACAAGTGTCAACATGTAAACACAGACAGTCATATGCTAATATACATGGTTGTGATATTACAATTTGTAAACCAAATGTTTCTGCAACTTAGTTTCAATAAAATGGTCTAGTTAGACAAGGGAGGAAGCTTCGGATTGTGAACTTTAAAGAGCCTGTCTACATAATACATCAAACTCTTATTTTAAAAGAGCAAAGAAAATGATATGACAAGAAGATGGAATCATATGAGCCTTATTCGCTTTAAAGGTCTCCTGTTTGGGGTTTAGCTAAAGCTGATGTTCAGTAATGTGAGCTTCCCAACCCAGCATTTGCCTTAAATAAACAGGTCCATCAAACCTCAAAACCTGCCAACCAACACAGAGATCACCAGATACTCTCTCAATAAAGCCACCATTGCTCGGAAATCCAACCCTTTATCTAGAACATAGTACTGTATAATTGTGCAATGCCCCACTTCTGAACCCCAAAAAGTTGTGTAATTTTGTAAGATGGCAAATCTGGGCGCGTAAGGTGGGAGCTAACGACTGCACTTCAGATTCAACTCGCTCCAGTCTGCAACACCTCTCACAGTTTCACAAAAACTTTTACAACAATGACACCCATCATCGAAAAAAAAAAAAAAAAAAGAATGCACGTCAACCCTTCTATCCAGACACTATGGATGGTGTTCTTATAAACAGACGGGCACTCGCGCACATTATTAGACACTCCAGAGCTGGAAGTCTGGGCTGAGATCCAGCAGTCTCTGCACCTCCTCTGCACAGTCTGGGAGAAACTAAAAATACACTGTTTCACACTCCAGCACGTACACATTTACACATGCGCCCAGCGCTTGTTAAGCAGGATATGTAAGACTGCGTTCAGACTAACCTTACTCCTAAAATATGGCAACAAAATCAGAGAAATGCAAAACAGCAAGTCACTCGTCCTCGTGCAAACACACTACAATTATAACACACCGTAAGCGTGGCAAACAAGTCGATATATATCTACATGGCATCGACGGCATGCTGCTGCCATAACAACCGTTTCCAGGAGAGACTCATTAGTGGCCTGTGGTCATTAGAGGTCCTCAAGGAGTAAAGGTTCATGGGGTTCATAATGGAAACTAAGACTGAAGTATTTCTGCTGCTCATTATAGAGAATAATCAATTATGTACAATAGAGATAATGAAAGACGAAGGGTGAGAGTTTTATTCATTCAGATGTTTCCTGGCAAAAAGCAAAGGCAGGCAAAGGTTGAGAGTTGAACTGATGTGAACTCTTAATTTCTGCAGTCTCTCAGGAAGAAGACATCATCTTCAGATGACACCTAGGCTATGTAACGGGGAAAAAAACCACAGGAGACACCCATTACTGCAGGTAACACGCAAACGCTATTTACAAGTGACATCAATACAAGAAGGGGGGAAGGGAGAAAAGAAAGAAAAAAGAAAAAGAAAAGAGAGAAAAATATCAAAAA
The DNA here is from genome assembly GCF_936440315.1 of Barbus barbus. Classification (NCBI taxonomy): domain Eukaryota; kingdom Metazoa; phylum Chordata; class Actinopteri; order Cypriniformes; family Cyprinidae; genus Barbus; species Barbus barbus. The sequence continues at coordinate 25,335,472 of NC_136750.1, forward strand.
AGAGAAAAAAAGGAAAAAAGAAAGAAAAAAACAAAAAGGAAAAAGATAAAAGAAAAAAGAAAAGAAAGCGAAAAGAACAAACAAAAAGAAAAGAAAAAACTGAAGGAAACGAGAAAAAAAAGAAAAGAAAAGAAAAGAAAAGTAAAAAGAAGGGAAAGAAATGAAAGGAAAAAGAGAAACAAAAAGGAAAAAAAGAAACAAAAAAGAATAAAGAAAAAAAAAAGAGAAACAAAAAGGAAAAGGAAAGAAAGAAAAAAGAAAAGGAAACAAAAAGAAAAGAAACAAGAAAAGAAAAGAAAAGAAAACACTGCAAAAAATGCTTTTCTTACTTAGATTGTGTGTCTTGTTTCCAGCCAAAATATCTAAAAATTCTTAAATCAAGAAAGAATTTCTAGACAAATAAATTAAATTTTTACAATTAAATTTTTTTTTTTGGTTTAAATCTATTTTGAAAATGTAATTTATTCCAGAAATGACAAAGCTGAATTTCAGCAGCCATATCCCTGTCTTCAGTGTCACACGAGCCTTCAGAAATCAATTTATGCTCTGCTATTAAATATTTATTATTATAAGATCATTTTGTCTTGCATCTGAAAATAATTTGTAGCATATGATTTAAGACATCAATGGTTGAAACAGTCCAGAAAACATACATCATGCAGCAGTACTGTAAGATTTCTAATCAAGCAGTGAATGCATCACCCATTAAAAGTTGTTCAACTAAATGGAATCACTTTAGGTCAGAGGCGGACTTGATTCAACAGGCGGACCAAACTTTTCATGACAACCGCTCTAGTGACGCAAAGGCAATAAAGTGGCACAAAGTGTTACAAGAACTAATGCGTTACGTAAATCATGACCTTTGTGTGTAGGTGTGTTGAGAACTGACAGTCCCAGTAATAAACTACAGCCGGGTTTGCTTGTTCATCCGCTGCTACTTCACTCGCCTCCAATTCATCAAGCTGATTACAGTAAGAACAGTGGAGTATACGTCAATACCCTCACAGGAGGTCCATCAATACCTTTACTCCACTTTAATCTCACCAAACCGGAGAGAGAGAGAGAGGAGGAAAAAAAGTGGAGCAAAAGAAAAAAACATTTAATTATAGACTGGTTAGTGTCAAAAAATGCTCACTGGAATAACTTGAGAATCTCATATTAAAAACTGCATGCATACAATGCCCTGATAGGATAACAATCTGTGAAAATGTTATTATATGTATGGAACATTTGTGTTATAAATATGAATGATACCTCAAATCATGTCATAATTTATTCACCCTCAAGTTGTTTCCAAACTTTTATGAGTTTCATCCTTCAAAAAGATGATGTTTTGAAGAATGTGGGTAATTAAACCTAATTAAAGAATGTGGGTAATTAAATAAATTAAATATGGAAAAAAATACTATGGAAGTCATTGGGGACTAGAAACTGTTTGGTTACCCACATTCTTCAAAACATCTTATTTGATGCTTAGTACGGTGGCCGAGAGAGCTCAACGCGCTGCAACTTCAGAAAACACATGCAAATAGAAAAAGCACCAGCAAATCAAGAAAACATCTTCATCAATTTGACAGCATGTGCTGCAAATGCTCACAATACAACCAAATGAAGAATTGTATTTGCAGCGTGTTTCTTTGTTGTGAGCATTTGTAGCGCATGTGTTGTCAAGTTGATGAAGTTGTTTTCTTAATTTGTAGATGTTTTTCTATTTGCAATGCCTTTATTTGTTTGTGTTGTGAGCATTTGTAGAGCGTGTGTTGTCAAGTTGTTTTCTTAATTTGCAGGAGTTTTTTCAATTTGCAGCTCATTGAGCTCTCTCGGCCACCATAGCTTAGCAGAAGAATGAAATTCATACAGGTTTGAAACAACTTGAGGGTGAGCAAAAGATGACAGAATAAATTTTTGGGTGAACTATCCCTTTAAGTAGAGGTGTGATGTTAGACTGGTTATGGTTTCCAATTGGAAGATGATAAAAGAGGTGAAAAATCCCTCTGACTTGCATTGAAGGAGGGACCTGAGCCATGTCTAGAGACCAGAATATCAAAGACTTGAGGGTAGACTCTTTTAACTTGAGCCAGTAAGTAACCACCCTGAACACCCTAGCAACAGCATAGCAACACACTAACAACCACTGAGAGCACCTTAGCAACCACCCGCAAATCACCCTTGAAAGCAGCAAGTTTTGTTTACAGTCTTCTTCTGAAGAATTTAATTAAATTCTCTCTTTTTTTGGAGTATTTGGTTTCCTGTCTTTGAAGTCTTTTAAAAATGGTCACGTATGAAACTAGACATGCATTTCAAAAAGACAACACCAGCGCATGCAGGGCAGAAAAACTATAGGGTAACTTTGTAGGTATAAGGAGAATTAAAAACTTCTAAGTAAACCTAAATATAGATGAAAGATGAAGTAATTTGTATAAATATACATTAGGCTACTTGGGTAAACAAAAAGCAATTTAGTATGCAAATATTATAACAACAGCATCATCATCAGCAATTAGACTTTAAAATGAAATGACATTTCATAAATGTCAATCAGAAATGTTCAATCTTTCATATTTGAACCAAAATGTGTTTTTCAGTGCTAATACCAATATCTCGATAGCAGGGCAGAAGGTGATTTCAAAAAACGTCAAAAACATCAATTTATAAAGATCTTTCACTTGAAATCTTTGAAATTTTGAAATCTTAAATATAATAATAAAGTCTAAATATTAATAAAAGTTTCACAAAAATTACATTTTCAAAGCCCTATGGAAATACTATTTGTTTATTTATCTTCAAATACATTTTTATTTGAATCAAATTATGTGTGTTCCAATAATTTTCTGGATTCCATTTGAATGATTTCATTAATTTTAATAATCAAAAGCATCTCTGATTATTTGATTTTATAAAAATATATATATATATATTTTTTTTTTCAAGATATACAGTGTTGTGTATTTACATTTTTCTGGTAAAAAAAATAAAATAAAATAAATAATAATAATACAAATCTGGTAAGAAATGTATATGTTAAATATTCCTTTAAAAAATTATGTTTTAATAAAAATACTAAATAATTTAGTTAATAATAATTTATAATAAATAATTTAATAGAAAGAAAGAAAGAAAGAAAGAAAGAAAGAAAGAAAGAAAGAAAGAAAGAAAGAAAGAAAGAAAGAAAGAAAGAAAGAAAGAAATGTTGCCTTGGCAAAGAAATAAAATTAGTTGAAGTACTACAATTACTAAATTTACTAAAATGACTAAATAACCAAAGTAATAAATTACTAGAATAAAATAAAAACACATAATTATTAGAAATGAAAATAAGCACTGAAAATATAAAAGCTAATTTCAAAATATTACCGAACACTATAATAGTTTAAAGAATACTAAAATAACTCTTGTAGGGTTAAACTAACACAGGGGATGTAATGATTCATTTACTTGGCCGATATATCTGTCTATTTCTTTTAAGTTATCGCACAACTAAGATTAATCTTCAGAGTTTGAGTACATTAAATGGTAAATTACTTGCAAAAAAAAAAATAAAAATGAAAGTAGAAAAAGAATCAAAGAAACACTACCAACGGGGAATAACAAGCCTTTCAAACGTGTTTGTCCCAAACTTGTTTGATCTTTCCTCATGCTAAAACAGAGACGGCTAACTCGGGTCCTGTCCGTTTGGAATAAAGGGATTTTGACGGGACTGTAAACCACAGCATCGCATAAAGGTGAAACAAATACATCTCTGAATGAGTGGTGAGTGAGAGAGAGGGAACTCACTGCTGCTATAATATCACTCCCATCAATCCTGGATTATTCTAGCCATGAAAACGCAAGACAAAAGAACAAATGACACTCAGAGGCCTGAGCTCACATGGGCACATACATCTTTTTCGCAATTCGCATTAAGCCTCTCATTTGCTTCCAGAAAGCAAAGCTACCTGCTGTACAAACACTCTGCGCAACTGGCAGCCTCATTTATTCTGCACGGATCCCGAAAACCAGCAACAAAGACGATGCTTTCTCATCAGCTCATCCCGATAAGATGCTCGGGAAACAATCTAAAATTCACCTTCCTGTCACCTGAATGCACTCCGGTGACCTTACAGTACAGTTGGTCCATTATTCCAGGACAAAGGCCCAGACAGACTGTGAAGTGACACAGGCTATAAACTAAGCAAGGCCGGAGGTATATTGCTTTCTAATGGGAGACTTTGGCTGAGCGTCGTCATTGAGTTATGGCAGTTGGTCATAAATCCTGTTTGGTGCTGCTCTCCTGGGCAGTGGCGAGCTTCATAAATGATTCAAGATCTGATGTGTGCGTCTATTCACAGATGAAGATGTCCTCTGCCCAGTGGTGATGGACTGCAGTGGCAAACCCCCACACTAATATGGAGCGCTGCCATGCCTGGGCAGACGTTTAGGCAATGACATTCAAGTGTAATTATTTGCAATAAAGTCAGTTAGGTGATGGAAAACGAAAACTCATAAATAAACAACACAAACTATAATACAATATTTTTATTTAAATATATAATAATATTAATAATATGCTATTATTATTATAAAAAAAGGCATTAGTGATTGTTTAATAAAATTATTATTATCATTATTATTATTATTATTATTATTTGTTGTAGTAGTAGTAGTGCTAATTGTTGTTGTTTTATTAGTTATTAATAATTATTTGTTATAATACAATATTATTATTATTATTATTACTAATAATATTAAAATACATTGATAAAATACATAATAATAATCAATAACTATGACTATAAGTAAAAACTTGCTAAATTAAGAAAATGAATAAATACATAAATAAATAACAGAAAATTGCTTCAGTTGGTACATTTTTTATTTTTAAATGGTATTATTATTATTATTATTGTAAAAATGCTTTATTGTTTTTGTTTAATTAAACTTGGTAAATACAATTATTATTATTATTATTATTATTATTACTAGTACCAATTGTTATTTTATTAGTTTGTATTAATAACTTTTTAGTTATAATAGAAAATGATTCTTATTTATAATAATAATAATAATTATTATTATTATTATTATAAACAATATTGTTTTCATTAATACTAATGAAGATTATAATGATAATCAATAACTATAACTATCAGTAAAAACATTTGCTAAATTAAGATTTTAAATAAAATAAATCAATAAATACATAAAGGACAGAAACTTAGTTTGCACATTTTTAAACAATGCTGGATTTAGTCATTCATCTTAAAAGTCTGAATTCAATTAGTCTAAAAAGAAAAAAACAAATACACATTTGTTTTGTTATTTAAACTGACAAAAACTAAATTGAAAATAAAATGAAAATAATAATAATAATAATAATAAAACAAATCCGTAAACTCTCCTCAGAACACTTCATAGCAACACCCTGGCAACCACACAGACAGCACAATACCATTGCATCAGTCTGAATAACTTTTCTATGTCATTTTATCATGTTAATTTAATAAGACTGCTTTTTGAAGTCTTATATGGATTCTGTATGCATGCTGGATTACAATTGGGCGAAAGCAGCACGAGAAAAACAATGTTACAATAGGATTATACACTACTGTCAACAAAAAAAATTATTTACAAATTGCAAATGGGATATTCAAATAACCTGGCAATCCAGAGACGGCGGGTGATTATGGTGATGGAAGCCCGTAGAAAGGTGTCTTTAATAATGCGATTCTCCCCAGGGATATTCAGGCTGACAACAATGCTGCATTCATGACTGGATCTCAACACTGCTTTTCCTTTCCCCCAGAGGAGCTCAGAGGAACGATCCAATTACCTCTGCACATTACATCTGGTTCCATTATTTAAGGGGCATAATCGTTAAACACGGCAGCCAGCATTAAGTAGATGGTTTAGTGGGACGCCTGATTGGAGAAACCCCTTGGCCAATAATAACACAGACATGGCAAACGTGCAATTCAGGTCAGAAAGCTCAGTGCAATTTGACCAAACCACCTTTTTCATTTTCCATTTTCAAGTTTATTCACTTTTTGAAAGTGTCTGGCTAACAGGTTATATCATACTATTAAGCAATTTTTAGGTTGATACTTTATCAAACTACCTTGTAGTATAAGTTTGTTACTGTAAAATAAAGCTTTCTTTCTTTTTTACGATGCTTTTCACAATTAACTACAAATCAGATTTTTTTTAAATCATAACAAATCCAAATTTTCAAACACATAATATTCATCGGGCCACGTGGTTGAGAAAAGTTTTTTTTTTTCAGAAGTTGTAAATAAAGATTATTGGAGTATATTGTACAAGTTTCAGTCTTTCTCCATCAAAATTTCATGCTTAATTCAATGTGCTATTTGCTTACAAATTTCTAGTCAATTAAATAATAAAAAATTAATAATAATACAAATAATAATTACAAAGTGAATTACTTTTTTTTTCAGTGATTAGGAACCATGAACCAACAATGAATGACACTTATAAAGCATTTATTAATAATTTATTAATAGGTGTGTTACTCTACTTACCCTAAGTTTCTCATATTTAAGAACGTATCTGTATTTTATTATTATTATTATTATTATTATTATTTATGATCCAGTAATTTGCAGGTAATTTGTTTGATTGCAATTGTTTGGCAATAATTAGTGTCTTGGACCTGGGGAACCATTGGGGGATTTATTAATATCAATAATTTGAATTATAATAATTAAATTACCATTAATGCAAGTTGAACAAATATGATTTGCCAATGTACAGGTGCATATTTATACATTAACAAACTTAGATAAATATCTGTTTCTTTGTTAGTTCATGGAACCAAATGAATTAATTAATGTTAACAGAAACTAAATTATTGTAAAGTGTCAACATATTATTAAACCAAAGACATCATGGCCCACATTTCACAATCCAATTAAATCCTGATTGAACAAGTTCTACCTTACATTATTTGAGGTGGGGAACACATTATTGGAAGTTCAGTGTGTTTTAAATGCTACATTACATTGTCTGTAATGTTAAAATAATACTAAATTGTACAACACCAGTTCTGTTGTGGTTTTTATGTCACGATTGACACTAAAAGTTCACAAAAAATACTGTTTCAAAGACACACAATTCATGCTTTTCATTTTCTGAAAAGTTTCCCGGGAGCTATACAGTGCACAGTTCATTTCCCAAGCTCTCAATGCCATGCAGCGTAATCGTATCTGTTCTGTGATATTCGGTGAGAAGCGTTTGATGCATATGGATGTAGAGGCGCTCAGACAGCTGTGACTCGGTAGCAAACAGAGTGTGCCGAGCATCCATCACTCTTGCCCTGCCCTCATCAGCGGGCCTCTGGCTACCTTCACACACACATGCCGTTATCGACAGCCCCTCGCTAATGAAGAAGCCGATAGGCTAGAGCAAAGAGACAGATACGTCCCTCGAGTCCAACTCGCCTGAAAATCAATGAGCCATTTACAACAGCCTGCATCCTGTGACACCACACACCAATTTACAACCAGGGATATTAAGCCATGTAAAACTGGAAATAAAACAAAAAATAAATAAATAAAACAACAGTCAGATGTTGATTTAACCTTTGGCAATATTCAACTATTAATGCAGGGAAAAGGAAATAGACCTGCTGTGATTTGGAAGAAGAATGGAAAAATATATAAAGTTTGATTTAGTGAACATAAAAAGAGAATGAAATATAATAAGACATAATGTTCATAATCAGTATAATAAACAACCTAGACTAATAAAATAAACATTGTCAAATAAAAAATAAATAATCAAATAAATACTCAATCAAACATATACACACTCATATATCCTTAAAAATAGGTCTATTTATTTGAGGAGCAAGACGGATACTTTAAATTATTTTTTTTTATATCATGCCTCATTGGCAAACGGTTTTTAGTTTCTTGTTGAAAACATAAACCTCTTTAAATTTAATTAATATTTTAATAAGACTATACTGATTTAAAAAAAAGAAATTAGGTTTAATGTAGTGAATGAAAATGACAAGTGAATAAAATCTCTTTAATATCTTAATGCTTTTTCCTGAAGGTAAATCTAGAAAAACTGCCCCCTAAGAAAAACGCCACCTACCAAATAAATAAATACAAGTTAGAGAAAAAGTCAGTCTGCAAAAGTCAGAGATTTGAATATAAACAATTATCATTATAAACCAAATAATGTGTGCTCATGTGAGCCACATTAATTTTATAAAGCCATCCTCATTCTGTCTATCAAGAATTGTCTATATTTTCTCAATAATTTTATGACATCATTTCATCCTTGGTATCTATGAGTACATCCAACCATGCATCAGGACGAGAACAGAAGGGGCTGAGATGTCAAACGAATAAGAATCACAGAAAAAAAGACAGAACGGGTGTCGGCGGTTCAGACTCCTGACAGCATGTGTCTCAAGTGAAGCAGGCCGAGAATGCAAAGCATCCAATTTGGTGCCTTGGCCAATAGTGGCGAATCTGGGAGTATTAGAGTAGAGGATTTATGGGGCTGTCTGTGGCCTAACTGAGCTCTAGGGATAGATTCCCTCTTTCCAGTGACCTTTCACAAAGGCCAGCACACACTGGTGGGGACAATAAAGATGAGCCACCACCGATGGTTATACTCTGTGATGCGACTGTGTACTCATTTATCTCATGATGGCAAAACACCACACACACGACCACCCACACACTCTCACTCAGACACAACACTATAATTACAGCTCAGACAAATCATGACAAAGTGACCCCAATACAGAATATCACAGTCCATTCAATGATTGCTACAGAGGGATCATTTAAATAATTGAATAGCAAGCATTAAAAGTGAAGTGTGTGATTTTTACAATGAAATAAATTGTGATATAATTTCTCCCATCGCGATATTATGTGCAGAGACGACTATACTGTAAGCCATTTATACTAACCTCCCTGAAAAGTGTAAACGGTGGATATTTACAGTCATTTTGTCATACAGACAATTAAAATCTACCAAACAATGACATTATTATGAGCTTGCCAGCTTCCAATTGGTCTTAGTTCAATTGCATTCATTTGCGTAATTGATTCCCAATGTGCAGTTGTTCAAAAGCGTTTAAAAGTTTGGGTTGCCAAGATTTGTCTCTTATGCTCACCAAGGCTGCATGCATTTGATATATATATATATATATATATGTGTGTGTGTGTGTGTGTGTGTGTGTGTGTGTGTGTGTGTGTGTGTATATATATAATCATGCTTTTCATTGAAAGATGCTAAACATAATTAAGCAATAGTTAATAATCAAGTATTATTAACATAATAATTCATAAGTATTAAGTTAATAATTAATTATTACATTTTGAATAGTTCTGAATTTCTCCAATTCTTGGATGAATCATTCATCTGCATTTTTAAGTAATCATTCATGCAAGTTCAGTGCAACCAGTTTAGAAATTTTGCAGAAAAATGCAAAAAAAAAAGAGCTGCAAGAGCTGTCCAAACCTCCCAAAATAACAAAAAAAGTCATACTATTTTATTAAATAATCTTCTCCCATATAAAAATCACATTAATATCCATATGTAAATTAGAATATAACACATGAGTTGTTCCCTTTCACACATTCCCTTTCACTGCATGGAAAAGAGCAGTGTGAATATTTCCTTTTTTGTGACCTTTGAAAGAAAGAAAGCAATGCAGTTTGGAAAAACATGAGGGTGAGTGAATGATAGCAATTTTAATTTTTGCATGAACTGTTAAGTTGTGATAGGAACACACACACACACATCCACACACCATCTTTAAATCACTGTTAGCATGCAGATAGCAGTTTGAAATCCTTTACACAAGCAACATTCCTTCCATAAACAGCATAAATTAGCATTCCAAGCTTGATAACATGTCAATTAAATGAGAATCTGAGCTGTGAATTAACAACTCCATTAGAGAACGAAGAAAAATAACCAACAAAATATAACGCAGATGTCACTGAGCCGTCTGGGCTTATTAAAAATCCTCTGTACACAGCGTGCTTTGATATGAAACTGCTGGTCTCTTGCACAGACATCAGAACGTGATTGTTTCAAGACAACCCCATCTGCCTGTAGAACACATTTCACCGAGCTGTTCCACGTTATGTCGCGCTATGCTGCGTTATAGCATCCTGTGCAGTTCTAGACTGCATTCCGTGTCAGCCTGTGCTTTGAAAAGCACTGTGTGGCTCCGAAGGTTGATTACGTGTGTCTAATGCGAGTGAAAGTTCCTCTGGGCCGCTCTCGTTTGATGTGAGGATATTCACAGGAGGACGAAAGGCAGCATCTGCTCCAGACACACAGATTCAGTAATCAAGCACACTCATTACAAGCCACACACACACAAACACAAAGATGCAAGCTGATGTCCCACACACTCGCACGTGCACATAAGATGAAACACCAATAAACCGAGACACGATATGACTTCTGTATATAACGCCAATGAAAATAGAGCCAATGACACCAGATAAGTGGCGTCTGATAGACGTTAGATTACATAACCAATATCGCAGTCTGGCAGATATGTGTGAAAATGTCCAGATTTATGTTGGAGAGCACACATATGCAGTGTTTGATGGATATTTTCTCATCTTGAGCTCTCCTAAGCAAGAAAAATATGATCACATAATTCTATTGTTTCTTCTAGAAACCAATTAGACTGACAGGAGATCAAACGGAGTCTAAAAAAAAACTTTCATACATCTCCTCTAGAGTTTTAGAAGATATCTAAATGTCACAGATTTATCTACAATCAGAAAAGTCAATCAAAAGTCATCATAAATATTTCAATTTGAACTTTTTTTTTTAACTCAATGCTCCAAACATCCAGAAATTATTAATACCAACATTCATTTTACATACCCTAAAAATAAAATATGTTTTTGTTTGGAGTGGGTAGGATTTTTATTTTTTATAAAAGAAATTAGGCTACTTTTACACTTGCATTAAATTGATTGTAAATGAGAGTAAAGGCAATTATAATATTGCAAAATATTTAAAATAGATGCTGTTTTTCAAACTTTGTTCAAAGTATGATAAGAAATATTTTTTAAAGCACCAGATCAGCATATTAGAATGATTTCTGTAGGATCATGTGACACTGAAGAGTGGCGTAATGATGCTGAAAATTCCACTTTTCCTTCATAGGAATGAATTACATTTTAAAATCTGTTCAAATATAAAACAGCTATTTTAAATTGTAATTATATTTCTGTATTTTACATTATTTTTGATCAAATAAATGCAGTTGTATTAAACATAAGACATATCTTTCAAAAAAAAAAACCCTAAACCGTTGAATGTGTATCTGAGAATGACCAACATGAAATGGCATTTGCAACCCACATTACCTCCAATTTTCACCATCCTATCAACTGCAAAAGTAAGTCCTTCCCTACTTTTGTTTTTCTCATTGAATATGGGAGCATTTCAATACTTAATTTTTTTTTTGTATTCATTGGTTAACATTATCCAATAAGTTATGTCAGCCGAAAAAGTTGTTTCAGAGGCAGAGCAAAATTTTACTTTGATAAAGATCACAAAAACATTTTTTTTTTGTTCATTTAGAATAATGCACCCTGTTGAATTATGCACAATAAGATCAGGAACATGTACCAAAAAAAGTAACCCCCCCAAACATCAATTTTGATTTCATGCTGACTTTAAGTCTTCCAAGAAGAAAGAGCAACCTTTGAGCAATAAAAGTCTCCTCTGGGGTGGACTTCATGCCATTTGTCTATCCGAAAGGACATATTTTGCCTGGAGGTGAGCGATCCCAATTTGAAACGGTGTCAGAAGGATCACACTTTAGCTGTGCTTAATGATCTGACATAGCAGAGAACAGGCAGTATGGGATGTATGCACACGGGACAGAGAAATCATTTCAAGTGTCAAACGAAGACCATAAGGAAGGAAGATAGAATGTAAAAAGACAATAGCTTTGCCCCAAGCTGTAAGGGAACTGTTGTGTGTCTGTCATATGTTCCTGCCTCTTGTGCCCTTATTTGGTTTGTTTCCTGTTCTCGTTTCATGTAATCAGTAGTTTATTCGGTTCCAGGTGTGTTTGAGTTAATTTACTTGTGTATTTATAGTCCTGTCTGTGTAGTGCCATTTTGTCTGGTCTACTCGTTACTCCCCGGTGTTCCTGTCAGTGTCTGCCTTGTCTTGCCCTGCCTGATGTCTAGTAAATATGTTATTTGAGTTTCATCCTCGTTTCCGTGTTTCCTGTGTCCTCCCTGCTGTGTGCACCGTGACACAAGCCAACCCTAAATGACTAATTACTCTCTTCGATCTGCATATACTATTCTTTCTCACATACACACATGAAGGTGATTTAATATAAATTATTCAGCTCTTAATTACTTTTCACATGGCTCTTACAAACAGCCACACACAAAAATGCATTAATTATTCAGTTCCACAACACAGAGCCCATTATCAAACAGAAATAACACGGCCAGGCTTAATAAACACCAAGACAACAGCTGGAGGACGAAAGCCACATCGCTTAGATGTCACGGCTGGCACTGTAATAATCTCAATAAGATTAAACGGGTCAGGAACGGAGTATGATTCATAAACCAGGGTCATATTTCACCAAAATTTTTCACAAAATCAAAGAAATAGAATGAACTATAGAAAGATAGATAGATAGATAGATAGATATTTTGTGCATCAAGAATTTCTATGATATTTTGTAAAGAAAATATACAAAAGTATACATTGTATACAATGTCATTATTGTAATACATTTTTTTTTTTTTTTTGTGATTTTCTAAAATAATTGCATCCAGGTGTTTTGCACTTCCACAAAAATACTAATAATGTATGTATTTTACTGTTACACAGTTAAAAATGACAAAAAAAAAGAGAATCAAATCTAGGGTTGCAAAGAGACAGAACATTTCCAAACACTTTCCAAAATTTTCTGAAAGTTTCCAAAAAACCTTGGAAAGTTTCCCAAAATTCTGGAAAGTTTCTGAAATGTCCCACCCTATTGCAATACTAATCAAATCATCATGAACAATAATGAGATATAATGTGATACGGTAATGAATTTGTAGGGCAAATATGATAAATTGTCATAGACAGACAGACAGACATATAGAGACAGAAAGACAGATAGATAGATATTTTACTTTTTTATTTTATATACATACAGTATATATATATATATATATATATATATATATTTTTTTTTTTTTTTTTTTTTTTATTATTTGATTTCACATTATACAGTGCCTTGTGAAAGTATTCATACCCCTTCATTTTTTTTCACGTTTTATGTTGCTGCCTTATGTTAAACTGCTTTAAATTACTTTTTTCCACATCAATTTACACTTCATACACTATAATGGTAAAGCACTATAATGGTAAAACATCTATGCAAATTTATTCAAAATTAAAAACTTAAATGATTCCATTGCATAAGTACTTATACCCTTATCTGGGACAGTTGGAATTTAGCTCAGGAGCATTCATATTACTTGTAGATGTTACTAGACTTTGAGTGAAGGTAACCTGTGGCAAATTCAATTGAATAGGTATGATTTGGAAAGGCACACACATCTTAATAAAAGATCCAACAGCTGATAATGCATATCAGAACAAAAACCAAGCCCTGGGGTCAAAAGAACCATCTATAGAGCTCAGAAACAGGTTTGCGTTAAGCCACACATCTGGGGAAGAGTTCAGAAAAAAATCTGCTTCATTGAAGGGTCACAGAAGCATGTAGCCTCTTTTACCCTTAATGGAAGAAGTTTGAAACAACCTGGATTCTTCTTAGAGCTGGCCTCCTGGCCAAATGGAGCAATTGATGGAGAAGGGCTTTGGTTAGAGTGGTGACAAAGAACCTGATGGTCACTCTAGTTGAGCTCCATGATCGTATATGCAGATAGGAGAAATCTACAGAAGGACAAACACCACTGCAACAACTTACAATTTGCAAAAAAAGCACCTAAATGACCCTCAGAAAGAAAGAAATATTATTATCTGGTCTGATGAACCTCAATTCCAAGCATTATGTTTGAAGGAAAGCAGGCACTGCTCATCACATGCAGAGGTACCATCCCAAAAGTAAAGTGTGCTGGTAGCAGCCTCATGCTGTCGGTGTGTTTCAGCAGCAGGGGCAGAGGGACTCCTCAGAGTAGATGAAAAGCACCAAAATATAGAGATAGCCTTAATGAAAACCCAGTCCAGAGCATTCAGAACCTCAGACTGGGCAGAAGGTTTACCTTCCAACAAGACAATGGACCTAAAAACACAGCAAGAGTGGCTTATAGACAACTCTGTGAATGTCCTTGAGTGGCCCAGCCAGAGCCTGAGCTTGAACCCAATCAAATATTTCTGGAGAAACCTGAAAATGTGTGTCTGCCCCCATACAACCTGACAGAGCTTGAGAGGTGAGGAGAAGAATAGCAGATATTTGTCGCATCAAACAAAAAAGACTTGAGGCTGTAAAGGTGCTTCAGCTAAATCTTTAGATACTTATGCAATGTACTTATTTCAGTTTTTTATTTGTAATTAATTTACAAAGTTGTGACAATTCTGTTTTTGCTTTGCCAATATGGTGTATGGAGTGTAGACTGATGTAGAAAAACAAACCAATTTAAAGCAATTAACATAAGGCAGCAACATGACAAAAATGAAGGGGTATGAATACTTTCGCAAGGCACTGTACATGTATTAGAGGGAGCCTTGTTTTTAATTTAAGGTAAAATAATTTTTAAGAGATACATCTACATATCAGCTCATATATCAGTCTGTTACTTTTTCTTGCAACATAAGATAGATAGATATTTTACTTTTTTATTATATATATATATATATATATATATATATATATATATATATATATATATATATATATATATGTGTGTGTGTGCTGTCAAGCGATTAATCGCACCGAAAATAAAAGTTTTTGTTTGCATAATATGTGTTTGTTCTGTGTATATTTATTTTGCATATATAAAATACACAAACATACAGTATATATATGTATTTAAATATTTACATGTATTTACATGTCTATATTTATATTCATATAATTTATATTATAAATAAATATATTTAATATATAAATTTAACATATTTTTCTGAAATATATACATGCATGTGTGTATTTATATATAATAAATATACACAGTACACACACATAAAATAAATAAAAACTTTTATTTTGGATGCGATTAATCAGCATCAGAGGGAGCCTTGTTTTTAATTTATCCCCTTAACTCTCACCCCCCCATTTTTGAATATATACGTGAAAGTGCACTATCCAAACTTAAACTCTTATAATTCATGAATGCTTTGGAATACACTCATAAGGTTGGACTCTTTTTAAAGAAGACAATCAGCATATTACTGCAGAAGTGGAAGTATTTTAAAATATGAAAGTAACAAAACGTTATAGAAGTTTAAATTTACTGTAAAGAAAATACACAGTACTAAATTTTTTATAGACATTTTATATAAAATAATAATATTTTACATAACAGGTTTTACTCTTTGATAAAAAATTTAAGCCTTATGTCTAAATAAGTCATGTTCCAAATTTGAAGTTGATATGAAAAAAATTGAGGTTCCTGCGAGTTTTATTTAGGGCGTCACACCCCAAACAGCCACCGGGTGCCATCCAAACTCCATTGAATTTTTTTTATGCATTTTTCTGTCACAAAGGTCTAAATTTCTCTGTCAATATTACTCCGACCACAAAAATACCACCAAATATGGAATCCTGAGAGTCAGACCTTTCCGACAATATGCATTTTGTCAAGATTATAAAAAAAAAATGGATTCTAAAAGACCGTAATACATTGTGTAATTAGACACTTGACACCGTCAGCTACATCTATGCATCAGCTCATATCTGTTACTTTTCCTTGCAAAACCTTCTACTAACAGGGTGGAATTAAACTTCCAACAAATTGTTTAAAATTGGCTGAAAATTGAATGAAGCTATGAGACGAAATTCTCTGATCTAGCTATCCATCTCCCTCTCACAAATCTCTCCTATTGCATGTGGATAGCAGTGATCTAGCTATTCTCAAACAAACGCCTCACATCTATTATTAATAGGAACATGAAGGAGGGTGAATTATTCACTCTAATTTTCTGTAAATAACAATTAGGTGAAACATTACAACTTCCACTGCATGACAAAATGCATATTTACTGGAGTGCCATGCCTAGAAGCAATAATTTCCGCTGTAATTCTGCTTGGTCTCAGTGTGATATTCAACATTGTCTCCTCTGAGATCCCTTAACAGGAAAATATGGACAGAACTGTGAAAATCGGAACAGCCCACACTACAGATTGAGGAAATGCAAGTCAATTAGGTGGTAAACATTTCACTATCTACTTAGCTGGACCGAGCAGACAAATATGCACAGTCTAGAGAAGATTATTAAACAACCCAAATAAATGCCTTTTAATTAGGCGGTAAACATTTCACTAACTGGGAAAAGTTGGACTGTGGGTGCGAGCCGCAAACAGTAACATATGATGGGACGTCTGGTCTCTGTAACGCATCCGAAATAGATCATGAGATTTATAGGATGTACAGAAGGTGGAGAGGACCCTTCCTGAGCCCAGCGTGCGACATGACCCTGCGGCTCAGTATGGTCACTTGAGAGAGGGACCTGCTGAGCACCAACATGCCCCAGGATGAGTGTGGCCGGCTGGAGGCTGCTTATCTCAGATACGGTGCTGATCAAGGGGAGGAGAGGGCTATTTAATAATGCATGTCGAAAAAGACAGGATCAAACGTAGGGCTGAGACCAGACTTGTCTCAGACAAACCAGGCCACTGGATCGATCAACTTACACCCATGCACACACACATACAAATACAGTCACAGATGAAAATGAGAGAGATGATGGTTGTAACCTGGCTAAAAGACTTTTATCCCAGTCTTAGGATTTCCAATATATGATACCGCTAGCAAAAATGCTTTCACTTTGCAATTGTTTTTTTTATTTAAATCAATGCTCTTTATTTTTGTTATATTGTTTTTTGTAAAAAATAGTCAAAAAATTTATAAAAATCTATAATAATAATTATTATTGTTGTTGTTGTTCAGTTTAACTGAAATGATGATTTATTATTGTTTAATAAAATAATAATAAAATAAAAGTTAATAATAATAATAAAAATTTATGCTTGTGTGTTTGCATGTGTGCTTTTTTTATTATTATTATTATTTGAAATCTTACATCTTTACTTTCAGGTTTAAATTGGACATTGAATGTGGTTTCAGACTTGTGGACCCCTGTATGTGCCATCTACACATACAAGGGTTCTTATTCTAATCAACACACTAACAAAAGCATGTCAAAATGTCAAGTCCCTTGAGCAAATGCACGGATATTAACGATGGCTAAGATTTCCACCTCTCCACACACCAGGAAAAGGTAAAGCTGCCTACTGGTAAACAGTCACAAACCTAACAATACACACACGCCACATGATGTGAGAGGTTGCGGCTTATTTACATGCTGCATAGCTGGCTCTAGTGGCTGTGGACCTGCAAATATTAAAAACACCCCATAATGAGGAAAAGACCTACAGACCGCTTGTGACAGACAAACACCCGCTCTCAAGCTTGAAACGTTTAATCTGCATTATCAAAGCAGATCACAGAGGTTGGAGCTGAGAAGGCTGAGGGTTTGTGTCTGTGTTTTCAGAATGTTGCAGTGGCTGAAACAGAGAGACAGAGAGACAGATGCTAAAGCAGTCCTTTATTTAGTCAGCTGATGACAGCTCTAGGGGAAGCTATGCCTGCGATTCAAATTTTCATCAATCACTAGAAAAAAAATGGCAAAATAATGTGGGGAAAAAATAGATTTGCATTTTCTTAAGGAAATAGCAGTGGCTGTGAAGAAGAGAAAGAATGGTGTAAAAGTTTTAGCCAAGATTAGATTTTAAGCTTTAGTTCTGTTAATGAAAAGCCGAATCAGAGCTCAGAATCTTGTCAGCTGTGCATGAGAATCAGCACACAGCCTGACACCATCTTTGTAGTGTAAAGGCGAGTAGAAGGTTAAATAGATGCAAAAAAAAAAAAAAAAACGCCACATTATCATTCGGTATGCAAATGGGTGCAAAAGACTAATCACAGTTCAGTATGCAAAATATAATAAAGTCATCACTGTCAGTTAGATTTCCAATACCAAACATTCTACAGTCGAGATTTTAAGAAAGTAATCATAAAGTAATATTAAATAATATATATATACAGTGGTGTGAAAAAGTGTTGGCCCCCTTCCTGATTTTTTGTTTGTCACACTTTAATGTTTCAGATCATCAAACAAATTTAAATATTAATCAAAGATAACACAACATGCATTTTTTGAATGAAGTTTTTTATTATGAAGGGAAAACTAAATCCAAACCCACATGGCCCAAATATGACACTGCTCCGAGTGTGTGTTCACAGTGTGTGTGTGTATGTTCAATGCTGTGTGTGTGCACTTTGGATGGGTTAAATGCAAAGCACAAATTCCGAGTATGGGTAACCATACTTGGCCACATGTCACGTCACTTTCACTTTCACTTAAATTAAGAAAGCAGGAAATATTGTCAAGCTGTTCAAGGTTAATTGCAAAAAATCATAGCGAAGAAAAAAAATAAACAGCAAAAAGATTTATTAGATGTCTCAAACCCCTCCTTCAATGTAAGGAGGTAAATTTCTCCTTCAATGTAAGCCTATGAAATGGTTATTATTGTAATTAATAAAACTGAATAAAAATGAATAAAAAATATATATTGTTACATGAAATAAAATAAAACAAATATTAGATAAAATACTTAATTAAATAAAAACCTAAATTAAACTAAATAAAAAATATATATATATATATATATATTTTTTTTTTACTATTATAAGTTTAATTTGAGGCACTAAAATTACAAATTGGCAACAAATTGAAATTAATAAATTAATAAATAAACCTAAATAGTATTTTTTAAAGCACATAAAATTAATAAATGACATTCAAATTAAAACTGAAAAATAAAAAAGCTAATTCGAAATATTAATAAGTATAATCCAAATAATAATAACAATTTTTTCTTTTTTTTTTTTTTGCTTTCTTGATAGTCTACTAGGTAAAAACCTGAATGCTAATTAAGTCTAAATGAAGTGTGAAAATAGTATTTTTAAAGCACAAGAAATTAATAAAAATCTAATGAAAACTGAAAAAATAAAAAGCTTATTCAAAATATGAATAAAAATATATTACAAGTAATACTAAAAAAAACTTTTTATAAGTTTTAAATAAGCATTTTTTTCTGCTTATTTGATAGTCCACTACCTGAATGCTAATCAAAGCTGAATGCTAATGAAAAGCAAGAGTATACATATTATTTGAGACATAATTCATTTCCGAAGCACGAACAAAGGAATGAGTTATATGCCAAAGTTTAATACCCACACTTTGCCTTAATAGCACCACAAAAAGAAGTAAAAATATAAAAAAGCAATCAATACTGTTTACACAAACAGCCTTCATACAAGTACAGTATCAAAACAGCTCCTCATTAGTGTCTAAGTAAACGACTACCTTGTGGCATTTCCAAGAAAAGGAATCAATATCCAGTCTTGTAAAACCTCAAATGAAACCATCACTCCTTCGCCCCGCTCTAATCTTCCTGTCCGTATACACAAGACAATTGTGTGACAAATTGTGAGGTAAAACAGATTAAATCTATTCTAGTGAAACATTTAAGTCAATGGTAAGTGTTCTGGGGAAGCTGAGAGATGTGGGGATGAAAAACAAAAGCATGAGTGTGTTATTGAGACAGATGTGAGTGAAAGAGCAAGGAAATTCCCAAAGGCCTGTCTGTCTGTCACTAAAAGACGAGAGAACACCTGAGTAATGGGCTGAGAAGGACCAGTCCAAACATCCCTCTCCCTCTCCTGCCTCCCTGCAAAGACAACAACATTATTCACACAAACTAATACAATCATCGTCCGACAGCCTTGACCACTACTGAGACTTCCTCTGCATGCTAATGGAGCCACGGGTAGACAAACACAGCAGCCATGCCAAACCCCCTCCAGGTCTGCAGACGGGCACCAGGGAAGCAGGGAAAGCCCGACACATCTGCAGCGGGCGCAGACACCCAGAATCTTTCAAAGGCTGATAACAATTATAACCCGCTGGCATCCGTCCATCCATCTTTCCAAAGGATATGCCAGCTGGCGTGTGCGCGGACACACATGCGAACAAAAGTACACACAGATTCATTGATGCTTAGATCAGACGCAGGTCAGTGCGAGCAAACGAGAGGGTAGATGCAATTTTATTTTGCTGTCTATGGGGCATCTGTTCAACTCCAAACAAGCAACTCAACAAGTGTTCTTAATTTACACCTGCGAACACTGGCTCTTGATTACATCATGGTTTACAAATTACAGGCAAACTATCTAACGGTTTGAACATGTAAAAAAAAAAAATCTATATTTTATATATGAATCAAAGATGAAAAGGTATTTTCAAGCATCAAAACAATAAAAGTTTAATGCAGCTTTAATTTTTTTCACACATTAGAATGTGTCCAGAATGTGTGACCCATACTCGGAATTTGTGCTCTGCATTTAACCCATCCAAGTGTACACACAGTAGTGAACATACACCCGGAACAGTGGGCAGCCAATGCTGCGGCGCCCGGGGAGCAGTTTGGGGTTCAGTGCCTTGCTCAAGGGTCTCACCTCAGTCGTGGTATTGAGGGGGGAGTGAATAACCAACACTCTCTCCACCCTCAATACCACGACTGAGGTGAGGCGTTGGTTATTTACTCCCTCCCACCTACAATCCCTGCTGGACCTGAGACTCGAACCCACGACCTTCAGGTTACAAGTCCAACTCTCTATTCATTAGGCCACGACTGCTCATTATGCAATCATAAACAAATAAAGAAGGATGGTCTTACCTCTAGAGCTGCGGCTCGCTTCTTCAAAAAATGTTCTATATTCCGTGCCGCTGTTTCCACAAGCTGTGCTGCATTATTTGTTTTCACAGTGAAATAATTCTGATTATCCATAAAGATCTGCCATAACGGAGAGAAAAAGACAGTCATTAGGGACTCTGGTAATGATTGTTTTGATAATTAAGTAGGCTTGTATTGAGGCTTAACTTTCGCTTATGATTGTAGGGGTGAATACACATTAAAATGCACATAAATCAATATGTACAGGGACCTCTGACCTGTCTTAGATTATTCCCAGCGCTGGCTGTGTCTGCTAGAGAAACCAGCTCCTGCTGCAATTGATCTACCCATTCTTTTATCCTGCAAAGACAAACACTCATATTAAATACACAGTTGCAATCTAAATATAGAAGGGTCAGAAAATGTGATGGAAAATAATTCAAGTCTTTATGAAATAACTAAGCCACAGTCATGAAAACAGCTACAAATGTGAGTCATATTGAAAGCAATTTGCTGTATGGAAGAGTTACAGCAAATGTGATCTCATGACAGGTGCTTTTGATATGCACGTTTTAAAAATAGCACGAAGCAGCTACAAACGACTAAATAGTCAGTTAGCACACTGCAAGCAAGAACTCAAGACGAATAACTTGGTGAACGCACAAAAAACCCTGTCCTTCAGAGCAAACACAAAACGCTTCGAGCACAAACATGTGTACCTCATAAATGGCTTTAGGGATTGTTTGTTGTTTTGTAAATGCTGTGCTTTTATTTTAGTTTGTGTGACCCTACCTGATTGTTTGAACTAAACAAATGGCTCATTTATTTGATCAAGATGACACAAAAATCGATCAAGTAAGTCAAATACTCAATAAACCTGGCAAACATAGCAGAAGAGCAGGAAAACATGAGTGTTGACCAAACATAAAGAAGTTATGAGTGAAAATGGCACCTATAAGAACTTCAAAATAAAAGCACAAATGTACAAAATGAAATGCATCTGCAGAATAACAAAACTGTCAATCCTTCAAACTGTTACTCTTCTATATTTTTAAGTATTTATATTTTGAGAAAGCAAACAAAAATCTTTAACCTACAATTCCTCTTGCAAATCTTATAAACTGTACATGGCTGTGGAACTGTTCATAAATACGACAAAAAAAAAAAAATGTTTGTACATAAATACGACCAAATTCCGAGAAGTCACTGGTTCCAATGACTGCTGCGCATGGTTATATAACATCCAATTAATATGAATAATTACTCCTACTGCACAACCACACTTTGATGGAAACTCTCTTTCTTCATGACATTCCAAGTCACATGTTTTTCATGGCCTCTGTGATCACACATCTAAAATTACCCAAACCACGATGAGAAATTAAGGAGGTGTTTGCGACGTGTGAAGTCCATCGGAAAACTAGAGGTATCATCTCCAGAAGAACTGAATTTCTGACAAACTGTGATCCTAAACATTCATTTGTTTTTATTCAATATACTGTACATTTTATATTTGATCAAAATATGAAATGTTCAAAAGTTTTTATTATTATTTATCACTATTTATTTGTTTGTTATTTATTTTTTACTAATTTATTTTTGAGGAAATGTGTCCTTGCTAAATAAAACTTCGAATTTTCTTAAAAAATGTAATTAAATTAAAAACTTATCAAATAATGCCTATAATTTATAAATAATATGTCAGTTTCCACCAAAATATTAAGCATCACAACTGTTTTCAACATTGATTATAATGAAAAATGTTTCTTGATAAGCAAATCAGCATATTAGAATTACTTCTGAAGGATAAAGACGAGTAATGGATGCTGAAAATTCTGCTTAGAAATAGGGGGAAAATTATTTTTTTTAAAAATATTAAAATAGTAAATGGTTTAAATTGTAATAAAATTTCACAGCATACTGTTTTTACTGTATTTTAATAAAACAACTGCAGCCTTTTTCAAAAACATTATGTAGTGTAGGCCTATATGAAATAATTTCTTATCTTTAATTATTAAACATTCTCACTCACTCACTTATGCTGCACAGAAATATTCGGTAAAGCATTCTGCCCTCTCATGTATTATTTTAGCGAGAGACCAAAAGTCTGCTGTCTACATAAAATAAGCTGAGTAGAGGCTTTGTGGTACCAGAAAAATCCAGGGTCTTACTCTCTTTCCCAGAAGAACAAAAACACACATATCCACAGCAGTCGTCCAAGTTTAAGTTGTGAACCCAGACCGTCAATACTAGTATAATAGAAGCCTCCGGTGCTCTCTGTATTGGGGTCAGAACCGAATAAGTGAAAAAAAGTGAAAAAAAGATAGATGGGCTGCAAAGAATTCTAAATTTAATATAGGCTCCTCCATTTTCTCCTTTAGTGCTCTTTCTATTCTTCTGTCATAGGCTTTTTCCTCAGGGGCTGGAAACACAGAAGCACAGATATAGGTTGCAATGAGACAATCGGTTGGCTGAGGTGCTTTCTAACGAGCAGAGGTGGACAGATATGGTTATACCAGCACTTTTTTGCACTAAGACTGCTAAGTCAAAATATCCTGTTTGCAACAATGCCTCCAGCAATGTAAAGTCCCATTCCCATTCTTTAAAACATCCTGTAAATAAGCCATTACCAGTCATGCCACCTTCACTCACAGGGCTTTGGCTGGCTCACAGGATGTTGCACACTACCTAGTAAATTTACAACCACACACGTTGCCAGCTTTTATGGTGGAAAAAAAGCTAAGTTTCTCACAACCACCATGACTCATGTACTAATGCAACAAAGTCTAAATGGCTGCAGATTTAAGTAACACTTAAAGGAATTGTTTATCCAAAAAAGAAAATTTGCTGAAAATGTAGATGTGTTTCTTCATCTGAACAGATTTGGAGAAATTGTAACTTTACATCATTTGCTCAACAATAGATCATCTGCAGTGAATGAGTGCCGTCAGAATGAGAGTCCAAACAGCTGACAAAAACATCACAATATTCCATTAGTAATTCCCACAAGTCATCCATCAATTAACATCTTGTGAATAAAAAGGTGTTTGTTTGTAAGAAATAAATCCATCATAAATGTGTTTTAACAAATATGAGTCAAAACATGAGTCCATAATGAGTCAGTAATATTTGATAATAACGCTTCCTCCAGTGAAATCCATCCCACATTTAAGTAAAGTGACATACTGCCAAGTATGGTGACCCATACTCAGAATTCGTGTACACACACACACCGTGAACACACACCCGGAGCAGTGGGCAGCCATTTATGCTGCGGCGCCCGGGGAGCAGTTGGGGGTTCGGTGCCTTGCTCAAGAGCACCTCAGTTGTGGTATTGAGGGTGGAGAGAGCGCTGGACATTCACTCCCCCCACCTACAATCCCTGCCGGCCCGAGATTAAACCCGCAACCTTTGGATTACGAGTCCGACTATCTAACCATTTGGCCACGACTTCCCAATGGCCACGACTTTAAGTAGACCAACATATTTGTTTAGAACTGTTTTCGATTGTTTTCACTTGTAAATTATCACTTTTATCAGCTGTCTGGACTCTCATTCTGATGGCACCCATTC
Organism: Barbus barbus; assembly: GCF_936440315.1. NCBI lineage: Eukaryota > Metazoa > Chordata > Actinopteri > Cypriniformes > Cyprinidae > Barbus > Barbus barbus. Next base: position 25,359,983 of record NC_136750.1, read on the forward strand.
ACTGCAGAGTGTGATGCTACATTTCTCAATTTCACAATTCTGCTCCAATGAAGAAACAAACGCATCTACATCTGGGATGGCCTGAGAGAGAGTACATTTTCAGCTATTTTTTCATTTACATTTTTCAACTATTCCTGAAGCCTGGTGGACAGTATAATGAAAGTACTTCATTTTAATCACAGTTAAAATATACTACAATACTATGCATAACATTGGTTGATTATAATATGTTTTAATGCATTTCACTCTTTAAATGCGTAGCCATGATATTGCAATTATTCATGAGAACATACAATGGTGCATTTTGAGGCATAATTAATGCTATAAGAAAACTTTTATAATGTATAATACAAACAGGCCTCAAGTGAAGTGTTACCCAACTGTTTATGCATCTTTTAAAGGCACATCCAACAGCATTATCTTGAATTAAAAGCTACGTCTATCTAGTACAGTAGGTAAGACATTATGTCTAGTCAAAGGAAAAAGCCAGTTCTTTAGATGGATTCTGCTAAAAAGGTAATTTGTCAGTGATCATAATGAGTTTATTTCAGCGAATGTGTGCTTTCATTCATTTCCATTTCCAAGGTCCATTCAGAGATTTCCCTGTGCTCCTCTATAATAAGCTATTTAATCCCTTTACAGGCTGAGGATTAGCACTCATCTGAAAGGGGAACAGAACTGTGACTCTAAGCTTTTTTTCTTTTTAAAGAACTTATGTCTAAGCTTACACTAAACAGTTGCTGCTGGGAACAATGCAAGGTTCTAGACCAGGGAACCATGCAACTATTTTTTTAAGGGGGCACCAGTAGCAGTCAGACTTGGGTCAGTTAGGACAGATAAAACAAAGCTCTAATGCCACTAAACTTGCACGCTTTGGCAAATCCTGTTATTGTTTCCTTTTAAAAAACATGTTACGGATAGCTTAAACATTCCTGTAGCTTAAACTGTTGAGCATGGCACTTACAACACCAAAGTCAGTGTTTAGTTCTCAGGGAATTAACTAATAAAATGTATACCTGAAATGCAACACAAGTCTGTCAAACACTATTCAAAAGTTTGGGGTAAGAAAGACGTCTTGAAAGAAGCCTCTTATGCTAACCAAGGCTGTATCAAAAATACAGTAAAACAGTAACATTGTGAAACTGTTTTCTTTTTCATATATTTTAAAATGTAATTTATTCCTGTGATGACAAAGCTGAATTTTCAACAACCATTACTCAAGTCTTCAGTATCACGTGATCCTTCAGAAATCGTTGTGATATGCTGATTTTGGCCTGCTTGTTAGCAGAGCTTCTATTATAAATACTATTTTAAAATAGTAATAATATAACAAACTTTGCATATCTAATGAAAGAGACTGAGTAAACAATATATAATTTTCCTTTTTGGCCGAACTACTCCTTTAAGTGTGCTCCTAAACATACCGCTTAATACAGCATAACATATATCTTGTCCTCTCCACAGGTGAGTGGCGTCTCTGTGTCAGTTAGTGGACCAGTGTGGGACTGAGGGACAGATGTCTCTGGCTGTCAGGAGGACACAGTCACTGTGATCACCTGCGTCATCTCTCTGTGGGAATCCTCCCTCAGTTCCCTCTCGAAAAAGCCTGTTTCTGGGCTAATACTACCAATTGAAAGAAACCAGAGGAGCAGTGTGGCTTATGTCGCTCCAAATTGAGTGGATTAGTTATTGAGTACTCTCACTTCCTTTATAAGTGTATCTGAGGCACAGATGGGAAGGAAAGCCAAAAGTGTTTTATTTATTTGTTTTTTTTGCTGTTTTGTCTTGATGCACCTTTTCTTTCTCTCCCACAGTAATGGTTTGAACAACCGTTGTACATCCAAGAACAGACAGAAATAAAACTAATGGTGGGAAGCAAAATGTATATGCAAAAAACACTGAGCTACATTAAAAAAAAAACACTGACACACATACACATATATGAATACTTTACAGTATCTCTCACAACTAAAGAAGATGGTTAAATATGTTATCTTAATGGGACAGTTCACCCAAAAATTAACATTTGCTGAAAATTTACTTAACCTCAGGTCATCCAAGATATAGTTCATCAGAACAGATTTGGAGAAATTTGGCATTACATCACTGGTTTACCAATGGATTTTCTGCTGCAAATGGGTGCCGTCAGAATGAGAGTCCAAACAGCTGATAAAACATCCCAATAAAACAACAACCAATCCACATAACTCTAATCCATCATTTAACGTCTTGTGAAGTGAGAAGCTATGTGTTTGTAGTAAACAAATTATTAGAATGTTTTAACTGTTGTCCTCTCACATCAAAATTAACTGACATTTTTTAGAACTGTTTTTGCTTATAAACAGTGGTTTTTTTTCTGTGCAGATTTCTCTCCTGATTCAGACTTTTCACTGGCAAAAACAATATTATGGATAGAGTACTCACATTTTAGCCAGAAACAATAATTGCTATTTGCTTGATTGACTAGAGTGTGTAGATTACTTGTGATGTTTTCATCAGCTGTTTGGACTCTCATTCCGACGGCACCCATTCACTCCAGAGGATCCAATGGTGAGCAAGTAATGTAAAGCTGTAACTTGTAACTTCTAATGTAACTTCTCCAAATCTGTTCCATTGAAGATACATTCTCATCTACATATTGGATGGCCTGAGGGTGAGTAAACTTTCAGCAAATGTTCAATTTGTGGTGATCCATTCCTTGAAGCTTTCCCCTATACTTTTAATTTACACTGTACTATTCTGCTGTGACCTTTTCAACAACTGAAAATAACACAAAGGCATATCATTCTTTTTCATTATAAAGCAATGCATAATTGATGTAGATTCTCAGACCTGAAGAGCCCATTTAACAAAAGCACTTGTTATGCTGAACAATTATATCCTGTTTTTTACAGCCATTACAAATGTATTGACATCAGTTCAGGCCACCCAAGAGGTTTATTTTTCCTGAATGCATGTTCTAGTGCATGAACAAACAGGTGGTCAAATCAAAAGAACCAGCTTCTAACATAATCTTTGCAAATCATTATCTTAATGCATTGCATTAATGCACTTCACACCATGCAATAAAACACAATGTGAGACAACAGTACAAAGTAAAAATACAGTCATTCTGTCTATTACTGCATTCAGAAATGATGCAAAAATCATGCAAAAATCTGTGGCATGTTAAGATTGTATACCAGTGAGGAAACTGACAAATCTGACAAATCTGTCACAACCACCTGGTGAAACAATCACATTTAAACAGCAGTGCAGACAATAAGGGCAATTCATCTCAGATGCATCTGTCCTGAAACGGGGAACAGCAATGGGCCTTCTGTACAAATTCACAACCGTGCACATCCACAACAGTTTAAACATACTTTTTGCTATACAGACTCATTTAAATATCAGGTTAACAAAAGACTTGCCAGCTCAAAACAACAAAAAAAAATTCCTCAACCATCTGTCAGGTCACAGATCCACTTCTGATGCATATTGTTATGCAGTGCATTAACTGAAGCAATACTGACATTTTGTTCAAGTAACATTTGGGCAAATAATCTGGAAATCTTTCACAAGGTAAAATAATGAGTACATTTTCAGTTAAATGTCTCATGCTGAATGATATTTGTAAAGTGAAAAATCTTAAATCATGGGAAAAGATTACATAAGGTGAAAGCGAAATGGAAACCACAGGAGTTAAAAGCTTTAACCTGGCTTAACCTCTTAGATTAGTGTCAGTACGAAGTTAAACACATACACAATATGTTTGCGAGACTAAGACCTTAATTTGACAAAATCCACCAATAATCTAAAAGAGAGCGTTTAGCTGGAGAACCATTGCGAACAGATCGAGTCAGATTTTAAGAACTGGAGCAGTGAATGAATCATTCTTTTGAGCCAGTTATTTTCAATTGGTTAAACCAGCTCACAAATTGTACTGATTCTTTTATGAATCATAGTTCAACCCTGACTCACTGATTCAGTCCCACGGGTTCTCAAGGTCAGTGGAGGAGAAGATCATAATCAGAAGACTTCAGAAGACTTTGGATTTCGCTCACAAGTCATACAGAACACATTTAAGGTGCTTTTTGTTCCTTTGAATCTTAACAGTTGGGCTTATCAGCAGTCTTGCATGGAAAAGACTTCCATGAAAACATTTTTATGTTCCACAGAAAAAAGTCACACAGGTTTGGAACAACATTAGGGTGAGTGAATAATGACAGAACTGCCATTTTCAAGTGAATTATTCTATGCCTTAATAAACAAATCAATAATGGGAAATAATGTCTCCTCCCCCCAATCATTCAAGTTAATTCAAAATATCGATTGTGAATTTGTCTGCTGTATTAATAAACAACGTTACTTGTTAACAACATAGAACATAATTTATATATTGCCTTTAAATTTACATTTTCGTTTCAGCGTTTGGACGTTATTGACCATTACCGGAGCATATAGGTGTGAAGACAATAATAAAACAAAAATCTAAAGAAAGTACAGATTACATACGATACGTTAAATTGCTAACAAGTAAATAACAGCTTGTGCATTATGCATCCGATATAAACACTCACAAAAACTTAAAATTACACTTACGCACGTTCAAACAGACACAAAGCGACTGAATGAAAGGAAAATGCGTTTTAATCAACAGTTGAAACACTGTGACGCTCTTCTGCACGGACAACAACGTCAAAGTACTTACATGAGCGGACTGGGGAACTGCGATGGGCACGAGATATGAACAGATGCGAAGAGGAACACCATCAGCACGGAGATTCTGAACGGATTCATGACCAGATCTGTTGATCTCGAGCGCACCATCATCTGTCAGTCCACACCAGTTACTTTTCTCCAGAGATATAACGCGTTGCTCTCCTGTCCTGCTGGATAATCTTATTATTTCCCGTCATCAGGTTAGAGACAGACGGGATCGGATTGGTGATGAGTGTCCTGTTGGGTAGCTCTATACGCGCCGCTTCATGTTACAAAAGCGCGTGTGTGTCTCTTCTGTGTGATCCTGCGCGCGCTCTGATCAAACTACTGACCCCGTATAGAGGGGAGGGAGAGATCAATAGCCCCGAATCAGCGTCATTCTGACAACCACACCCCTCTCTCTCTTGCCCTCTTATTGCAATAGCCTGCTATCTTTCATCGGATCTTAATGCAATGCAACCCTCTCCAGTCCCTCTCTCTCTCCTCCTCCTCCTTCTCTTATGCTTCCTCAACACATACTAAGTAACACCCTCCTGAAATCAATTAAGAATGCGTACAAAAGTGCCGTGATACCCACTGAAAGCCAACTAAAAGATTTGGCATTTACATTTTTACGCGAGTACAGTAAGTTTTTGGCACATAAAAAATAAACTGAGAAAATTTGTTAAAAAATAATTGTCTTTTATTGATATTTCATATAATACTTATGGTTACACAACGTATATAAATACTTACAATAGTCTGATATTATTAACGCCACCTGCATGCAATAATAACAATAATAATAATTTTGTTTAGTCTATTATTTGAAATATATTTGAAATTATATAAATATTTATCAAATCTGTACTACTATTACTACAAATACCTAATACATTTATAAGTAAAAATTATTGTGTTTATTATTATTTAATATTATTATTATTATTATTATTATTCAACGACAACAAAATAACAGCAACATTTTAAATAAAAACAATGCTATCATCATTCTACATGAAAAAATATTTTATATATAAATGATGAACATTTTATATTACATTATTATTTACTTATATTATTCAATAATAATAATACCTATAATTATAATTATAATAATGTATTATTATTATTATTATAAATAAAAACAATACCATCATGAGAAAATATTTTATTTATATATTTTATTATTAATATAAATTATAAACATTTTATATAATAAATCATCATTATTATGAAAATTAAAACGACATCTACATTCTACATGAAAACATATTTCTTATATTTATATTATTATATGTATATAAATTATACACATTATATTTTCATAATAACATTTATTATTTATTATTATTATTATAAAAATAACTCAACACCAAACTACATGCAAAGACAGTGAGCTATTAAATCAACTATTGCCTAAAATACACTGCATTTTTATGCTTTTGTTTGCATCTGATCAATATCAAAGGCTCTCTGTAGCTTGTTTTTCACATGCATTCGTTCATTATTCATTTAGGGCGTCAGTGAATGATGCATCTTGCATGCACAGCATCCTCTTTGTTTATATGATATAAGGCAATGCTATAAATCGCAGCTGAGTTATATAGCTATAATGCTCGTTTAAATGAGATAGTCTTTTTTTCCTTCCCAATGAAATAAAGTTAATAAGCCAGCGAGCAGGGATGGGAGGCAGGTCGGGGCAGTAAGCGGCGAGTTACCCAGGGATTTCGGCTTTCACCCGTTGCCTAGCAACCGTGCTCTCAGAGGCAAAGAAGAGTGTCAAAGCGAGGCGCGTGCAACAGGGCGCGAGACTGCGAGAGAGCGCAAGCTCTATAATAGAAGAGAGGCCTTGTGCTTTTGTTCCCTGGTCTGTATGCCGGTCCATTAGCACCCATCCATCCCATCGAACCGCGGATCCAATAGGGCCTAGAGGAGGTTTTGTACTGATGCACCACTGCAGAGAGATCCAGCGTGACCCTGTGGTAGCTTCAAGTAGAAAGAGTAAACAAACCAGGATAAAAGCTCTGAGCCTGCACTCGGCTAAATGAAAAGACGCCGTCCCATCATCAAAAACACACTTTCTCATTAAAACTCCCAATAGGGCTTAAATAGACAGCACTGTTGTGACCTCTTTCCTCTTATGCACGGCCCAGCCGATGATTAAAGGATGCTGGGAAGCGGAGTGCATGTGCACTTTGCTTGCAACCAGTTTAATGTGTTCACCCAACTCTTTTCAGCCAGCTCTGTGTGTTTGAACTTCTTTGAATACTCACACATACAGCATGGCAAGTCTCTGAGGTACTTCCTGTGTAATTATTACAAATATTATATCGCCATCTGCTGGCCAAACACTGTAAATACATTCACAAAACTATTTCATTCACTCACATGAATAGGGGGTGGGTTGAGACGATAAAATGAACAAATATAGCAATTAAGTACTTTTTAGTAATCCTAAACCATTCTCGGTAGCTAATGTGAAGGTCAATCTCCTTGTTACAGGGCCCTACTACGAGCTACATTTATATATAAAAAAATCTTATTGTGAAATATTATCATTTAAAATGTCATTTATTCCTGTGATGACAAATATACATTTTCAGCATCATTACTCCAGTCTTCAGTGTCACGTGATTCTTTAGAAAACATTTTAATATGAATATTTAGTGCTCAATAAACATTTGTTTCTAGATTCTTTGATTAATGAAAAGAAACAAACATTTATTTAAAATAATTTTGAAATAAAATAAAAATATTGTTTTTTATAATAATTGTACTGACCATATAAACATATACATATATGTTTGTGTGTGTGTATATATGCACACACACACACACACACACACATATTCATATATATATATACATATATATATATATATATATACACACAACCCGAATTCCGGAAATGTTGGGAAGTTTTTTTAAATTTGAATAAAATGAAACCTAAAAGACTTTAAAATCACATGAGCCAATATTTTTACGCACTCTTTCACAAATTGGAGAGCCTCTGCCAATCTTTACTTCTGAGAGACTCTGCATCTCTAAACATCCCTTTTATGTTACAGACCTGATGTCGATTAACGTAATTAGTTGCTAGATGTTCTCCCAGCTGAATCTTAAAAAAAATATATTGCTTTTTCAGCCCTTTGTTGCCCCCGTGCCTACTTTTTTGAGAGCTGTAGCAGCCATCAAAATTGAAATGAGCTCATTTAGTGGATAAAAGTGAAAAATGTATCTGTTTAAACATTTGTTATGCTATCTATGTTTTATTGTGAATAAAATATTGGCTCATGTGATTTGAAAGTCTTTTAGTTTAAAATGTAAAAAAATTTAATATTTAAAAAACGTCCCAACATTTCCGGAATTCGGGTTGTAAATATATATATATATATATACATACACACACACTCACACACACACACATTACACTAATATTGAGTGATCTAGGACCTTTATATCGTGAGTGCCATTGTAAAGACTGATCCCTCACAGTCTCGTTTTTACCTATGTTAAACTTAATATGGCATCTAACCTGACTAAGGTCTATGGTCCTAAAATAGGGCTGACAAAGCACTCTGCAATATATCAATTAATTCAACAAACAACCATCGAATAATAATGAAAAATGTAACATTTCTAATGTAACTGTCGACAAGATACAGTAGAAGAATCATAGAATCAAAACAATGAAATGCATTTTCACATTTGAAATAGAATCAATTTTCTTTATTATTTAGACGCAGGGAGAAAGTTTTTATTTCTTAGTTTTCATATAATATTTTTTCTCTACTGCACAATTTGCATAATTTCATGACATCCTGTGGACAACCACAAAACCATAACATTAGATTTTCTTCTACTTTTTTTTTTTTTTTTACACGAAGTGAAAAACAAGACTCATTTTACAAGCATTTTTACAGTCCGCATACATCTTCAGATGATGTGTTTAATTTTTCTCTCTTTTTAAACTGAATCCGGAGGCAAAATATATCAACAAACATCTAACAAAACATGCAACATCTATGTAAAAACATAGAAACTCTTTGACAACCATTCAATTTGACAGGAAATTTTGTGTTGTCTTTTTTTTTAACCGTATCGGTTTTCTTTCTGAGAGATGTTGTTGATTTCGTCAAACAGGTTGGAATGGATTGATCAAACACATGATTTTAAACAGATCCAGATATTACTTTCTTACACAGTTAGACAAATACAATATGTACAGACAGAGTTTGACCTTGATCACAATCACATGCTCAACGTCAGACCAAATAAATATTCAGACCTCTTCTTGTAGAAAATATCCTATATATTTACAAAATCAAAAAAATAACCAAACTCACATTCACACGGTTTACGGCAACTGAATTCATCAAACGCATCATGATTTTGAAAGGAATGGGGCAGTAATAGAATGTAAAGATGATATTTAGTAGTGAAACAAAATCAATGTGCATGTTTAAAGGGAAAAACAGAAGAAAAAAAAATCACACTTTGAAAGGTGCAAAGATCTAAATAAAACTGATTATACTTGTTACAGGTTTTAATTGGCCATCATAATTATGCACCAACATAAAATATGCATTATTATGTTTCACATATATATATATATATATATTGTATATCCTTTACAAAAAAAAATTAAATCAAAATTTTCTGGTCAGCATACAGTATATATATTTTTTGTCATTATTTACGCTGAAATTTAGAAACCTACGAAAACAATAACGTAAAGTGCATATGATTAATATGTACTGTGCCATAAATAGGAAGTAAAAAATAAATCAATAAATAAAAATAAACACTATACAATATTCATATAATTTATTTTTTTCTTTAACAGATATACATATATTCAGACACTCGCTTGATGTCGCATGTTAAGGTTTATGCATTCAAAGAACATAATCCATGTTGCATAGATTTACCCAAACAGAACCAGTGGATTTGGTTAAAACATCAGGTTGGCACACAATAGTTCATCTTACTACGACGGCAACCTTATATTCAGGTACATCTGTGCACCACTTGTGCAAGATGCAGATTAAATCATATGGAAACATTAGTGTACATTTTATTAGCCAGGTTACAAAACGATCAGTTTCCATGTGTGAAATATGTCCACTGATATTGATAATGTAAACACTGACTGTTAAGTTAGAAAATGACTGTCTGGTGTTGAGTTCCTAGACAGACAAAAACACGTGCCTTTATCCATCAATGGCACATACTAGTGTAGTTATACACTGATATGGTGCAGGTTAAAGAGGCAGTGATCATAATGAAAAAGAACTAAACCGACATGAACAGATGAAACAATATTGCACCACCATGGAACAGTGACACGTGACGCAGGACAGACACCTTGCACCATTAAAATAAACAACAAACGTTACATCAGGATTTCAATCGAGCCAATTGAGCCAGAACCCTTATATAAAAGCCAAGGAGGACTCAAATGTACGTTAATTATTATCATTTTCATTATTAATCTTTTTGTCATTGCATATTTGGATTCCACATACAACTTGGTCACAAAACAGAGACTATTCATGACAACATATGACCACTAGCATGACATTTACTTCAAGATGCTGTTCATAAAACAAACACACATCGTGGACACGTACAATCATACTTCTTGACAGAAAACAGATGCCCTTTAACTTCAGAAAACCAAATTTGAGACGCTAAAAAGAAAGCACGCCCTCATTTAGCATCCAACAAATAGCCATTCTTGAAATAATCAAGAGGACTGTGTGAAAACCAGATCATCTCGACTTGATTGATGGATCCATGTCCAATAGCTGATGTCAGTCACAACCTGAAGTTTCAACATACCCTAAACATTGAAGACGACACTCAAGACATTATAAACGGAGGAATCTCGAACTGTGCACGGTTGGATGTTGCATTCAATAAGGGGAATCCATTATATTTACGATTGTCTTTCTTTCTACCCTCCATACAGTGCATAACATATTCTGATATGGTCATTATACATCACATGATTGTGTCAAGAACTATATGCTATGTCTATCTCCTTGTGAACAATGTTTGTTTGCAAGACATATGATTTTGGACATGTGATAACAGCTGAAATGACATTGAAATGTAATAACTGGCTCATGCCTAAGATATTTTAGATGTAGAATGTAGTTGCAGAAATGACTCCCTCAATTAGACAATCGCAGTGCTCTGGGAGTGGAAATAGACTTATATATCCTGGTGAATGGCTTCAAACTCTTCGTCACAGTATTTAACTCAACTGATTTTCTCTTTCCATGATCTATCAGTCATTCCAGATCCACAAACCCACCTTTTCCTGTTTTATTTCTCTTTTTTGGAGGGCACCGATGGGAGATGGACGGCATGTGATTATGGCTGGGTTTGACTGGAGGTGGCCACTAGTTTGTGCCAGCTGACTGCCCGCTTACGCATGTCCACTTTGTCCAGCCAGATGTAGGCCTCGCCAATCAGGGTCTTCTTCATAAACTTCCCTCCATTTGACACCAGGAACATCTGTGAAGAGGAAGGGGATAAAAGGTAAACAAAAAGTCAGTGGAAATAATTTAAGTAATATAATACATACATTATCGTTTAAAAGTTTGGGGTCAGTAAGATTATTTAATTAAGACATATTTTAAATGAATGTTTTATTTAGTGACACTAAAGATTTTTACATTGTTATGAAAAATATTTATATTTCAAATAAATGCTTTCTATTCATCAAAAAAAAAAAAAAAATCTTGAAAAGAATGTATCACGCTTTTCTCAAAAAAGACTTCTTTCAAAAACATCTTACCGACCCCAGATTTTGAATGGCAGTGTGTGTGATACACACACACATTGTATGAAGTCATTCATTTGAACGTCCTCTCCGTAGATTGGTTGTTGTCTTGGATTGTGATATACTGCCTGTCTGTCATTTTGAATTTGCCTCAGTTTATATTTTCTCTCACCTGAATAGAGTGGCCAACGGGATTCAGGTTAAAACGAAATGTCTCATTGAATGATGGCTCTCTGTCATGGCGACACACTCTGGTCTTCTTCTTTATGATCTTCTTTTGAGTTGCCACATTCACCACATAAAGCTTTACATACAAGTCTAAAAAGACAGTTGAAATATTACAGATTTAAATACTCTATCAGCGTCTTTCTCAATGGACATTTCAATTATCTTGACTGCAATATTTGTATATCAGTGTCATTTCTGAGGATGTGTATGAGGAAAGTTTCATTACCAGGTAGGTGGTCTGGAGATTTGAACTTGTAGGTGATGTTTCTACACTGCAGGATCTCAAGAACCAGCTGCTCTCCTTCAGTCTTCATTTCCTTCTTCAGTGCAACCTTGATCTCTCCAATCATCTTACCTACAGCCATAGATAGATAGATAGATAGATAGATAGATAGATAGATAGATAGATAGATAGATAGATAGATAGATAGATAGATAGATAGATAGATAGATAGATAGATAGATAGATAGATAGATAGATAGATAGATAGATAGATAGATAGATAGATTTTACAATTTTACACTGAGCAGAATGCAAAAGCTGAGAACTTAAGTTCTCAAAATCTTTATTTAACTGTTAATAAAGCAGTATACTGAAATAGATTACAGAACAAGACATCAGTGGCAAATAAATACAAAACAATGTGTTGTGTAATGTTCATTATGTTGTACAAAGATAAACAAAAATGTTCATTAATGCACTTTTGACACTGCCATGCTCATGACACACTTAGAGTCCATGTTTTGCCGACGTCTGTCTCCTTTGACAGGGACAAAAACACACCCAGTGCTGTGATGAATTATTCAGCAGTGTATGGCAGTGACACAGTAGAGCGGAACAGAAGGGGATGGCTGCCGTTTTTCTCTGTCTAACAGGTTCTTAGTCTCCTCAACAGCTTTCAGACAAGCGCTAATTCAATCTCAGGGGTGAACCTGACCTGTAGAACGCGGTTCAAAGCTCTGTTATGACTCACATTTTGCCAATTTTCTTTTGTTCTCATGAGGTTCACTGCTATTGAGCATGGAAATGTCTAAAAGTAGACTGCATATGAAGTGAAAATGTAAATGAAACTGAAATATAAAACAGATTGTTACCTTCTGAATCAGACAGGTTCAAAGATTCAAGTCCTCGGCATTTATCTGTTCCATTCGGAATGTTTTTCCTAATTGAGAAGAAAAGTGTGAGAACTACAACTTTTTACTATTTGGATATACAAGATTATTTGGGTTTCTTAATGCAGATATATATATATATATATATATATATATATATATATATATATATATATACATATACATACAGCATATATATATATATATATATATATATATATATATATATATATATACAGCTGTACAGTTGTAGCCAAAAAAATATTACATTTACTTATTTAAACTTGGAAATAAACAGTTTTTTTAATTAAAATAAAGAAATATTACATAAAATGAATAAGAAAGATTCTGCATATTGTAAAAATTCATTAAATTTTTCATTAAAAATTTTGATTCAAATTACGATAACATACACAACCATTCAAAACTTTGGGGTCAGTAAGATTTTTTTAAATGAATACTAATTTATTCAGCAATAACATTAAATTAATGATGTTATAGATGCTGTTCTTTTGAACTTTCCATTGAATTCTTTTTTTTTAAATATATTTTTCTTCCGGAAAATATTAAACGCACGACTAATAATATATATTTTTTTTTATTAAGCACCAAATCAGCATATTATAATGACTTCTGATTTTTTTTTAAAATGTATTAAAACAGAAAACAGTTATTTTAAACTGTAATATTTCACAATATTACTATTTTACTATATTTTTGTTTAAATAAATGCATTAACCTTTAACATTAACATTACTGACGCTAGTTTTAAAAGGTAGTTTATTCAATTTAATCTAAATATGATCATAATTTTAAAACAAAATATATAATTACTTATTATTAAAATAGAGCATTTTCAGTAGTGGTCTCAACAATTTTGGACCCTACTGTTTGACTTTTCTCTTTTGCTGATTAAAAGCAAAAGAGATATACTCAAATGTAAAAAAATGGGTTAGTGTCACAACTTGTAATTCACATAATATTTACTCAGAATTCATTCAAAGATTATTGAAACAAACAAACAAAAAAAATGTGTAGTATACATTGACAAAACTATCACTCTGTTAATCCAGGCCTGGTCTGGGTTTCCCAAAAGCATTTTAAGATCAAGTGCATCGTAGATCCATTGAAACCAATGGAGCTACGATCAATTTAGGCTTACAATGATTTTGGGAAATTCAGCCCAGGTCATAGGCCAATGCAGATAATCTCAAAACAGCCAAATATCATCCAACATATCAATCTATCAGTCCACTGGATACACTAGAATCCACAGAATACAGATTAATTGCAATTACAGGAGGGAACAGGCATACTTACAACTGAGGGACCTGAAATATGGCACTGTCCACAGCGTTAGTGCCCAAGTTTTGTTCATTGTCCAGAGTGTATGCATCCCCATCAATCATTCTGTGGTTTGTTTTATCTGTAGAAATACACACATACACAAACAGACAATTAGACAACAGCCACATTAAGCAAGGGACTCATTATTTACAATACTAACTTAAACACAATTTATGCAAAAGGAATGGATATGCACTTTGCGCACAAAGTTACATATGGACAGAAAAGATAACAGAACTAAAAAAAAAAGAGACCATCACAGTGAAATGAAAGGTAATGCACTCATTTTAAAATAATGTTAAACATCTGTTTAAAAACAGAATAGATTTTTATTCAAATATCATGGCTGCCTTGATTTTAGATTTAAACATTTTCTTGTTTTGCTTCTGTACTGGAGGTGTTGTTAGTGCTAATTTTAGTCTTATATTTAGAGAGAGGGAGGAGTCACATGTCTCTCACCTCCTCTAGCAGAGATCCCTCCATGATGGTCATCTGACTCGATACTTTGCTCTCATTGGCTGGAAGATGTTGTGTGATCAGTATGGGGCCAGTTCTGCCTTTAGATGGGGCTGTCTCTACACGTACTCATCCAGAGATCGCATGGTCGCCCTCACATGAAACCAGCTCATGATTTTTACACACCACAGTCATGCGGACATAGATATGGGTTTGATTTGAGGGTAAGGGCCTGGGATTTTACTTGCAAGGGGGAATGAGGTAACAGAGGGTTTCATCATGCTCTGAATGCCAATGTGAAGTGTTTTCCAAATTTAGCATCTCTATGAAGGCAGGAAAGGATTGTGCTGTACTTTGAGGGGATTTTTTTTTTAATGCAACAAGTGCCTCCTCTGCTACTACAAAATTTGCTGTGTTACGAAGAAACACTAAACCTGAATGTCTGGCATGGAATTTTATCTGGGAAATAAAATCTTTAATTGCTGACCCAAGTTTTACTACAGCTGAAGGCAGGTTTGCGATATTCGATTTACGGACGGGACATTGGTTGTTTAAATTATTTAGGGTTTTATAGGCTTTATTAAAAATGAAGATCTTTATAATGAGATCATTTCTATTTTGCTACTCAGTATGCTAATGTCAATTTAAATGCTGGGAGGTTTAAAAAGTACTTTAGAAGAATCAAATTTTTCACGCTTCTTGAAGGAATAGTTCACCCAATAATTCATATTTCGAAAATGTACTCACCCTCAAGCCATCCAAGATGTAGGTGAGTTTGTTTTTTTCATCTGAACAGAAATTAAGCGTTACACCAATTACTCGCCAATGGATCGTGAATGGGTGCCATCAGGATGAGAGTCCAAACAACTGATAAAAACATCAATCTACGACTCAAGTCCATCAGTTAATGTCATGTTTAGCGAAAAAGCTGCGTGTTTGAAAAAGAAACTAATTCATCATTAAGGCATTTTACCTTTGTTTCTGGCCAAAATACGGCTTCTCCAGTGAATTGCTATGTCCAGTGACAAAGTCCATCCCCTGTTGTCCTCTCACATAAAAATATACCAACATATTTGTTCAGAATTGTTTTGAACTGTTTTCACTTATAAATGTTGCTTGAGCTGTGCATATGTCTCTCTTGATTCAGACGAGACAGCTTATTTATTTATTTTTTACTGAATATAGCAATAGACTCATATAGACAATATAGCAATATATTATATAGCAATAGACAATAGATATAGACTTATATTTTAGCTCAAAGCAATGATTTGAAGCTAAAAATATCTTCATGATGTAAGACATTTATTGATGGACTAGAGTTGTGCAGATTACTTGTGGATTATTTTGATGTTTTTATAAGATGTTTGGACTCTCATTATGACGGCACCCATTCACTGCAGAGGATCCATTGGTGAGCAAGGTATGTGATGAAGAAACAAACTCATCTACATCTTAGATCACCTGAATATGAGTACATTTTCAACAAATTTTCAATTTTGGGCCAACTATTGCTTGAATAGTCAATAAAATATTTTCTATTTTGTGGATTATTAAATATTACGTTAGATGTTTTCATTTAGTGATTTTAGGTGTAGGCTTTAATTTATCAACATAAGATGATGAAAACAAAAACTAAACTAAATGAAAAAAAATTGTCAGAAAGTTGAGGATGAGAGGGAATGGAAAAGAAATAGTGGAAGAGTGCAAGAACGAGAGAACAGACAGAAAGGAAGGAAGAAAGAAAGAAAGACAGAGAACAGATAGGCTGTGAGCTCATGTGAAGTAGTAAGGGTTACTTGGCTGGAATCGGGCCTGTTGCACCGCAGCCTCAGCTGCAGCGATGGCGTTCCCGGCTTCTTCCAGGTGGGCTTGAGTGACGCTGCCTTTGCTCTGGCTGTGTGAGGGGCCATGGGAGCGCAAGTGACCCTCAGAGGAAGATTTGGAGCTGCCAGGACTACTGTGGGACTTTTCAATTGTAGGGACCTGTGTGTCTGTGAACATACAGTACATGCCCTCCATTAATCCAGCACTGATCCCAAATGTTAAACCCTCCATCACCTGTTAATTACACTACTTTTCAAAGGTTTCAAGGCAGTAAGATGTTTTTTTTTTTTTAAAGAAATTAATACATAAATTCAGCAAGGATGCATTAAGTTGAGCAAAAGTGAAAGTACAACATATATAATGCTTCAAAAGATTTCTATTTCAAATAAACAAAGTTCTTTTGAACTTTCTACAGTATTTGTAAAAAATCCAGAGGAAAAAAAATGTATCATGGTTTCCACAAAGATATTAAGCAGTACAACTATTTTCAACATTAATAAAGTAAGAAATGTTTCTTGAGCACCAAAGCAGCATATTAAAATAATTTTTGAAGGATCAAGTAACACTGAAGACTGGAGTAATGATGCGGAAAATTCGGCTTTGGCATAACAGGAATATATTACATTTTAAATTCTATTAAAATAGAAAACAGTTTATAACAGTTTAACAGCAATAATATTTCACAATTTTTTTTGTAACTGTATTTTGACCAAACAAATGCAGCATTAGTGACTTATAAGAGACTATAAGAAAAAAAAAGTAAAAAAAAAATTACTGGCTCCAAACTTTTGAATGGTATTCTAAAACAAGTTGCACTAGTTACCACCTGTGTGATTCCTTTGTGTATTTTTGTTTAGTATGCATGACCTACCTTTAGCGGGGTCAGGGAAAATGCCGTGACTTCGGCTCTTGATGACAGAAGTTTTAGGGGACTGCTGGTTCCCCGTTTGCCCTCCTTGACCTCCAGAACCTCCTGGTCCTCCAGGGCCGCCCTGACCTCCGAGTCCCCCAGAGCCGCTGGGCCCCTGTGGAGGGTGGGTTCTTCCATGGTGAATACTCTCGCTTTGCTCCTTTAGAGGGTGCCAGCGAGGCGTGTTATCCAGCTGAGCCGTGTTTGAGAGATCAATGAGCACCTTAAAAAAAAGTTTTAAAAATGTGTTAGATTTAAATTTACTCATCTGACTTCATAGATTTCTATTTTCTATAAACTGTTCTTTGGTGGATAATAATGTAAATAGATACTGACAGAAACAAAAACTAACTTAATAACAAATTTCATAACAATAAACCCTGGAAGAGAAGACAAAATGCTAGCTAACATTAAATTACATCTAAGGAATCATGCAAATGATGTTTATCTCTGCCATTAGCTTTTTTCCAAATTTTTTATGTTTTATTTGTTTATTTTTAGGTGCACGGAATGACACTTTTATCTTATAACACTCACTTCTCCCAGGAAATCATTTGAGGAATATCTGTCATAATCCCACACAGTAACCTCCAGAGTTTTCTTCTTCAGCTGAGCCGAACACACACACGCAAACATTTTCAGTCAGATGCAGGAAAAAGACATAATTCATCAAGGCATAAACATCTTTTAACATGAAAATTGTGACTCAGTAAACAGCATAGCAATGACAGCAAAACTGGATCAACTTTCAGAGTTTTCAAGCATAGAAAGCCAAGTTTGGATTGAAGAAAAATGGGACACATGGGGGATGTGACTGTGATGTAACTGCCCTTGTGTTTTTAACTACTTTAATTACATGTAAAACGATTTGTTCATATTCCTTGGACTATATAAGCTGTAACATTACTGTATATAGAGCTTGAGTGAGATGAAAGATGAGTTGTAATAAAGAGTAAAAAGAGAGGAAAAATAGACAGAAAAGCACACACAGGGAGATTGTTATATATATATGATCTTTTAGAAGAGATCAGCAGAACTGGCTAATATTTTGAAACAATATGCTTGAACTGAATTTATATTCTTCAATAGGAAATAACTATATAAAATCTGATCATTTATATGTAAATGCATAGGTACAGAACAACTATACATTTACATTTACAGTAGTAAATATGAAAACATAAAAATTAAGAGTTATAAATAAATACAAATCTATAGAATATTTTTAATAATATAATTCAAAAGATTCACATTTTCATGAAATATAAATATTTTGTAACATTTATGTCTTTACTTAAATGTGTCCCTAAACTTTTACACAGTAGTGTGTACATACTATATATATATATAAAATAAAAAAAATACATATATAATAATGCATGTTGTACTTACCTGCTCCAGATGAATGTTTTTGTAAATGACGGTCTGGTTCCACTCTGGGTTCTGAGTCTTCTGAACATACTTTATCCTTCTCTTGTTCTCAGCACTGTGAAGTTATTATGTGGAGACAGGATACAAGGAGCAATAAACTTAGATTATGGATTTCAAATGTTTATGTAGCATATTTATAGCCGCACTTGAGGCTAGTGGAGTTTCATAAAGCGATGACCTTACAAGAGGCAACACCGATACATCTACGGTCCATGCCAATGATGATAATGACATTATCAGATCACAGACTAAAATGTTGAAAAATTCCATCTTCTACATGAGTTTATGGGCAATCTATGCAAGCATACAGCAGCACTTGACTCTTACAATGAGCTGGTGTGAATTTGCATAATGGTAGAGTTGCACAACTGTACTTAATATTTACTGACTTTGAGGGAATTTATTGACATCAAACAAACTTCAGAGGTAGAGGTTGCTTTGAGGTAGATCTGAGACACCACACAGATGACGCAGTAGGTTTCACCACATGAATGACAGCTAGATAATGAAAGAAAGGAAATCCAAACACACACACACACACACACGCACCAATGAAAAAGCAAAATGAAAAGAAAAAGAAACGCCACGCTACCTTGCGTTCTGGACAACCATGACTTGGCTGAACCAATCCGGAGATTTGTATGGAATGCAAAGTAAAAGTAGACAGACAAACAGACAACAGTCAGAGAATCCAAGGAAAGGGTAGACAGAAACCCCTTAAAAAAGTTGCGGTCCAGGTCGAGTCGTGGCTGTGGGGCTTTTAGCGCCAGACGAAAGGATCATTTGTGCAGGTAATAGGAACTAATCTCATAAACACTGCAGATATGGCCATTAGGAGATGGCAGATATAGCATTACACACTCCATACTGGTGGAAGCCATATTGATTGTGCTGTCTTCGCAGTCCGAGACACTGAGCTTGATTACTAGGTAGCATGTTAAGAGAGGAAGGCTAAGCTAATAAAAATTGACTTCTCTAAGGAAGATCTCTTCCACTTTAGCCTTCCAATTAGTAATTTCTGTACTAAAGAGGTGAGGACGTCTGCCCAGGAAGGGAGACCTTTAAACCCACTTGATATGTAAGTTATTATCAATAAGAATTTTTTTATTCCGCCATCCAGCATTTAAGTTAATTATTAAGCATTTTTGACATTTTCATTCCATTGTAATTATTATGGAATCATTTGTAAAGGGGTACAACGGAGCTACAGGTGCACTTGATATTGTTTTGCAGAATCTTGATATTGAAGACAAAAGTGATTTTTAGAAGACCAAGAGTAAATCAATAACTGGAGCGATTCCAAAAAAGGGTAAAGGAAATAAATCAAGTGACTCACGATTCAAGTAACTTAAAAAAAAAATCAGACAATAAATTAACCACAAATACAACATTTATATATGTGGACAAGGACAAACATAAAATAAATATATGTAGTACGTACTGTAGAGACTCTCTAAATCTTTCATTCTTCACTCTTACTATCACTTTAACACTTGTGTGCGCACACACACACCCACACACACACAGAATTATGTGCACAGGGATACTCACCCTCTCCCTGGCAAGAGATAGACCTTAACGAAGGGGTCTGTATATCCGTTGTTTTCTCTAGGAGCGAGGTTTCTAGCTTGTAGCACGTGAACAATCAAATTGCCCATATTCCTGTCATAGTTGATTTGAAGCTGAGGAAAAGATTCATTATGAGATGCATAATACTATAGATAGTCTATTCAAATTTAATTTCACTCTAAAATAAGCACTGAAAGGCTGCAATTTAAATTCAATAAAGCAGTCAGTACTGGAGTCAGTAAGGCTGATAGATCATAATTTTCTATTTTTTCTGCATAAAATGCATCTTAGTTATATTTCAAAGGAAAATAAAATATTTTTAGTGCATTTTTCATGTATTTAAATCAATTATTATTCATGAACAGTCTTAAAAAATATATTTTCCCTCAAAAACTGATTTTTATTTCTTTCGACACTGCAAACCTCTGCAACTTTTCATCCTGAACATTTAGTTTTGCTCGCACATTAAATAAATAACTAAACATTAAAAACATAAATTGATATTTTGTTACAATATATATTCCAAAATCATTTACATGATTTTACATTATGTTTACAAAATTGTAAACAATATAGTTAGCTGTCTTATTCAGATAAGTAGAAATGGGAATAATGACTTAATCTGGTTATGGCAATGTTTTACATGTTGCACACACAGTCAAAACAATCATGTAATTCAAATTATTTTTATAATAGTCTTATACAGTACATATAAATTTGGTCATTGTGAAATTGGTGCACAGACTCACTTGTATTTCACCAGTGATTGGATGCGGTTGTGGCTTCAGAACCTCTGCTGACTGAAAAATAAAATAATGAAAAATAAATTCCTGTCTGCATTAAACCTAATTTGCAGTTCCAAAATTTAGACACAGCATTTGGTATATGCTCTATATACAGTATTTTGCATCTTCCTGCACATTTTTACACATTCAGCACCTTGCTATTATGGCGCTTCTTGTTGACAGAAGGGGACCCGGGTTGCCCAGGGCTTGGGACCCCACTGGAAGCAGCAGATCCGGGGCCAGAGTGCAAGTGTCCCGCTCTCTCCAGAGCAGACAGCACAGAGGCAGGAGCCTGCTGCTGCGAAACCTTCTGCAGCTCTGCAGCCAGCTGCTTTGGGTCGACACCTGGAGAACGCTGACGTTCACCTACAAGACACACACACAAAACAAACCCATTTCAAACTTCGGATCAATACAGACACCTTTTCCACTGTCAGGAGTGCAAGAATTGTGATGCACACACACCATAGATTCATGACCTGGAGTTAAAATGAGTGTTAAGGAAAGCTGTAGGAGAGGAAGTCACAACTTCCAGTTAAAATAGCAAATAACAATTTTTACCTTCTGGTTGCATGCATATTAATTGGACCTGGACCTGGACCTTAGCCTGCTTAAAAAGCTCATTTTTGATGCCACTGAAATATGTTATTGAAACAAGCTTAGCCAATGTTTTTATAGCATTTCCAAGTATATTGGAGTCTGTCCATGACCAAGATGGCTGCAGAATGGATGACTGATTTACCTTAAAGGGGTTTAGTGTGAAAAGCTTATTAAAGGCAGCAAGACATGTACACACAGTATGAAGGGAAGAATACAAAATGTTGGAGAGACTCACCAGCTCTCAGCTGAGTATGGAGTTCCAGTTGTTGAGGGTGTTCTGTGTCGGAGAGCATGTTTAGATCTCTAAACAGCAGTCAAGATAACAAATATATTAGCATATTGGCTTAAAGACCAAAAGCTGCAATATAGTACAGTTAAATCAATAGTTAAATTATATCTATATCATGGTATATGACAAAATGTAATATTGCAAAAAAACAAAAAACAGTCTGGGATCAGTATTACTTTTTTTTACATTTATATCAAAATTAATACTTTAAAAATACTTTTAATGATTTGAAATTATTCAGCAATGACACATTAAATTTATCAAATGTGACAGTGAAGACTTTTACATTGTTACAAAAATGATCATGGTTTCAACAAAAATATTCAGCAGAACAACTGTTTTCAATGGAGGAATTTTGATTGATTTCTGAAGGATGAAGTGACGCTGAAGACTGAAGTAATGGTTGCTGAAAATTCAGTTTTGCCATTACAGGAAAATATGACATGTAGAATATCAGAGACTGAATCAGACAAATTTAAGATGCGATCAGAACATTGAAACATGAGGAGCTAGAATTCAAGAGAGGCCCAAGGAAACAGGACGCCGTAAATCAGATTCCTAGCTCCAACTAGTCTGAAGCAAGCAAACTAACCAGCAAGCCTCTTTCACAGAACAGCTTACAACCTTGAGACAAAAGAACACTTATTGATAATTCCAATTCAGGAAGGAGACCGTCAAATTTGGGGCAAGTAATCAAGACTGATGGTCAAAGAGATGGCTATCACATGGGTTCCACACTGGAAGTCACAAGCTTCCTTAGACTGACTTCTCCCCCACATAGAAGACAGACCAAATCGAAATTCCTTTGTCTAAAGAACATGCCTTTCTTTCTCCATAGAACTACAAAAATACTTTCTTTTTCATATGCACATAAAATCATCCTAAAAGGACATTTCTATGCAGAACCCCATATTATGTTTGTAACCCACATATTAGACTATCATGTTTTAATCAAATATTATGTATGTCTTTTTAATCATTATTGAATAGCTGAAGGATTCATATGCGTGTTTGGTATGTATGAGTTTGAAAAAATCATGCTTTAAATGTTTCTTCCAATCAATTATTTGTCAAATGTATCATAGTCTTGTTATAGAAATCATGTTCAAAAGTATACTTTGCAAGAGCCCGTAAAGTTCGGACCTCTGACTGAACAGATAACATGTTGATTTATTGATTGGGTGGAGGAACAGAACAACACCCCAAGCAAGGACAGTATCTAATTGGTCAAGATGTCCATATGAGACGGTCTGAAAGCCGAGTTTAAAAACTTAGGACACCATCAAATTCTCTCTGGGTCCTCTCCTCTTCTCTCCATTTTGCTTCTCTTTTGCCACGAGTTTTGACGCTGCTCTTTGAGCGTGCTCTGGCCCTCGTGCCAGCTGCTACCACAATGAGAAGAAAACCACCTAGTCTCCTTACATTCTTTTATTCTTTTACTTTAATTAATTTTATTTTCCGTTGTGAGTTTCGTGTACTCAGTTAAGTTTTGCCGCCACACCTCGTCTCCGAGTTCAACTCGAGCCACAACTCCGCATCCTCAGCCAACCCCAGCCATTGGCTTCCCAAGACGTCACTTCAACGACTACTGAACTCTCAACCAATCAGCAACTTCGGGGAACCCCCTTTCATGCAACGCCTACAACAAAAGGGATTCCCTTAGCAAAGCAAGCAAGTACCTTCAGGTTCTAACTGAATCGGTGCAGTTAATATAAATTTTAGCCTCATTGAGAAACTCAAAGCGAGGGTTAAATAAGTGATTGATGGTTGTTCAGGTCTATGCAATTGAACATATTGCTGTAAACTTGGGATTTTACATTTTCATTCTCTTAAACTCATCCTTTCCTCACTTTCTCTCTTTCTGAAACGTGTGAATGTGTGAATGCTTGTGTTCATGTGTTAGATTAGTTTATGTCTTAGGTTTATCAAATAAAATCTGATTTATATCGAAAAGAGAAGTATCTTGTGTAAGTTAATGTCTTAATCTGCCGGTCTTGTTACTGTGCTATTTAATAGTGTTTTCACTATATTTTGGATTTTAATATCCAGTGCAGAGTTTGTTATACGGCTCGTTCAGTGATCAGCTGTAAAACAGTGAATCTGTTCAAATTCCCTATAAAAACATAAATGATTCCCTTTGAGCTAAATTAAACTATTTGCTTTAAATTACATATTAATATTATGTTTTTTTATTACGTTACAGACATGATCAAATATATTCAATTAATTTTACTGGGTTTTTTTTAATCAAACAAATACAACAGTAGTGTGCATGGTACTACTATTGTCTTTGTTCAACAAATGCGTGGCATTAACATGGTAATTTTTGTTGGTGTTGTTGGACTAAAGTGAGTCTTAAAAACATTATTATTATAATATACATTATTGCAACTTACAGGCGCACACATATTTCTGCCTCTCCATACTGCTGACCCACAATGCTTTGCACTTCTTCATATGTCTTTCCCAGCAGATAGATTCCATTCCACTCCAGAACCTGCATTCCTGAGGAACACAACACATGCCATCAGAACCAGTGAGTGAAAGACATTTATTTGGTTAAAATAGTAAAAACAGATACTCACAGTGCAACTTAGCCAAAAGTAAACACAATGTGTCTGCATATTGTTATGGAAAGTATTAAAAAGAAGTGTTGTTTATAAAAGTCATCTACTGTATGTTTATTTTTAAAAACCTCAAATCTACAACCAAAGTTTGGTTTCTGTTCACTCTATTTTGGGGAAACGTCAAAACTCTTACGACAGATTCACACACAGATGGACAGATAGACGCTATTGTGATTCTGTAGGGGAAATTTAGGAAAAACAATAACTGAATTAACTATACACATAAATAACACAGACACTTTTTCAATAGCACGCTTCCCTGAGCACTTCACTCACTACAAGAAAACAGTCCTGGAGGATCAGAGACTGAAAACAAGTGCAGAAAACAGAGAGTGGGAAAAAAACTGTTTTAAAAGCATCACTGCAAACTCAAGCCCACTTCAGGCCAAACCCCAGGCACTTACACAAATGAAAGCGAGTCTTCAGATAGGTATTTTGCATTCGGAGTGCTTCAGCCGCTGATAACAACAGGACATCATTCAAAAGTCTGTTCATCTCCACACAATCAATCCCTTCAGTTTTCACTCAAAAACCTCTCAAATGTTCAGCAAGCACGTCAATAATATCTCCATATTCCTCTGCAAGATTCCCACTAGGCTAAAACCATTATTTCAGCTTTGAAGTTAGTATCTAAATAATTCATGCATAATTGGGAATCCGATTCGGCTTATTTGTTGAAAATACTTTGTGCTATACAAGTGAACATTTAAAATAATCTGCAAAAGGCTTTAATGTTAAAAATGCTTTAATATTTTCCATTTTTATTCATGAACGGTATAGGTAATCAAAAATAGAGCTGTTAAAATCTTCAAGGACTCTAATCACCCTGCTAACCGACTATTCACTTTGCTTCCATCTGGTAAGCGCTTCCGTAGCCTGATGGCAAAAACTGAGAGACTTAGGAGGAGCTTCTTCCCCCAGGCAATCAGGCTCCTAAACTCTAACTCTGTGTCATAATATCACTTGACTCCATGTAATATCACCATATCAATAAGTTATTCATAATTTTTCTCCATGTAAATATAAAATATCATATATCAATAAGCTATTCATAATTTTTCTCTACCTCATATTGCTGCTATTCAAATACCCTGTACAACTTTTTGCACATTATTTTTTGCACATTCCTCTTATTACTATTTGTCAACAACATACTGACCTGCACATTTATATTTATATTTTTTATCTTATCTTATTTTATCTTTTATTTTATTTTATGTTTGTACTTCTTCTTAATATTTGTATTCTATATAATTGCACTGTCCTTGGAGCGGACCTGACCTACATTTCACTGCTGGTTATACTCTGTATAATTGTGTATGTGACAAATAAAACTCTTGGATCTTGAATCTTGAATCATGGTCAAAATTGCCAATGTGTTACTGATTCGCTGGCTAAACATGGAAGATCCCTGTTTTATTCAATATTAAGCATGCATACTTCATGTTTCTAAGTTGAAGCGCATGCATATGAGTATGCATTGTGCAATTGTGCATTTATTTGTCTCTTTGCCCAAATAATAATATCGCTTTAGCTATCAGATATTAAATCTGCTGTCTAGCTCATTTTCTACTGTGGCAGCAGACATTATTATACTGTATCAAGGGACAAGCATACTTAAGATAGAGAACAGATGCTTGTGTAATCTGCCAGCAGATTTGTGCTTGCATATTTCAGGGATGAAACAAATAAAATAGACAAAAGGTTTGACACTATAAAACGAAACATTTCAATACTAAGTGTCTTTGCTAAAATCATGATTTACGAAAGAATAAAAAGCAAACAAGCAAAAACATGTTCAAGAAGCTGAGCTATTCTCAAGAGGAGCTCATCTAAATTGACATAGCATGCTGAGCTAGCAATCGTCAACAAGGAGAGCAACAATAGCCATCCCGGTTAAAATGAGAAATGACTTTCTAAATTAGGCACTTTTCCCTTTGAAAGAATACTGAATGCTTAAAATGAATTATTTTGCTGATGCTTGCTTTAAAACGCTTTATAACATGACCTTTAAGAGCTTAAAAATGCATGAATGTAAACTTTTTTAAAACCAAATTTGCTTATTTATCGCATCTCTTTGGCTTCATTAACCCCTTACTGTCTGCAAGAAAATTTTACTTGCTAATATTATCAGATTGACTAAATCAGAAGTTCTTACCTTCCACAACTTTTCCCACATGCTCAGCACATCCTCCTGCTGAAACTTTGGCGATGTAGGCTCCGATCTCTCCGTTGGTCCCTGGAATCTCTTTTCCACCCACAATTCTGATTCCCAGCCCACTCCCTTGAATTCAGATGGGTTCAGTTTAGCTGATGAATGGCTGAGTAATTGGATTCTAATCAGAGTATCTCAGCATCATTTTAAACATGATCTCTTCATCCATACGACTACCACGAGATAGATTACAATTGTTGTTTTGCTTTTCCTTCCAGTAATTTAATTTGCAGGCCTAATTGACTACAATTCGCTGTGTATCTTGTGGAGTAATTGCTATGAAAACATACCTGAGACGGTGTGGTCCTTGGGGTCCCGTTGCAGTTTGATGCGAGTGTGTGGGAAGGGGTAATGGCTGCCTTTCATCTGCAGCAACGAAAACAATTCAAGCAAATGAACAATAGCTGAAGCTCTAACAGCGCTTTTGCAGATGCAGCCTGGCGTTCTTTCAAAGATAGGTGCAGTATATTGTTTGCATGGTGACTGAGTAGAACATGTTCCTAGAAAAACACTTGGAAAATTTGATTGTAAGTTTACCCTTATAGTTTGAATTGTCGATAAACCATCATTGATATTGATTTATAATTGTACAGATTTTGAGATTTTATGGTTAAAACTATAGGTATGTTGTTCCAGGATTGACAAACGTTTCCAGGAACACATTATATTTGGCAAATTTACGTTCACCCTGCGGGTACCACTTTACCTGTCTTCTCTCTGGCCCGGCTTCTGGTCCACCACGTCCCTGGTGGGGTTTGTCAAACCAGTCTGTCTCCTCATGCTGAAGGTGATATGCTAGAAGACAGGAAGAAAGCATCCGCTGTACCATCACAAGTGAAAAAACTGGGGCATGTGTCCCTCTCCACCACTTTTCTACCAGACAACCATTCCTTCACCACCACCAGTTGGGGACACTTCTTTACTAGAGTGTTTCAACTGACAGCTTGATGGATTTGGGTCAGGGCTTCCAAGAACAATATCTATGTTTCGAAAGGGTTGGACACTACTGGAGCATTTGTTTAGATAAATGCTAAGCCTGACCCCAGGGGAAGCAGTGACAGAGGATGGTGAGGGCAGAAAAAGCAATGATCTGAGACGTGTGTCGAGGCATGCACACATGAACATGCATACTGTGTCCCTTCCGGACCGGGCTACATGTTATGCATTAAGAATTTGATAGAGACCTGCTGTGGGAACGAACCACAGCAGATATACACACATACACACATCATCATACAACAGTGTGATGATGAGATGCCTTACCAAATGTCTGACGATTAGTACATTTTCTGTTAGTACACTCTCTAGTACACTAGTTAGCATATACAAGTGAAACACTACTCAAACAAAACCACAGCTTTTGTTCTATAACACCAGACTTTCATGATTCTAAAGCAATTCACTTATTTAAAATTGCAATCTGCACTCCAAAAACAAAACAAAACAAAAAAAACATTTTCATCTTGTTTTTCAGTAAACAATTTTAAACATTCTTAAAGATAAATTTAGTTGAGATGCAAAATTGTGTAACAAATCTAAAACTGAATCCATTTAAGAATAAAAATTCATTACATTTTGTGAGATTAATGCTGAAAATAGCAGGTATGCTCGTAAAAATAAAGGTTCCAAAGGGGGGGTTTGTAGGGATGACCTAGATTAGAAGAACCATATTTGGTTCCCTAAAGAACCTCTCAGTGAACAGTTCATAAAATAAACACTTTTTTTTTCTTATTGTGAAGTATGAAGAGCCTTTTGTACAATGGAAAGGTTTAATGAATGTTAAAGATTCTTTATGGAACCATCAGTGCCAATAAACAACCATTATTTTTAAGAGTGTAAGAAAAATGTATCAATCAAAGATGCATTTCTAAAATATGCAATTTTGTCTCTCGAGTAAACTGATCTTGTTTTGTCTTAAGAATGCTTAGATATTTTTTATTGTAAAAACAAGATAATATACCAATTAAGGCAAGGATTTTTGCTGTGTACTTGTTCTCATCTACAGAGTCTTATGCTAATATATAAGATTTGCATCCTATGAGACTGTATATAGGCCTGCTGCTCTTTTTCCAGCTTCCATTTCAAGTAGTCTAGCACTTTATTCAAAGATATTGGAAATTCCTAGAATAATTCATAACTCGAGCTAGGGCAGACATGTCAGCACATACCTAAAATAGATCAGGCAAGCAATATCTTCTGTTTTGTTTACTGGGTATTTTGCACAACCTGCAGGTGCCTTGATTACAATACTGTGTAAGCAAAGCATTTTTTATTCATGAGGCAGCACTACAGTACGCAACAAATCATCATTTAACTTCTAATAGAGTGAGAAGAAAACTGACAACTGGATCTGTCTGCAGGAGTTTTGCAATAAAGAGCTTGATGTGCTGTCCCTCTGCAAGGAAATGTCACCTTAAATCAACAGTGCTTTCAGT
This sequence comes from Barbus barbus, assembly GCF_936440315.1. Taxonomy (NCBI): domain Eukaryota; kingdom Metazoa; phylum Chordata; class Actinopteri; order Cypriniformes; family Cyprinidae; genus Barbus; species Barbus barbus. Next base: position 25,389,294 of record NC_136750.1, read on the forward strand.
TTATTACACAAGTTAGAGGATGCTTTGACCATGGCGAACCAATGGCCTGTGGAAAACTGTCATTCTGGCCAACACGCTATCAGAAGGACATTTCTCTCTAATGACTTTTATCCTGCATCACCAAAACAGCACCCTTGTTCTGAATTTCAGAAGTCAACTAGTTTCGAAGGATTCCATTACATTAGTGACATTTTGGTGGAGCAAGATAAGTTCCTAGACCTAGAGTGTTGTTTTCTAATGACACTAACTTGTTCTAGGAAACTTCTGTTACAGTATGCTCACATATGTACTTGTGTATGTAAACATGTATGTGCCTTGGTGGATATGATCAGGCCATGTCAGAGAGACCTTGAGGAAGTGCAGTGATAATGAACACCAGGATGGGTCTGAGGTGCACCACTGAGAAATGCCTGTCACTCAAGACTATGGCACGCATGAAAGTAGGTTTATGCTTAATGATATTTTGAAGGTTGTTGAACAACAGTTCTCACCTTTCACATTCCAGCTAGGACCTCCAGCTGTAGTACAAACATTGCATTTCAGAGAATTCATAGTAAAATTAGCCTTAAAACAGAGCTATGTTTTGCCAATAAAAAACACACTGTTACAGTGGAAGTGGATGATGTGCAAATATCTAATTTCATGCAATTATCTCATTTTCTAAAATACGTAAAGCACACACCATCGCAGTCAATAATTTACTCTAAAGAGAGCCTTTTAAATACATTCTGCATTCTGTAAGGTAGCCCCGTAAAAGTAATGATAATTCAATATAATAATATTTATAAGATGTGCTAAAAGTATACACAAAGCTATACAAGCAATTATTTCTTTAGCAATACCGACATTGGTGGTGTTAAATAAATGTCCCAGGTTCAAAACTAAGCTATATTGACAGCATTTATGGCACATTTACAGAAACCACATAACATATGTTTAAAAGTAAAATGGATGGCTTTAAAACAGCTGCAATTTCTTACTTCTGTGTGTTTATACAAACTGAGACTACTGAAAGAACTTTTTGAACCTTGAATGTTGCTTCAGAATATGTTGCTTGAGAAACACAAATAATTTCTGTTATTCTCAAGACAGAGGCTGGGGTTACGTCTGTGCAAACCCAGCAGAGCATTTAGTGTTGTAAACCAATATATATTCACACTTTGCACTCTGTTTGTTTATACCCTGTTTACACCTGGTTTATGTTAAACTTCTCAAACAGCTTGACGTTTAACACAATATTACACTATAGAGTGGATTTTAAACTGTTTCTCAATGCTGTTGTCTTATTGGTATTGAGAGCGCCATGAAAGCACAAAGATTAAAAATATGTTTTAAATTAAATTAAATTAAATTAAGCATTATACTTATTAGCCAAACCATTTGTGTAATAATTTCACATATTATAAGACTGACCTTAAAACACTTTAATACCTGGGTGTTTAAAATCATTTTAATTTAATTTAATACTTGCATAATGTTCTACAATAAAATGTACAAAATATATAGTATGATATAGTACAAAATACATAAAACACACAGAAATAGAATTAATAGAATATTCACAGGAAAAAAATAGTATTCTTCATGTAGCATGCAAGATATTTTTAAATTCCCATTCATAAGCCATGCAAATATAAACTGAAATAGCAATAATTTATTGAGGATGAAAATTGGAAACACCCATGACAGACATTAACATTACATGAAGAAAATTGTTAAACAAGTGAGTTATGTAGTAGATTTGGAGGTAATGGAAAACTAAGCTCCAGTGAATGTATGTTTTAACCAGATTAACTTCTAAATTTGTCTAAACAGAGTCCCTTATTTAATTTACAACTTTGTATCATCACTTGTCAAAAGCACAGATTTGTCTGTATAATTGTCCACAAGCACAGAAAAGAGGAAAATCTAAATTCACTACATTAATTTTGTCCTATCAGTGTGATGACATTCATTTTTGCAATATTAAATATTCTGTATTAATGAAAACTAGACAAACTAACCCAGGTACTCGCATGAATATAACACTGAGAATGTCTTCACAAGAAGACAAAAGTTTAATTATGATTTATATAAATGGCTTAGTATTCCATAGCTGCTGGGAAGATAGTGAAAGATACTGGCAGCTAGTAAGACAAATGTATATTCTACCAATCAACTGCATAACTGTTTTTAATTTTTTCCCCAAATACAGCTCAAAACAAGATGATCACAATCCCATTTGTATAATTCATAAACAGTGTACTGCCTTCCTAAGATAACCAGTCACTAAATGAGTATAGGATGTTGTAAACTTAATGTTGTAATCTCCTCGTCAACTGCACGGCTGTGATAAACAGCACAGGCACTGAGTGTATAATTAATTAAAATAGCTGAATTAATAGTTTTGAAGATCTTCTTAATTGCTTCTCTTCTTATATGCATGATAAAACAATAATGACAAAGGAAACAACCAATTTACTTTTGCATTTAAGTAGCATGCAAATTCATTAAGAAAAACAAAGCAAATGTTTATACATAAAAAAACAATTATGTATACATATGTAGATGAAAATTTTAATTCAAGATGACATCATGCAAATGTGACAGCCCGCAAAGTGAAAAGCAAAATCCGAGAAAAAAGATGAAAAGAGTAAAGGAAAATGTAACATTCGAATTTCACACAGATATAAATAATGCATTCAGAGCCATACAAAAGATGCATATCAACAGAAGCTAGGGTTGAAGATAACAGATCTCATAACAAATTTACCTTCACTATCTGACAAGGCCCCCTGAAGGTCATCCTTTATAAAGGCAATGTCTCGTTCATAGCCACTTGTCCTGGACTCCTCTCTCATGTGCTGTTGGACTTCTGGAAGAGAGTGACTAGAGCCAAACTGGTCCCGTGAGTCTGCTGAGATGGGTGGGAGTGGGCCTGCAGATGCTCTGGCCATGCCCATGGGCTCACCAACAGGGCTCAGTGGACTCTCCTCTTCAGAGTTTTGCGCAACAATGGGAATTCGACCCCTGCTCTGACTAATTGGCAGACTTGTCGGTTTAGCCCTAGATACGAACTGGGAATCCATGCCCTCACCCTCTGTTTTCAGGCGTAGTGAGGAGTTTGACAAGTCTCTTTTGATAGATAGGTCCAGTCCATATACAGAGGAAGGCCTAGAGGAAGGTCTTGACCGAGTGCCACTAGGGTAGGTGCCATCATCGTGAAGGGAAGACCTTATGGTTGGCCCTAGGTTTAGAGATTGGCCAAAGTTGAGTGACTGAGCCAGGTTAGCACCAAGAGCTGAACTCAAATATTTATGTTGTTCTGCTAGGTTCTTCCTAAGACCAAATGTGATCTCATCCTGCAAGAGCCTTGCCCTGGCAGACAGTCCTCCAACTGAGCTGGCAGAGGCCAAAAAGCTGCTGTAATCTAGTTCAAGGTTCCTGCTCTCTTGGATGGGCGAAAACTTTGTAATTTTGGGGTCAATTAGTGCTTTTTTATTCTTTAGCTGTTTCTGGTAAAGAACTGAAGCAGGAAGTTGCTTGGCAGCTTGCTTCTCTAAAGTTAGTCTCCCGATGCTATATTTCTCAGCTTTGGGGAAATGCCTAGAACTAGTGTCAGAGTGGAGGTAGTGAGGCAGGCCTGTAAGCTGTTCAAGACTATCTGTACCGCGTCGGAACTCCTGCTTAATTTGCTGTTTCAACAGCTTCAATTCATATGGCTCCTCCATAGAATCCTCATCTGCTTTACCATATGAATGCAATCGAGAAGCAGCCTGAAGAGGACCAAGAAAATCTGCCACATCTGCAGTCCGACGAACATCAGCAGTCCGGAGAAGTCGGTCAGCTTTGCTGATATCCTTATCAGCAATATTGAAGCTTGAACCAAGGCCCGTGGAGCTCTTTGTGAGTTCACCGATGTCATCAATCAAAACATAGTTCCTGGAATTATGGTGATCGAGGTCTGCACAGAAGGACTCAGCTGATATGCTGGACATGGGACTGCTGGCCATGCTGGCTCTCTCTTCCAGGCCCATCCTCAGATCAAGGCTACTGTATTTACCACCGAGATGGGAAACTCCGTAGGCACTCTCTGTGGAAGTAGGGACAATTAGGAGGGGCTGGTTGCGTACAACGTCATAGTTTGTCGTAATCTTTGGTTCTAAGTCAGACAAAATAGTCTGACGGGTTTTCTGTTGCATCAGAAGGAGTGAGGAATGGTCATAGCCAGTCTGCTGGGACTGCTGATTGAGTGAGGGCACTGATGAGTAGATGGATTGGTAGGGGGACACCTGCTGATGGTAAAGGGACTGCTGCTGGTACAATGTCTGCTGAGGATACTGACTTGTTTGGGATGCATATTGATAGTGGGAGTATGGGCTTGTAAGCTGTGCATACTGGGACTCAGACTCAGTCTGTGGTGGAATGAACTGGTTAAACTCTGACTGTGGGGCAGTCCGTGGCCGTTCTAGTCCATGACCATTACCTCTTGCCTCTCTGATGTTGCTGACCTCACTATCTGACATGTAGTCTCGCTCTTCTGCCACTCCTTGTAAGTAGGCTCTCTCCCTCTTCTCTCTTTCTTTCAGTAAAGCCTCTTTTCTTCGATTTATACCCATCTCCAGATATCTCAATTTAGCATCTATCTCTTTCTCCTCCTCATCAAGTTCTGCCTGTATCTTACGGAGTTTTGAGGACTCACGTTCAACTAAATCCAGCTCTTTGTCTATGTCTTGGAGGATTTTGGCCCGCGCCATTGTGGTGTTCCTGCACATTCGTCTTCTGGCAGAAGCAGTGGTATACCCAGAGAGGCCAATGAGGGTATCTTCTTCTGGTGGTGGATGAGGTAGCGTGCGTTTTACTTTCTTCTGAGTGCCAACTGGTGTGCCGCTCTGAGAACCTTTGCTCTGCTAATTAAAATATAAAACAGAAATAAAAAGAAAAACAAGCAAGTGATAGACATGATATATCCAGCATGGACACTTGACATGTAATCATTTGGAGAGGAAAACATTTTTTTTTTTGGTCCTTTAGATAACAAAAAAGAATTAATACAAGTGCACTACTTACCGAGTAGGTGTCTGAGTACTGGTACATCATTCTGTCCTCTGTTGTCGGACTGAGTGACTTGGGGTCAGACAGAGATCGTTGTGAGGCCCTTAATGAGCTTGGACTACTGCGATGCCTTGATGAATCAGCGGTAAGCATCTTCTGTGAACTTTTCCCAGGGGACACTGGTGAAACCGGGGAGCATAATACCTTTGGAGATTTGGTAACTAACGATGCTCCAACATCATCAGCTGTCAGGTGTGTGCTAACACTTATCTTAGCAGGAGTTGGACGTCTTTTATCTCTGTCTGATGTCATATCTGAATCGCTTTCTGTTTGGCCCTCTCTGTGTAAATCTACTTTTGTGTCCACCTGAGCCCTAACAGGAGATCTCCTAATTGTCCCTGAATGCTCTGTCTGAACTGAAATCTCTGCTACAGTCTGAATCGCAATACTTGATACCTTGGAACTTTTTCCCTTCTCTCCATCAGCATATTTACTGGAACGAGACCTGCGTCTGCTCCGAACGGGGATGTCCCATTCATCCTGATCCTCATCATCAGTTTGCACACAACTATCTACACTTCTCCTATTTCTTCTCCTTCTACCAGAAGGAATCTTTTCAACCCCATCTTCATCATCTGTTTGAACACCACTCTCAATAAATTTCTTTCCACTTAATCCCACACTTTGCTCTTGCTTGGCTGTATCTAGCAGGTTTGTGGACAATTGCATTTGATCCTTTGTCTGTGCACTCACTGGTACAGGAATGCTTGAACTATACTGTGTAAAAGCCTCAGAAGTTGTTGTTAGCCAGTTTTGACCTGTTGTGGAGTCATGGGTGGACACTGCAGATGATGTTGAATTGTCATCCTTCACTGGCCAGTATTGTCCATTATCGCCCCTGGAATATTTTGAGTCAAGTATGATGTCTGAACTCAAGGGTGGGGATATACCCTCACTTGGCCCGAACCCATATGGGTATATCTTTTGCTCTTGTAGTTGTTGCTGGAGTTGCTGCTGTAATCGATGGATTTGCTCTAGCTGAAGTTGCTGCTGTGTAAAGGTTTCTTGCTGAAGAATCAGATGGGTTTTGCGTTCCTCTTCTTGCTGCATTAGAAGTTGTTGCTTCATGTTCTGAAGCTCCTCCAGCTCCTTCTGAACAATGATCTGCTCTTGCTCACGGTAACGCAGTATCTCTTGCCTCTCCCATTCAAGCTCTTCAGCTAAACACAGCTGTTTCAACTTCTCTAACTGTAAGAACTCATGTTCAGCCTTGTATTGCTGGCTCTTGCTGTCATCTAAATCAGGGAAATTCGGGGATACCAACATGTCCAGTGAGGCTGCTATTGCCTCAAGAGTAGCATCCGAGTAGAGTTCAGGGAAGGTTGTCAGGGAGGGAAGGAGACTGGCTAATGCAGAAGGTAGGATATCCTTTGATATATCAGACTGTGGGAATATTGATTGGTCTGTGGCTGCGGTGTGTACAAAGCCATATGGAGCAGGCTGATTTTGAAGTGCTGAAAGTGGATCTGTAGAATTGGTGAGACTATTGTATGTTGTGATAAATACTGAACCTGGTTGGGTAGTAATTGCATACGTGGAGGGAACGGGTGCAGCAGCCGATGAGTAAACAATGCCATTTGTCGTTCTTAGTAAACTATTAAAGCCAAATGACGTTCCTTGAGAATATGGAGTAGTGGTGATCCCAGTAAATGCCAAAGTGCTTTTCTTTGAGTAGTCTAAGGCCTCTTCTGTTATGTTAGGAAAACAAAAATAGCAGCATCATCAGCATCTAAATGAACAATTGCTCTGTTTCATGCAACATTAACTAATAAAACATCAAATTGAAGCCAAACAGCATGCAAAGATCTTGTTAGTGTCATCAGATTAGCAGGATGCAAAGCCAAAACACTGAGGAACAACATGGAGGCTAATGCATGCATCTGTGTTAAAAAAGAACAGAAAAAGACAAGAATGAAAATCAAGACATTCAGAGAGAACATCACAAAAATAAGGGACATAACCAATAAATAATACATTAACATACAAATAAAAAAACAAATCAATTAAGGATACATGTGCACCATCATACTGACCTGTTGACATTTTAGCTGATGTCAAATCAATAGCTCCCTCAGATGCCCCATTCTGATAAGTCAAGCCATTCTTCCTTTCATAACTAAAGAGCCCAGCCTCTTTGAAATTACTATCAGATATTGAAGCCTTCATGGTACTGAGATCTTCAATGACAGGTGTTGTGGCAATATCTATTTGATAGCCAATTTGATTGTCTGGTTGTGTGCTCACAGGAGGCTGTGTTCTGCAGCTCCCTGTGAAAGGAAGCCTGTAAATTACATCGCAGCAAACAGTCCGTCTTCCAGATGTTAGATCAACTGGTGTACCGTCGTCTTCCAAAACAGTTGTGACCACTCCAGAAGATGAGGCCAAAGCAACCATAGTTTTCATTGGTTTAGACGTGGTGAGGTCTACAGGTCCAACTGCCCTTGGCTCTGTATGTATTGGTATACCAACAGTGCCATTTGAGAAGCTCACCGGGGCTATAGTAACAGGCATAAGAGTTGGAGCTGTGCTTGCAACAGCTCTGTATGAAAGGTTAATAGGAATCTCTGCACTGGTTGTAGCCTTAGGTTGTGAATTCACAGGTCTGTACACTATCTGTGCAAGTGGCTCAAATGGATTGTATGGGGTAAGTGGAAGAGGCACTGAAGTAGCATTTCCCAGGTCCAGAGGCTTGTCAACTGTGTTGTTGTTGTAGGCAATTGTAGCTGTGCAAGTAACGATTGTTATGCTGTCAGTTACAACAGAGAGTGTTGTAGTGGGGATTATTTCAGCACTAAGATCCACAATTTCGGGCTGTACAGCAGTGGCCTGTCGTCCACATGATTCACTTGACAAGGAAGACCTACTTGAATGTGGGGCTGTCAAATCCATTCCCTGGTCAGTCATTGTAACATTGACTTTAAATGTGGTAAGATCTATAACGTCACTAGGGTATTGTATTCTTCCATTCTGTTTAGGCTTTGGATGGACTTCTGGCTGGATTGTGATTGTAGCACCCACAGGTTCAGGTATGGGTTCGACAGGAATCCTCTCCTGGACAACTGACACAGTTGTTGTTCTTTGTACTTCAGTTGTGACAACTTGGGTTACAAGATTAGGCAATGCATCAGGACGCTGCTCAGTTTTTGAGATTGCAGAGTAGACTTGGCTCATGCTTGATATAACTTTATCTTGTCCACAAATTTCTTGACTCTCAATAGATTTTGTAAATTGGGTAAATGTGACTGGTACTGGTGGCACAGTTGTTGCAGAGGTCACTACTGGAGTTTCTTGTTTTTGCTCATAAACTGTTTGCTGCTCTTGAAGCTGTGTTAATGATACTGGTGATGGACCCAGTTTAGTTAAGGCCTCTTCAGAAGCTGAGACTATCAGTACTTCTTCCATATCCAAACCAGGAATATCTTCATTTTGAGCTGGGATTGGAATCTGGGTTATTGTTATTGGACCGGAGTATGTTTTTTGTATTTGTTGCATCTCAAGTTCTTGTTGCACATCACTCACTTTATAGTGAGGAACTGACTCAGTAGAAACTCCTGACACTGGGGCTAAGACTACTGGTACCTCCTCTGATGGCTTTGATGTATGCAGCACTGAGACTGGAGCCATGGCAAGAGGAGAAATCAAGGAAGGTGTGGAGTATGTCAGTGCTGGATATGCTGTTAGTTCCATAGCAATGGGCGGTGGTGGTGGTGGTGCTGCAACAGATGCTGCTGAAATCAAAGCAGAAGGTGCCATTACAACATGTGGTGTTATAAACGCAGATGGGGAGTGCATTGTATCCTCCATTGTGATATGAGGAACAACAGTCATAGTCTGTGATAGTCCTGATGATGCCACTACAAGAGGTGCTGGAACAAATGTTTGTACAGAAGCAACTGGCAGCTCTGGGACCATTACACAAGGTTCCGTAATACTTTGTCTTGAATTGGCAGCTAGTGTAATATGATGAGTCTCTGTTGTGACTGAAGCAAAGTCCGGTGCCATCACCTCAAGGGGCACTGCTGTATTTAAAGCTGAGGTTGGCTTTGGTGTGGCTGCTACAATTTGTGCTGAAATTAATGATACAGTTGCATCTGCTGCAGATGGAGGAAACACTCTTGGGGCATCAGATGGAACATAATGTCTGGGAGTTGGCAGTGATGATCTTCTCATCGGTGCTTGAGTTGTAATGCCCTCAACAGGTGACCCTGGTTCTGAGGGTAATGTTATCACCACATATGTTTCAAGAGTTCTAGCAAATCTGGGTGACAAAGGTGATTTTGGTGATGAAGCATTGTGCTTGGTCTCTACAGGGGCAGTCAAACTTAGTGACAAAACATTTGGAGGTTCCCTTGTTCTTGGCAGCGTTGCAGCACGAACTGCTTGAACAACCACTGTCTCAGGGCTAACTGGTGGCTTTACGCTCTCTCTTGATCTATAACTAAATAATAGTCCTGGGGGAATACACACAGGTTTGGGGGGAACCGGGGGTGGTGATTTGTGTGTTGGGGTCACAGCTGGTTTTATATTTACGCTGGCCACATTTGGTGGGGGTTCAGGTAGAGTTACTGTAACTGATGAGGGAGTTGGAATAGACTTTTGCTGGTTAAAATCAGCCTTGGGTACTGTGCTATATGGCAATTCTGATGGTGAAGCTGAAGGAGGTGGTGGAAATGAAATCACTGGTTTATCTATTCTTTCTTGAGGAACATGGGGTTTTGCAGATGTCATACAATGTGGAACTGTTGAATCAGTGATGAAACTTGATATTGTGACTGGATAAGTAAAAGGAGAAACACTAACAATAACAGGGTGCCCTCTCCCATCTTCAATAGTTGTTTTAACTGCCACATTTTCAAGATTTGGCAGTGTGACAACAACGTGACCTTGCTGTGTCTGTACAACAGGAGAAATTATTTGTGAAACTGACTGTTGTGAAGAAATTCCATCATCTGGTACATTTTCCTTCTGTATTTCCACCATCCTTTCCTGAATACTGGTCAGCATTGATTGAACTGGTTGGGAGGGTGAAGCTCCAAAAGTAACAGTTGTAGAAACAGTGGGAGCAACAACAGAGACTGTCTTTGCAGCAATATGCTCTCCATGACTTGCTGGAGGTGAAACAGGGGCTGCTTGTCCTAATTGGGGTGTCATGTGTGGTCTGGTTTCTGCTGGCCTCTGAATAGGAATTTGAATAGAAACACTGGTTGGTGGCTGAATTTCTTTTGCTAAAGCAGGAATACTGGATTGAACAGACAGTGGTGTGGCTTGTTCATCCACTTGTTCAACAGCTGAGCTGGTCTGGTCTGTAGAGAGAACCTTTGCTGGTATTGAGGCCGATACCATTGTTGGAACAGAAATAGGTACTTGATCCACTGCTGAAACTATAGCTGGAAGTGGGGCATAGGTTAGAGAAGGTACTGGAAATGTCACAGATGTTGATTGAGATGGCGATGTAACCAGGTCTGGCATCTGTGCAAGAATGGGGGTAGTTGTAGGAATCTGATTCCTGAGTGCAGTGGATGGCAGGGTAGGCACTGAAACTGGAGTTTTTACTTGAACTGGATGGTCTAACGCAGGGGACACAAGATCGGGCATTTGAACAATAACAGAAGTTTGTGTTAAATATCTTTTGTGAGACTGAACAATAGGTGTAGCAACTGTAGAAGGAGGAGTTTTTACATGGTCGACTTTTGGAGGAATTATTGGTGCAACATCTTGTTTGTCTGTAGTGGCTGATTCAGCAGCTGAAAGTGGTTCATGTATTGCACCGGCCAAAGGTCTTTGAGCTAAATCTTGAAGATATGAATCCAGTGTACAGGATGAAACACTATCGGGAGTTGGGACTGTTTCCTGTGTTGGTTTTGATATAACTGTTGGTTTTGGTGCAGGAGTTGGTTTTGGACCTGGTGTTGGCTTAGAAACAAGAATTTCAGAAGGCGTTGGAGTGCCAGCATTTTGTGAGACATATGGTGAGGTTGGAATGACCGGTGAAGGGGATCCAATAATCTGTGTGGATGATGCAACAGGAGCAGTTGCTGATGGGTGTGTTGTGGCTTGCTCAGACACCAAGTCTGGCATGTGAATTACAACCGGGGCAGAAATGTCAGCAACACTGGGGCTAGCTGGAGTAGTTAATTCAGATATCTGGCCAGAAACTGGAGAGGATGATGGTACTGTTGTTAGCTCCATATTTGAATCTGGGGATGAGACTGCTGGAGATGTTGGTGGAGACAGTGGTGATATTGCTGTTTTCTCCACAACATGTTTTGATGAAGGAATTTCACATATTACAGAAATGGGAACAAATGATTCTTCTGGGGCTTGTGGTTCCTCCTCACTTTGAGGGATATCAGTTGGATAAGGGGACATTTTTTCTTGTGTGACACTGTCCTCTTCAACTTCCTCTTCACCAGAGGAGCACTGAGTGATCTTTAAGTCAGGAATTGGATATAATGTTTTATTCCCAGATGCATCCTGAGTATATGTAGAATCTGTAATATAAGGCTCCAAAATGCATTCAATAGGTTCAGCTAAGTTGTCTTCTTCCCCACTTGAAGGGATGAGTATCACCTCAGGGGAATCATATGATGAATCAGACACAGTCAGTGGGGAGGCAGGAGACACAGGAGTTGACTGAGTAGGGCTTGTTCCTGGTGTTAAAACATCTTTTTGTGTCTTCAATCGCTCTTCATACGCATCCTCTGTTTCCAACAGTGGCTTTGCATTTTTATCTGTAGAAAATGCATCATTTCCAGAAATAGTCACATAACAAGTGTCACTGACATCAAGTGGCAAGGATGTGTCGATATTTGTTGCATGTGCTTGCTGAGCCTCCTTCTCTTTTTGCAAGAACTTGCTTCTTTTATTCATCATCTCTTCATAAGCCTCATCTGGTGTCATAAGTATCCTCACCGACTCATGTTCAGACACCTTTCTCAAATCTTGCTCTTGGGTGACACTACCAAGAACTGTTGCAGCCTGTTCTTCTACTAAAGTTTCATAAGCATAGTCCTCTATTAACATGCCTCCATACAATGGTTCAATATCAGGTGGTGTGAATTTCTCTGATGTTTTGTATTCATGTGCTCTCTGCATCATTTCCTCATATACATCTTCAGCAGTCTTTAATGGCTTCTCTGCAGTATCATGTGTTTCAGATGATAATGTTCTATATTCTGCATTCTCTGGTTCAGATTCAAAACTAGGTGAAAAGTCAGAGAAGGAGGAGGACATCCGTTCCTCCATCCCTGCTGCCTGCCTTAACTTATCAGTTTTAGTCAAATGATTCCGTCTCCTTTGCATGCCCAGATCATCTCTTTCTGTCTTTAATTTTTTTGTGACCTTTCTTAACTGTGGCTGATGGTCTCTTTTATCTTCCTGCTCCATCTGTTCAATCTCCTCACGTAACTCATCCTCCTCAGATGAGTCTTCTACAGTGGGAAGGGCCTGACTATGAGGTCTGTGTTTTGCCTTTCTTTGCTGTTTACTCTCCGCTCTTGCCTTTTTATGACTTGGGCTACTATCACTGTCCTCATCAATAGAGGACACAGAAGTAGGTGAAGCTGTTCCTGGTGTGATGCTAGACACCTGAACACTGGATGACCCATCACCCTTGGACGAGTCTTCAATTAGACTCTCATGCTCCTCCGTTGTCTGTCTAACAGGAGTTTTTTGTGTGATGGCAACTGCTATGGTGTCAGTAGCTATGGTCTTCTCATTGTCATTTGACAAATCTATTTCCACTCTGATTTCTTCTAATGCTTCTGAGACAGGGATGTCTTGGGCAACTCGATCATCTTGGTCATGAGAAGACAGAGTGATATCAGAAATCTCCTCAGGCTCTACAGTAAGTTTCTTTAGGGCACGTTTAGGCTTTATGGAATCATCCGATTTTTCAACTTCTCTGGTTTCTTGCTGTGTTTGTTGTTCTTCTCTGTGTCTTTCCTCGTCAGAAGGCAAGTTCTCATCTTCACCCATGTGCATAAGTTGCCTTCGTATGAACTCTTCGTCATCCCCAGAATTTGAACTGTCTAGTTTGTAGTCCTCACTGCTGGAGGAAGCAGGCCTCACTCTTCTTCTCTGTATCTGAGGGGAGGGTTCACTCTCACTGCTGTCTTCGTGGTATTGTTTTACACTGTCTGGTGTTCTGACAGGCAACAGTTTTGTAGCAGTTTCTTTTATGGCTATTTCACTTACTCTCTGTATCTCCTTAAGCTCCTCCTCAGCCGAGCTGTATGATTCTACTGATACCGGCAAGATGTCCTTTCTATGTTGCTCTTTAATATCTGCCTTTAAGGTGTCTAATTTAGACATTTCTGCAAGACTGCTATCCATCTGTACCACAACATCTTTCTGTTGTCCTTCTATTGCAGGTTGAGTGTATGTAACCTCCTTAATGTAAGGAAAATTAAGAAAGAAAAATGGCAAAAACATTAAGTTAATATTGTAGCTCTTTTCTTAAAACATGCCTGCCTCCTATTCATGACTAACAATTTTTTTTTTTAAATACACTACAGTAAAATAATATAAAACAAATGTTTGAATAATAGAATAAAAAACGCATTGCTCAATAATGTATATGTAATAATATACCTTTACTACATCTGCCTCAGTTGGCACTGCTGGAAGCAGAGACATCGGTTCTGTTTCTACTTGTGTCTCATCAGGGATTTTGTCTTTGCCTGTTTCTTTCAAAGTGACCCCAGCAGCACTAATAACTGCTTTCTGAGTCTCTGCAGCTGGTATTGGTGCCAACACAGCTGTCATCTCTGTAGGCAGAATATCTGTGGTAGGAACAACAGAGAGAGGTGCAGGGACCGCTGGAGTAGTCACCACTGCCTTTGCAACAGTAGTAGAGATGGTTTTCTCCTCCGCTGCCTGCTTTCCAGGAAATGGTTTTGGCTCCGATTTTGGAATAGGTGTCTGTGCAGATGCAGGAGTCTCAGACAGCTGTGTTTTGGATGTGACTGTAGGCTTGTCTTTTGGTCTGGATATTGGTATTTTTCCCATGTCTCCCAGCTGCCCAGCTAGAGCTCTCTGTGTTTGACAATTCAAGCACAACCACTCAGCCTGGAAAAAAAAGACACATACAATGAGATTTGATAAATATTCTGTAGAAAATAATTTAAAATTGAAATAATATTAAGAAAATATCTCAGAAATAAAGACATCCTATTAATTTAGTGTGACTAAATATTCTGAGGGTCCTTATAGCTGCACCATAATATTAGACCCCCCCCCAATTAAATATGTTTGAATAAATTACTAACAGCATTAGTAATTTAGCAAATGCACAATAAATACACAGTACTCAGCAATTTTACAAAGGCCCTTTTCTTTTCATTATTCTGGCAAGTTAAAGCAGCAGTAAAACACCTGTCTCTGTTCCTACAGGGGACAGCGCTTACTGGTGTTCACACGTGTCTGTGTGTGTGTATATGAGAAAGAATGAGAAAAAAATGCTTGCACTGCGGACATGCTATGATTCAAACAGACACACACACACACACACACACACACACACAGTTTTGTCATACTCAAAGGCTTATTCACAAAGCTGTGATTATAGAAAAACAGTTTCTAAGAAATTGCATTGTAAATCAAATAATTCAAAAAGCATGGGTATGCAAATGCAAATGCATTTCAAAAGGAAAGAAATTGAAAGACAAATCCCAAGACTAACTCCAGACTGAAGCCATAACTCCTTTCCAACATAGCTATTCTATTAAAAACGCTGCTAAATCTCCTTATTTGTAAATCATTTGTATTTCATCTCTCTTGCTCTAATTACATTTTATTAATGAATGCAACAGAAAGCTGACAGATGTATTCTGGATCCTTTTAACATTGTGTACTAGAAAGAATAAATGAGCCTTAACCAGATGATGGTAGACACATGTAATCACACACAAAGAGGATAAGTCAATGAGGTAGATTAAGACAGCCTTCCTCTTCAGAAAGCATGAATTACAATAAAATACCAGACTAAAGAACAAGGGTTTGACTGGGTCATTACAAAATATCACCATGGAAACCAGATACAATTTATGTCCCCAACAGCACAGTCTATCTTGAGCCTTTAGCTCTGTACCAAAACCCAGTGAGCTGCCTTCCTAGACAGCATCTTAAGGCACCTTAGGTGTGCTTAGGCAGGCTGAAAGCATTGCAACTATTCTTCAGACAGAAGGCAAAAATAATTAAAAAATTAAGTTCAAAATTATTATCATAATATACTAGTTGGCTCAATATTGTGTTTATGCTATTGAACTGTACTCTTAGCAGCATGCTAGTGAACATGAACATGCAAATTCTACTGAAATCTTATGAAGGGTAAAGAGTGTTCCAAAAATTTAATTACATTTTAATCCACAAACATTATAAACAGCAACAGATTGGAAAAGCTTTGTAGATCTCGGAAATTTGGGCAAATTTATGAATATTTAATAGTAATGGAGTCACATTGGTGAGGCAACTGCCTAGAGCAGCTTGTTTATTGAGAAAAGCCCTTAAGGGCACTTCTGAGCAAGAGAAGCTTCAAGAGAAATAAAGTGCTTCTAATAAGGTTCAGCATCCAGTACTTAATAAATCCTGTAAATAAAGCAACAAATACGAACATGATATACTAGATAACTACTGGCTTACTATAAACTAGATATGCAAATTTCCCTATTAGAGCGAGATAAATTAACTCACAAACACAGCCATAATATGAACAGAAATACCCATGGTTGCAAAAATAAATGAGAACAAGTTCATTTCAACACTGGCTATGGTTTTAGTAAAAGGTGCAATCATCAACTCTAATTGGAAACTTGATGGCTTATACATATGAAAATCAGGAGAAGCCTGATTCAACGCACAGGACCATCAGAGCAGGGAGACCAATCAGGAAATTAATTAACAATAAAAGGAACCAATCATCTTTTCCAGCATGTACAACTTTTTGAAAGAATGTCCTCATCACTGCTGCATGTCAGTACTGTGTATGCAGGCAATGTAGAGTGCTGATCACAGCACATAAATAAAACTGCAAAAAGAATGAATTGTGGGTGCTACAAACAGGAAAATATCCAAAAAGTGCTTAATCAAGGTGCTAAACAAGGATGCGCAAAACTGCATATTTTTGAAATCAATTACCCTGTGTGTTGCCTGATCTACATAACTAATCTGTTTTATTATTTTGGGATTCACATAACTCCAATCAGCACACAAAATTGTATTTTCTTACTTTTGCAGAATAAATAGATATGCAAACTATAGTGATTCCAATAGTGTCGTTTTCTTTTTAAGAATATTTTGCCAGCATTCACAATCTGAAGCTGCAGAGTATCTTCAGTAATTTATAAAAATTCTTCCTCTATGTTATCTAAATTATATTACTTAAATTACTTTGTCTGCTTTTTATTGCAGAGAAACGAGAGAAGGGCAACAGCAGAACTATACTTTTCAGATCAGTCTGACTACATGCCATGGAGATTACATTCATTCTACAAAGAGCAGTCAAGGAGAGATATTACTTTCTAAGATCAATTATGTCTGCTCAAGCATTTGGGAAGAACTATCAATGTTTTTGATAAACAAAGCCATGATTCCTTTGTGATACATATATGATTTATTTGTGGGTGATTTACACTTCTCTGGGAAAAATGTGTTAGTAACATTTGTTAGTTTCTTACACTATGGAAATATTGCAACAAAGAGAGGTAAGAAACAGAAACAAACTGTCTCTGATAGATGAGGAAATAATGCGTCACAAGAAAAAAAAAGGACGAACACCTACATTTTGAGCACATTCTTACCAATGCTATAAAAGTTAGAAATCTAGCCAACATAAGAATGAGAACAATAAATTCTGCACTCTGCTTTTCTATGACTTTTTTCATGCAACACAGTGGAAGATCACGCAACATTACCCAACATCATAGCTTCCCACCTCACAGTGTTAGTAAGGTTGGTTGCACTTGTTTTGACATTCGTGCCATTTATTATGGAATATGAAATGCTAAAACTACTAGTACACCGGTACAAACTCCATCTTACAATTTACAATGTTTGACTGACAAAGATTTTCTCTTGTATGTAGCGTTTTCACAACTTCCGTAATTTTTCATGACTTTTTCAGTTGTTTGTGATGACTAGTTAATATTTATTATTTAGATTTATGTGTGTGTGTGTGTGTGTGTGTCTCACAATTGCACTCACAAATAGTAATTTCTTGAAATACTGACTATAACCAAAAACGCATTGACTACAGAAATTTGTCAAAAATGAATTTTATTTGACCTTTTAAGAATCTATTAAATTTACAGAACTTTTCCAGACCTGGGAATTATGCTTTTATGATGAAAATAAATGTTTTCTTTTTCGTTTCCCACCCTTTTTTTCTGCCCTCAAGGGCACTGCTGAGCAAGAGAGGCTTCACAAGGAATAAAGTGCTTCTAATAAGGTTCAACATTCAGTACTTAATAAATCTAGTAAATAATACAACAAATACTAACATGTAGGGCTGGGTGATATATTGATTTTATTGATTAACTCGAATGTATAGTTTATGTCGACTTGCTTGAATGAAAATCGTTTTTTCTACAAAAAAAAGATAAAAAGACGTGTACTATAGAACTCCAATAAATACGAGATAGGAGATAAATATCAATACTTTCTCTCGCAGTTTTATCATTGGGTAATCATATTGTATATAAAATTGCGGGCATCATGGAGCCGCTATTATGCATGGCATTGAAACTGCTTTTGAATGCACGATGGCTTTTTAGTTTCACTTTCGAGATTGGCGATCGCACGTACTCTGTTTTTACTATGGAGCGGCAGTTTGTCATGATGTTTGTCATGGTGCTCAGGATCTGCAAATCATTCGTCATCATCCTCAGTCATCTCTCCTTACTCTATGTGGTAGGCTAAGTGAAATTTTATGTTCTTTAATGCAGTGTTTCCCATACATTGATTTATTTGTGGCGGCCTGCCACAATATCAAAACTGACTGCCACAAATAGCAGAGCACTAATTTGTGTACAGCATTACCGGGGAAACCGCTATTTTTCCTGCTCTACAAGCGCCTCCTGCTGGCAGAGAATTAATTTGCATATATGCAGCCACAAATAAAGTCCAAGTCTGTGGGAAACACTGGTAATGTAACAGGCAACCGTTAGCAATCATTATTTGTTTTCAGTGCCTTTCTGAATACTGATTCACGATTCAGGCCAAAGGGCGTCACATAATTTTATGTCTTATGTTAGGCCTACATTTTATGTTATGTTACGTTATTTTATGTTACATTTTCATTGTCTTTTTGGATTCTTGTTTCTGAATGCACTTTAACCCCAAGGGGGGAAATCCAGATCAAATCCCAGAAGGGAAAATCAAAACAAAATAAAGTTAGGGCAGCGGCTATCAGTGAGGACTGAGTGTAAATAGCAATTAGATTCTATTTATATTAATAAGTGCAAATAGCTATTTATAGCTATTTTTATAGCTATTCTATACTATTTATACTATAAGTGCAAATAGCATATTTTCTTAGCAATAGATACTATTTACACTAAGTGCAAATAGCGATGGATTCTATTTACACTGTTAAAATAGCAAGATTTTGGGCTATTTATTGCAAATAGTGGCAATTTGCATCTCAGTATTGTAGTACATTATAAAACCGTACGCAATAATAACGTATTGAGTGTAAATTATAGTTTTAATTATTATAAGACATTATACTATTATATGCACATTCTCCCGGTCGGTCTTTAAAGTCTTCTGACCTAGGACCTTCTAACTATTCCCAGAACATGTCTTAAGGGGAGACACTGCAGGTGAATAGGGTTTAAAAAATAACTAATAGTTATCACCTTACTTACCTAGTTGATTGATTACATTGATAATTGCAAAAAAAATTTGTATTACAAGCTATCTAAAATGTTAGGTTTAAATATGCAAATTATGCATTATTTAATGAAATATGCGCTAATTTGCATACATTTCTAGAACAAAAATCTAAACACTGGATGAAGTTGGAAACAACAAATTTTCAAAATTTTTTGGGGAATAAAATGTTGTATATAATCAAGCAAATTATATATGAGCAAATCCCTCTGTAAAAAGCTTCAGGATATAGACAGGAATTTATATATGGCTCAATGTAGGAGAGAAAAATCATTTTGAGAAAACGGCCTTTAAAAATATGTATTGTAATTGAAAGCTATTGACACAAATAGATAAAGTGCTATAAAATAAATACTTAACAGTGTCTTTTGGATGTTTTCTTTCCACTAGTCTGAATAAATACTTTATGAAAAACCAAAAAGCCCAAAATCTGAAATTTGACAGGTGCATGAAAAAACTGTGTTTTTGCCTGCAGTGTCTCCCCTTATATATTAAGACAAAAGGTGATTGTGCTTTTTGTGCTGTGGCTCCAAGGCTCTGGAACTCTCTCCCTCTAACACTTAGAACAATGGGCTCTGTAGTCTCTTTTGAAATACACCTAAAGACGCACCTCTTTGGACAAGCTTTTAATTAACAGTACAGTTTGGCTCTTATTAAATTTATGAGATATTCGGTCTCTAATTTGTTTTTATTTTATTTTTGATTGAATGTATGTTTGATTTGTTTTACTGATAGTGTTGTAAAGCACTTTGTGACTCCTTGTCTGTGAAAGGTGCTATATAAATACATTTTACTGACTTAATTCAAATTATTAAATGGATGCCACCTTATTGGAACAATAAAGCCCTCCCTACACCTACCCTAACTCTACCCAATACTTTTATTTTAAAAATTTTGATTATGTTAAAATTTTTATTGAAAATAAATGCCTTTCCGATGTGAGATTTAAAAAGGGATAAAAAAAGTTTGGTAAAAGGCGGGCTCGAAGTCGAGTCGATCGCATCAAAAAGCATGCACCTAACCATCTACACCACTAAAATGGATGCTATATGGGCGTTTTTTGTTGACTAACTTAATCGCACGTTGGTGGGCGGAGTTAGTGTAAATAGCCTTTGCCAACAAGGCGGGCTATTTGCACTTAGTGTAAATAGACACTCCGTAAAGTTAGAACTTGTTTTGAACAATTTCTTTGTCATCTGCAGACTGATTTTAAGTACAGGGGAAAATAATAGGAGGAATTATTGAAGTCTATGTCTGATAAAGAAAGGGACGAGGCTGCTGACATGGCTGCGCTTCAGAGCAAACTTAAGCAATATGAGCAACAACAGCGACGGCGCAAGGAGCTGATGGAACACATCACATCGTTCCTGAGGGAAGAAGGAGAGGAGGAGGATCAAAGTGTAAAGCCTGCCATGACACTTACAAGATCACCTCCAGGAAAGTCACCACATCCAGCCTCATCATCAAGTCATTCTTCTCAATCACAGTCACCTGACAATGAGTTTCAGGCTAAGGGACATGTGTGTGCCACACAAGTAAAGGCCAGCACACCTACTGTGGAGTGCTTTTGTACCAATACAGCCAGTCCGTACATTTCCATTGAACTCGCCAGTTTCGTCAGGTACATTACCTGCAGGTTTGCCTCAACATCAGCATGCAACAAGAGCAGAGACTTCACCGCTAATGCTTAACAAGCAGTATGATGATGCTGGAAGGGTTCTGAAGCCACAAGTGCAGCAACCGCTGATAGCTCCCACGCCAGCCTTTCAGCACCCCCGTGTGCCTTACGACCACCTATCAGTAGCACTTTCTTCACGAGAACATGTCACTGCTCCACTCTCCTCTAGCCTTTTATTTCCTCAGTATACACAGATGCCTCCAGTGGCGGCAGTGCCCCTTCCTTACAGCCATTCAGCCAGATGCTGAAGCACCCGGAATATTTGACACCACACTGCCATTTGCATGCTGCCCCCCAGCCAAAGATTCCAGACTTTGTTAATGACAATGAAAGGGAGTTTGCTAACCTCAAACTAGCACTTGATAACCCCCTTGAACCTCATGTAGAGCTGGACGAGAAATATAAATACCACATTTTGCTGGAACACCTCAAACTCCCTGAAGCCCAGATGATTGGCCAATCCTGTCGCCATCACCCATTTCCATACTCGGCAGCTCTGCAGGCTCTCCAATTGCAATACGGTCAGCCCCATCAGTTGGCTCAGAGCGAGATTGCAGCGATTCTTACAGCACCAGAAGTGAAACCAAATGATGCTCGCAGCTTCCAAGGTTTCGCTCTCCATGTCCACCTCTCAGTGAATATGCTGTTGTCATTAGAGAGTCCCAGAGGCATGGAATTGAACTGCTGCTCACATGTAGATCGCTTGCTTAGTAAGCTGCCCAAGTTCTTAAGAGATGGCTTCATAGAGTATCTCCAGCTACAAGGGAAGCTCAACTCCCCCAGCATCAACCTGAACAACCTACAAGACTTTGCGGGATGGTTTCAATTCAAAGCCCAGCAACAGAGACTATCCAGCAGTTTAGTGCAGCGCTATCAGTATGAGAAATCTCCAAGCACTTTTAAGGAGAAGAGTGGAGCTAAACCTAAAAGCCAGAGCACAGCCTTGTATCATTGTGCAGCGCCTCCAGAGGCTACAGCCCCCCTCAGTCCCCAGATATCACGTAAGACCACATCCAAAGTCAACTGCCTCTTCTGTGGTAGCAAAGACCACTACATCACTCGATGCAGCAGTATCAAAGAGCAGTCAGTCGCTGATCTTTGTAAGTGGATTTCAGATGGTAAGCGCTGCTGGAAATGTGCTCGTTCTCATGCACCTGAGACTTGCAATCTAAAGAAACCCTGTAGTGACTGCGAAGGTATTCACCTCCACGTACTTCATGGTATAGCCCAAAGTCAAGCCACCAGCACATCGTCAGCTACCACTGAGAGCCGTGTCTACCTTCTACCTTCCATTTCATCAGGCAGAGTTCTTCTGAAAGTAGTACCAGTGCTGCTACACCATGAATCAAAGATGGTGAAGACTTATGCTATATTAGATGATGGAGTACAGCGTACCATGATCCTGCTCACTGCTGTCCAGCAGCTTCAGCTAAGTGGTGAACACGAAACTCTAGCCCTTCGCACAGTGCGACCAGACATCACTTACTTCAGCAGCTTCAAAGTCACCTTTGAAATCTCTCCAAGAGATAACCCAGAGAAACGGTATAAGGTGTTAGGAGCATTCACAGCCTCTGGCCTTGATCTAGTAGAACAGTCATATCCAGTTCAAACACTTCAAAGGAAGTATGCACATTTAAGAGGGGTCCAACTACAGCCGTTTCACAGGGTAAGTCCACTGGTGCTAATAGGTTCAGACCAAGTGCATCTCATCACAGCCAAAGAGCCTATACGTCAAGGCACCAGAGGAGGACCGGTAGACCGAGCCCAGTCGATGGAACCAAGGGCCTTCATTTTTGAGACAGAGCCCAGAAAACTGGCCTAAGAAACCCAGAGTTACACCGGCAGAGGCAGTATCAGAACTGAAGAGCTTATCCTGCTACTCAGTAATGACAATTGAAACTGATTCTAGTCTTCCTGACATCACCCAATTCAATACCTGGCGAGATCTGGTGGAGGCGACTCGACAAGCCTGTCAAGGGGCGGCCACATCAAGTGATGTACCTATGACTAACAGAGAAGCAGAAGCTGTTCTGCTGAGATTATGTCAAGCTCAGAGCTTCCCAGGAGAAGTAGCTGCTCTGAAAGCACAGAAATCTGTTCCCGTGCACAGTCGACTAGCCAACCTCGCTCCCGAGTGGGACTCAATGACTAACCTGAGACGAGTTGGGGGGCGACTAAGGAGGCTGACGGACTCGGAGCCGGACCAAATCCACCCTATTGTGCTGGAGCCGAAACACACAATCGCGAAGCTCCTTATCAAAGAATTTGACAAGCGGCTATTACATCCAGGAGCCGAGAGAGTCTATGCTGAGATGCGGAGACAGTATTGGATTCTTCGGGGACGTCAAGCCATCAAGCATCATCAACTCACCTGTCTGTCCTGTCAGCGTTGGAGAGCCCAGCCAAAGGTCCCGCAAATGTCGGATTTACCACCAGAACGCCTTCGACTACTTTGTCCACCCTTTTACTCAACAGGTGTTGACTGCTTCGGCCCATACCTGGTCAAAATAGGAAGGCGTAATGAGAAGCGCTGGGGCCTTATCTTTAAATGTCTCACAATGAGGGCAGTTCACATCGAGCTCCTTAATACAATGGATGCAGGTGCCTTCCTTCTCGCACTCCACAGGTTCATAGCCAGAAGGGGTCAACCAAAAGAGACCCATTCGGATTGTGGCACCAACTTCCGCGGAGCAGAACGAGAATTACGGGAAGCCTTTTCCAGTATGGAGCCAGAACTCCAAACCTGTCTTGCAGACCACCAAATCAACTTCAAGTTTAACCCACCCAGAGTTCCACATTTTGGTGGGATGTGGGAACGTGAAGTCCGCTCCATAAAGAATGCTCTCCAGGTAGCTGTAGGTTCTGTCCACTGTTCTAGTGGATGTAGAGGGGATCCTCAATTTAAAACCACTAGGATATGCCTCAACCGACGTCGCTGATATCGACCCAATCACTCCTAATCTTCTCCTTATGGGGCGGCGGGATGCATCACTCCCTCAGGTGGCTTATGCTCCTGGAGACATGGGGCGGCGAAGGTGGCGTCACTGTCAGAACATTGTTGATCAATTCTGGATACAGTTCACAGGAAACTACCTGCCTACACTCCAGATCCGACAGAAGTGGCATAAAGCATCATCAAACCTGGAAGTAGACTCTGTTGTACTGCTCGTGGATCCACAACTCCCAAGAGCTCAGTGGCCCATAGGCAAGATTCGAAAGACATTGCCCAGTAGCGATGGATGTGTGCGGACTGCTGAAGTTGTCATTGACAGCAAAACATATCTCAGACCAGTTGCTCGCTTGATACAGTTGTCTGCTCTAGAAGATAAATTCAAATTCAAATTCAAATTTTATTTGTCACATACATATACATACGTAGTACGACATGTAGTGAAATGTATTGTACGACTGTCCAACAAATTGTCCAACAAAATTAGAAAAACCTCAAGTTTACAAAAATACAAATAGAAAAAGTACAGTAAACATATATACAGAATAAACTAGCAATAAAATAAAATAACAAATAGATATGAGAATAAAAAATAGAATATGATTCTATATAGATTCTATAAAAAGTAAAGTGTATGTCAGTGATAAAGTGTCCGTGTGCTGTGCTGTGCAGTGCAGTAAAGTGTATAAGTGAGTAAAAGGATACTAAAGACAAAGACAAATGGTATGTAAGTCCCACTCATTTATCCTTTCGTAACCTTCTACAAATTAGTGCAGATTGTACTTGAAAAATGTGCAAAGTGGAAGTGTGGGGTGATGTGATTAGAGTGGAGAGTGGTTTAGACTCCGAATGGCCTGCGGGAAGAAGCTCCTCCTCATTCTCTCTGTGTTCGCCTTCATGGAGCGGAAGCGTCTCCCTGAACGCAGCAGAGAAAAGAGTCCATTGTTGGGATGGCTGAGGTCCTTCACTATCTTCCTGGCCCTGGTCAGGCACCGCTTGCTGTAGATGTCCTGCAGGTTAGGGAGCTCGGTGTGAATGGTACGTTCCGCTGAACGCACCACCCTCTGGAGGGCTCGTCTGTCCTGCATAGTGCAGTTCCCGAACCAGGAAGTGATGCTGCCCGTCAGGACGCTCTCGATGGTGCAGGTGTAAAAAGTCTTAAGCACCCGAGAGGGAAGTCTAAAGTCCTTTAAGCGTCTCAGATGGTACAGACGCTGCCTGGCCTTCTTCACCAGGGTGCTGGTATGACAGGACCAAGTCAAGTCCTGCGTGATGTGAACACCCAGGTATCTGAAGCTGTCCACTCTCTCCACTGGAGTCCCGCTGATCGTGATCGGCTGGTACGACCGCTCCTGCTTCGTACTGAAGTCCACTATCAGCTCCTTAGTTTTGCTGATGTTCAGGTGTAGACTATTCACCTGGCACCAACTCTCCAGGTTCTTAATCTCCTGTATGTAGGCCGTCTCGTCGTTGTCTGAGATCAGGCCCAACACAACAGTGTCATCAGCAAACTTAATGATGGTGGTGGAGTTGGAAGTGGCCACACAGTCATAAGTGTACAGTGAGTACAGCAGGGGGCTCAGAACACAACCTTGAGGGGCTCCGGTGCTTAGGGTGATGGAGGATGAGGTGTGTTTACCCATCCGTACGGCTTGCTGTCTGTCCTTCAGGAAGCTGGAGATCCATTGGCACAAGGATGTGCTGAGACCAAGGACCTCCAACTTGGAGGTGAGTGTGGAGGGAATTATGGTGTTAAACGCTGAACTGTAGTCCACAAACAGCATTTTTACATAATTCCCTTTTCTGCAGTCCAGGTGACTTGTTGTGGTGTGGAGGAGGTGTGAGATGGCATCCTCCGTGGAGCGGTTATGTCTGTATGCAAACTGTAGTGGATCCAGTGTGTCTGGTAGTGATGCAATGATGAAGTCTCTGACCAGTCTCTCAAAGCACTTCATCACCACTGATGTGAGGGCTACAGGGCGATAGTCGTTTAGGCAGGTGGGCTGCGGTTTCTTGGGGACAGGAACAATGGTGGACTGCTTAAAGCATGAGGGGACTATGGATTGTTCCAGGGAGAGGTTGAAGATCTCGGTGAACACCGGTGCTAGCTGGTCAGCGCAGGCCTTCAGAAC
The DNA here is from genome assembly GCF_936440315.1 of Barbus barbus. NCBI lineage: Eukaryota > Metazoa > Chordata > Actinopteri > Cypriniformes > Cyprinidae > Barbus > Barbus barbus. The sequence goes on from NC_136750.1 coordinate 25,415,038, forward strand.
CCGACCTGTGATGCCATCTGGTCCTGCTGCCTTCCTGGTGTTCACTCTCTTGAATGCCCTCCTCACGTCATGCTCCGTGATGGTGAATACGTTGTCCTCACCGGCTTCCTCAGCGTGCATGCAGTTAGCACTGCTAGCGCCGTTAGCGTGATTAGCTGCAGCCTCGAAGCGAGCATAAAAAGTGTTCAGCTCGTCAGCCAGAGAGGCGTCCGCATTCCCCGATCTGGAGGGTGGTGTTTTATAGTCCGTGATGGTTCTAAGTCCCTGCCACAGGCTCCTAGAGTCGCCATGTTGGAATTGCGACTCTAGTTTCCTCCCGTAGCGCTGCTTCGCCTCCTTCACCGATCTGCGCACGCTGTAAGATGCAGCCTTGTAATCATCCATGTTCCCGGTGATGAGCCCTGTGTTGTAGGCAGCGGAGCGGGATCTCAGGGCGTCGCGGATGGTTTTATCCACCCACGGCTTCTGGTTGGGAAACGTCCTGATGATGGTTTTCTGCACCGTATCATCCATTAGTTTCTCTATAAATCCCACAACCGCTTCCGTAAACAAGCTGACGTCATCAGAGCTGCGCCGGAACATGTCCCAGTCTGCGTCATCTAGCGCGTCCTGCAGAGCGGCCACCGATTGGTCCGTCCAGCGTTGGACCTCCCTCTGCACCGGGGCTTCCTGTTTCAGCCTCTGTTTGTAAACAGGCATGAGGAAGATGGCGGCGTGGTCCGATTTCCCAAACGGTGGTTGTGACTGTGCCTTGTAGCTGTTCTTGTATGGGGTGTAACAGTGATCTAATGTCCTTTCGCCCCTGGTGGGGCAGCTGATGTGCTGATGGAAGTTCGGCAGTGCACGCTTGAGGTTGGCACTGTTGAAATCTCCCAAAACAATGAATGGGGTATTTGGATAACCCCAAAGACACTTAGGGAATTCCCCTGATTACCCATTTGCTGCTCAAATGTGGGGGCGGCTGTTGTGAATTCTCTCCCTTTAAGCATAAGTTGTTAAGCGCGTGACGTTCTTGGTCACGCCACCGTCACGTCAGTGGCGCAGTCAGAGCGTAGTCACACTATCTGTCACTCATGCCATGTTGATGTGCAAGCAAGAGAAAGTTTGTGAAGCTAAACTACCTCAAGTACACTACTATGTGTGAATGGTTCCTCTTGCACAATAAATGGTTAAACTCTATATGATGACTCCAACTCCCTGACCAGAGTTCTGTTGCGGTCAATAACATCATTACCAGCTTTCAGTGGGGCAATCCCCAACAAACATGATACAAAAATATAAACAAAAAAAACCTTTTAATATCTGACATCACTGGTTATATAAGTATTAGATACTCATGTATACTCAAGTTTACTGCTGCATTATGTTCTTATGTCCAGTGTTCTTAGCTGTCCTTAACCATAATTTTATGTTGCGTTGGTAGCATCCTAGTAGGATGACCGTGAATAGTATTATTACTTGGTCCTTCCTGTTGCGCAAATGCATCTCTGTGTCCGCCGCAGCTGGTTCTGAACCAGCCGGGCCTGGCTGAACGCCATGCAAAGTCCTCTTTAATTACACACAACTAGTGAGGACCAGCAGGCCTGGAGACAGGCCTCAAATGCGCCTTTGTTCTCAGCGATTAACCCCAGAGAAAAACACATCAGCTCTCTGATGATAAGGCTCATCAAGCCTTACAGCACCACAACAAGGCACACTCCACAGAAAGAGATATCTGACCTTTTACCAAGCTCTAATCTGTTAAATCTGTTAAACTTCAACCAGCCAGGATGACTTGGGGTAATAGCGAATGGCTTAGCCATATGAATTGCATATTTTCAATATCTGAAATCTACACTCACTGCAACCTGTTGCTCTCCAGTCATCTAGACAATTGCATTATTCCTTAAGAGCTCTTTAAGATATAGCTCTTCCATTCATCTGCTAAGGGCAGAACAATCTGCATTGCCAAAAGCCATTAGGATAATAACACTTTGTATTAAACAATCACTGCTGCAAAAGCTTGCTCTGTAAATAAATGCATACTAACAGCATTCCAAGCTGCAGCTCTTTCAAAAAGTATACAATTGCATTTAGTAGTAACATGCCACAAGTTTGCATAATATTCTAAAACATCTCATGGCATATTCCAGGTGAAATAAAACTACAGACCAGTAAACAGTTTGTTTTATTTTGTCAGCTTGCCTGTACTACAAAGCTGGAACAGATTTGCATTTGAGAAGTAAAATGAATTTATAGACAAAGTTATATATTAGAGGTGCTATTCCTCCAAGGGATCACAGCACTGCAGAGCTGCATCTGACACCGTATTGATTCCTGGCAGCTACCTTTGGCAACGGTTGTAACTGGCTAATATAGTGAGCTTTCAACCACCCCCACAGCGGTACAGTCCCAATAAATCAGGCCCAATGATAACAGAGAATCTTGACCTACTAATCTGTAATAAGCAGAGTGCTCGGCACTGAAGGCACAGAGCCAAACCGTGCCGCGCACCGGTGTGCCAGAAATCAGATAAACAGAGAGAGAGGTGTAGAGATTTTTTTTTAAAACAATATCCTCTTTTTATTTTTGCATGCCTCAGCAAAAAGTATAATTGGAGACATGCAATTTATCTCGGGTGCAGATTGAAAGACAGAAGATTAAATATTTCCAATTTTCTTTATAAATGACCAAACTATGCTGAGTGCTTCAAATTGCTCTGTTTGTGCCTTAGTGATGTTCTTTTTGATGACTGCTCTCATTTAAAGAGCCAAACATGCACAGACACGCTGTAGGAGCATCTAGAGTGGTCACTGCTTTAAAAGCAGCTTGCGAGAAGGGAAAAAAAGGTTAGGTGCATCTCACTAGTCTCGCCTATTTATACACCCACCGTCTTCTCCAGGGCAGCTCTCCTTTTTGACTCGGCAACAGTTGCCGTCTGCATTCGAGAATATGAAATATCTCTTCCTGCAGCTGTCTGTGTTTCCAGCAGCATTTGCGACAGAGGCAATCTCATGCGTTGGTGTTTGTGCAACCTATAAATGTCATTAAGACTGTGCAGGTCAGAGATTAGGAGAATTAGATTTGTTGCAGTGCAATTCCTAAAATTGTGCTTGCTGCAGAATCGCTCTAAAATCATTCCAATATCTTTTGTAGAAAGAAATGAAAGCAACAGACTTACATCTCATCATCTATTTCTATGCCTGTGCATTAAAAAACATTGCTGCAAGCAGCAATTATGGAGCCAAGCACACTTGTGGAATGGAATATTGTAATGCAGAGTAGATTTGTGGAATATACATTTAAGGCTGCACAGATTTGTGTAGTCATGACAACCGCTGACAGCTAGTGTTTTGAAAACAACTGGTTCAAAGGATAAAAGCAGATTCATTATTGCATTTTTGCTTTTGACCTAAAGCTTAGTGTTAATGGCAAATACAGAAGTTCTTTTTCAGTATGAAATCTTTTTTTTCAACATTTAGCATTCTCACTGTTAACTTATCTGTTGGGAACAAATTGAAACCACTGGGATGATCATATTACTGTGCATAAAGCATCCAGGGCAAAAACACACAGACACACCAAAACACACCCACACATATGCGCACACAAGTCTAAAAGGAGAAAAAGAGGAAGAGAGAAACTGTGTGCGTCGTGACAATGGCCATGTTGTGTAAACCACCAGAGCATTGTTTCATGTTAATGACATGTCATAGAAAACTCGGTCCCATCGAGAGGATACACAACTCTCTCGGGCACAGCTGGGCACCGGTGCATTACCACCAGAGGAACAACGAGGAAGTACAGCAGACAGTAACCACCGCTGCTTAGTCCATTAATGCATTTAAAACAAAACAGAACACTCTGTTCTTTAAAGGAGGCATATCATATAAAATTGAATTTCTTGCTTGCAATAAGAGTTTCATATACAGTAGCTACGTAAACCACTGGAAGGAAATTAAAGTTTAATCTCAAGTACAAACAAACTATATATTGCAATAATGCTGCACTAAAGAAAGTTAAAATGGTTGGATTTCTGACATCAGAAAAAAAGAGATATATAATACCTGGAGAAAGCTATCGATTTGCATTCCCATTCATCTTAATGGCAGTTCCTTGGCTAGCAATGGACGTTACTGCACTAAGGTGGAAATGGTAATGTAAACTAAATATCACAGATGTTTTTGATGCAAGAAACCTTGACTCTCATTATGAATGGACATTTTAGCGGACAAAATTGAATTTCTCTTTAGAAATAAGAATTTCTTATACAGTAGCTCAGCATACAACTGAAAGCTTAATCAAGTACAAACAGACTATCTATTGCAAGTAAAGCTGCACTAAAGAAATCAGAAATGGTTGGTTCCCTTCCAGGAACTTCGAGCTACGTCCGAAGACGCTATGGGAACGCCATCAGCGTAACCGGCACTCTGAATATTGTATACAACCAGTCTAATGAATGGGCGAGGCGTCACGGGCGGGGTGACGTCACGACCAGGAAGTTATATAAGCACGTGCGGCGGAGCCGGCATCAGCTTTTTGTCATTCAGCAAGCGCTCTGTGTATTGTCAGTCTGATTTGTGTCTTGTGAGTCTTATTTGGTGTTGTCTGTCTTAGAAACCCAAGAGATTATGCCTAAAGCCAAGGCAAAGACTAGGGGCGATCCCAGATCGCGTTTCAGGTTGTGTGTTAGTCCCTGCCCTCGTTACATAACGAGTGGACACACACACAACCTGTGCGTGGTCTGTTTGGGTGCGGAGCATGCGGCATCAGCTCTCGAGGGAGCCGATTGCCTGCACTGTGAGCGGCTCTCGCTGCGCACACTCCGCACCCGGAAGGCTCTCTTCGAGAAGGGAGCCTTCGCGAGCCTCCCACGCGGTGCTGTCCCCGCTGCTGCCGAGGCAGAGCGGCGGCTGCACGCGTGGGGCTCGCAGGCTGATCTGGCTGGCGCGAGTCAGACGGGCATCTCCTCCCGTATCCGCCAGATCTGGCGCCCCGTCTCTCGGTGCGGAAGCGGTTCTCTTTCCCCAGAGACGAGGGCTCGACGCTTCATCTCTCTTCCTCCGAGGAGGTTGATGAGACGAGCGTTGACGAGGTTTCGCCGCCTCCGTCGCTCCAATGTAATAGCGAGCTCTCCAAGCGCGCTGTCGGTCCCGCTTTGCAATCAGAGCGGCGGCTGGGCTCGCGCGGCTCGCATATGGATCATCAGATCCAGCGCGCGCTCTCTGTGCTTGGAAGCGGTTCTCTTCCCCCAGAGAGAGGGCGCGACGCCCCGCCTATCTTCCTCCGAGGAGGTGGATGAGGAAGGCATCGATGAGCTTTGTAAACTCCAGTGTTTTGTACAGACACAAATAGAGCCGGTCCCGCTCTGCTGAGGCAGAGCGGCAGCTGCGCTCGTGGGGCTCGTAGAGAAAAAAGGCTGATCTGGCTGGCGGGCATATAGAAGAGAAGAGAAAAGAATTATCTTCTCCCGTATCCACCAGATCTGGCGCCCCGTCTCGCGGTTCGGAAGCGGTACTCTTCCCCCCGAGACGAGTGCTTGACGCTGCGTCCTCCGAGGAAGTTGATGTGACGAGCGTTGACGAGGTTTCGCCGCCTCTCTCGCCCCAGTGTGAGGAGCCACAAGAGCCTTCAGTTTCCCCCGATCTCCACCGAGGTGTTGAGATCGCGGGTGGAATCTTTGAGGGCAGATGGTATGCGCGAAATTCAGGTGGCTGCTGGGCGGGCGCAGCCTCCTCCGCATACCAGCTCCTCGCGCAACAGGTCCTGACGGGCGAGCCCCAGGACCGCGGAGGGCGACCCCTACTGGGGTGGAGCGGCTTACACCGCGGCACACGGTGACCGTCTCCCCTCAGGTGCTCTCCGGGGATTTGTCTGTCAACCCTGCAGTTCCAGGGCACAGCAGGTCCCAGCGAGTGTTGCTCTCAGGTTCTTCCGCCTGTGATTTCAGCGGGCCTGAGAAACTCGCCTCAGCCGCCAGATTACGCGTCTCCTGTCGGTGCGCCGCAGCGAGACAGCGGTCTGGCCGCTTCTCTGACACCAGAGGTCAGTCTCGAGAGACTGATTCCCTTAGTAGCTCGTTGGACAGCGAGCTGCCGAATGTGTCTCTCTGGTTCGTTCAGATGTCCTGACGGGCGAGCCCCAGGACCGCGGAGGGCGACCCCTACTGGGGTGGAGCGACTCACACCGCAGCTCACGGTGACCGTCTCCCCTCGGTGCCCTCCGGGGATCTGTCTGCCAACCCTGCAGTTCCAGGGCACAGCAGGTCCCAGCGAGTACTATCCTCAGGTTCTACCGCCTGTGATCTCAGCGGGCCTGAGAGACTCGCCCCAGCCGCCAGACTACGCGTCCCCTGCCGGTACGCTCCAGCAAGACAGCGGTCTGGCCGCTTCTCTAACACCAGAGGTCAGTCTCGAGAGACTGATTCCCTTAGTAGATCGTTTGGCGGCCTGGCAACGGCTGCCGAACGTGTCTCTCTGGGTCCTGCGCACGGTAGAGGCTGGCTATTCCATCCAGTTCGATGGCCCGCCCCCGCGGTTCAACGGGGTCTGCGTGACTACGGTCCGCCCCGAGCAGGCTCTGGTCCTGGAACAGGAAGTCAACACTTTGCTGAAAAAGGAAGCCATAGAGTTGGTTCCACTTCACGAAGTGCACACCGGCTTCTACAGCCGGTACTTCATTGTTCCGAAGAGGGATGGAGGGCTCAGGCCCATACTGGACTTGCGTCTCTTGAACCTCTCAGTCAGACCGCTGAAGTTCAAGATGTTGACGGTCAAGCAGATCGTGTCCCAAATCAGGTCCGAGGACTGGTTTGTCACGATAGACCTCAAAGACGCCTATTTCCATGTGTCCATCATTCCCTCTCACAGGAAGTTCCTGAGGTTCGCTTTCGGGGGCAAAGCGTACCAGTATCGGGTTCTTCCCTTCGGCCTAGCACTCTCACCCCGCACTTTCACCAAGTGTGTGGATGCGGCACTGGTCCCGTTGCGACTGCAAGGCATCCGCATACTAAATTATATCGACGATTGGTTGATTCTTGCTCAATCAGAGCAGTTGGCAGTTCGGCATCGAGATGTCGTTCTTGCCCACATGAAAGATTTGGGGTTAAGACTAAACGCCAAGAAGAGTGTGCTTTCTCCAGCTCAGAGAACCACTTATCTAGGCGTGGTGTGGGATTCGACCACGATGCAGGCTCGTTTGACCCCTGCTCGGATCGAGTCGATCCTCACGGCAGTCAGGAGAGTGCGAGAAGGCCAGCCATTCACTGTCAAGCAGTTTCAGAGGCTGCTTGGGCTCATGGCAGCTGCGTCCAGCGTGATTCCTTCTGGCCTGCTGTACATGAGGCCCCTACAGTGGTGGCTCAAGACCAGGGGGGTCTCCCTGAGGGGAAACTCGCTCCGCGCTGTCAAGGTATCACGGCGCTGCATCCGTGCCTTAGACATGTGGAGGAAACCCTGGTTCTTGTCCCAGGGCCCGGTGCTGGGAGCTCCTTGTCGCCGCGTCTCGCTAGCGACGGACGCTTCCCTCACCGGTTGGGGTGCGGTCATGAGTGGCCACCCTGCCCGCGGTCTGTGGAGTGGTCGCCACCTGACGTGGCATATCAACTGGCTAGAGATCCTAGCTGTGTTCCGTGCTCTCAAGCACTTCCTCCCAGACCTGAGAGATCGCCACGTGCTGGTCCGCACCGACAGCACGGCAGTGGTCTCTTACATCAACCACCAAGGAGGTCTGCGATCGCGCCCCTTGTACAAGCTGGCACACCAGATCCTTGTGTGGTCCCAGGGCAAGCTCCTATCATTGAGAGCTGTGCACATTCCTGGGTATCTCAACATCGGAGCAGACGTCCTGTCGAGACAGGGGCCGAGGCCCGGGGAATGGATGCTTCACCCCCAGGTGGTGAAGCAGATTTGGAAGGTCTTTGGCCAAGCACAGGTGGACCTCTTTGCGACTCGAGAGTCGGCGCAATGTCCCCTTTGGTTCTCTCTAGCTCCTCCAGCGCCTCTGGGACTGGACGCTATGGTACAGACCTGGCCGAGGCTTCGTCTGTACGCCTTCCCCCCGATCGCTCTGCTCCCGGGAGTTTTGGCGAGAGTGCGCCGGGACGCGGTAAGCCTACTGTTAGTAGCGCCGTTCTGGCCGGGCCGAGTATGGTTCTCGGATCTGATTTCCCTCCTCGACGGCACCCCGTGGCCGGTACCGATCAGGAGCGATCTCCTCTCACAGGCCGGGGGCACCCTTGTGCACCCCCGCCCGGAGTGCTGGAGGCTGTGGGTGTGGCCCCTGAGGGGGCACAACTCATAGCTTCCGGTCTGTCAACCGAGGTTGTCGAGACCATCCTCCAATCCAGAGCTCCCTCTACGAGGAAACTGTACGCCTTGAAGTGGAAACTCTTCACTTCATGGTGCGGAGACCGCCAGCTCGACCCAGTCAACTGCCCGATCCGCGCAGTTCTGGAGTTCCTGCAGGCCCGCTTCTCCGCAGGGTTAACCCACTCCACTATTAAGGTCTACGTGGCAGCTATCTCGTCGTACCACGCCCTTATCAGTGGCCAGTCAGTGGGCAGACACCCCCTGGTTACACGTTTCCTCCGCGGTGCGCTGAGGCTGAGGCCGCCTGTACGACCCCGTGTCCCCACGTGGGACCTGGCCGTGGTACTAGAGGCTCTGGGCAGAGCACCCTTCGAGCCTCTCGGGGAGATAACTGATAGACTCCTCACGATTAAGACCGTCTTTCTGCTGGCTATCACCTCTCTGAGGAGGGTGAGTGACCTCCAGGCCCTATCTGTGGCCCCTTCGCATATCGACTTTGCGCCCGGTTCGGCGAAAGTCTTCCTCTACCCCCGTACGGGGTACATTCCGAAGGTTCTGACGGTCGTACCACAGCCGGTCGTACTCCAGGCCTTTTGTCCTCCTCCCTTCAGGGAGCCCGACCAGGAAAGGCACAACTGTGTGTGTCCAGTGCGAGCACTGGACGCATACATCCACAGAGCTGCCCTGTGGAGAAAAACGGACCAATTGCTCGTGTGCTTTGGTCCACCTAAGAGGGGTCTTCCAGCTTCGAAGCCCACTCTTAGCAGGTGGATAGTGGATGCCATCAATCTGGCGTACGAGACCTCTGACCTTCCCCCGCCGTTGGGAGTCAGAGCACACTCGACCCGAGGTGTGGCGGCCTCCAAGGCCTTCTGGGCAGGTGTCTCCATGCAAGACATCTGCAACGCTGCTGGGTGGTCCACGCCCCTGACATTCGCCAGGTTTTACAACCTCGACATCAGAGCCACTCCAGGCTCCTCCGTCCTTTCAGCCTGACACTAGGCAGGGACTTGTCAGTCTGGCGGCGTTGGTATTGCGTTCCCATAGCGTCTTCGGACGTAGCTCGAAGTTCCTGGAAGGGAACGTACCAGGTTACGTATGTAACCCAGGTTCCCTGAAGGGAACGAGAGCTACGTCCCGAGCCACACTTCCGGCATCCCTGCCTGCGCTTGCTTCATGACTTGAAGCTGATGCCGGCTCCGCCGCACGTGCTTATATAACTTCCTGGTCGTGACGTCACCCCGCCCGTGACGCCTCGCCCATTCATTAGACTGGTTGTATACAATATTCAGAGTGCCGGTTACGCTGATGGCGTTCCCATAGCGTCTTCGGACGTAGCTCTCGTTCCCTTCAGGGAACCTGGGTTACATACGTAACCTGGTACGATTTCTCACATCAGAAAAAAAATTAATCTATAATACCTGGAGAAAGCTATTGATTAGAAGTCTCACTCATGTCACTGGCAGTTGATTGTCTAGCGCAGGTCATCACTGTTCTAGGGTGGAAATGGTATCGTAAAATTAAATAGCACATATTTTGGTGCAAGAAACTTTGACTATCATTGTAAATGGACTTGTACTAATAAATTGTAAATAAATAAATAAATATATAATGCTAAATTAGTATATGACCCCTTTAAAATGTATGACAATGTATTGTAGATTATCACCTTAAACTTTCACCTAAATATAACATCATCTTTCAGAATTAACTACATATTAATAATGTCTTTCTTTTTCTTTTCTTTTTTTTGCAGAATCTGCAATTGCAAAAAGTAAGACATCAGCATAGACTGTTAGATGGCATCCAAAAATAAACAAGTCCCCTTGGGTCCAGCGACAGCTTTCTTGGAGCCGCTGTCACAATGCTAGCTGAGGTAGATTAAAATCTAAAGCTATTTTTGGCCAACGGTGTGCCAGATGCGGACACGGCATATCACTAAATATCTTAATATCACGCATCAGTGTTTGAAGCTATGCCTACAGCCTTACTTATGACAGATATGTGAATGTGCATTGTCATTCAAAAGTCTTTTTGGGCATACACTGTATTTTTCAATTAACATCAGAAGCACAGGATCCGTTTTCTTGTGTGAAGGTGCAGGATTGTAGAGGCCAGAGTTAAAGGCTCATGTTAAGGGCATATTACACGAGACTGTCTGTGTCATATCCAAAAGGGCAGGATGACAGTGCAGTGCCAAATATGATTTAGCACATAAAAATACAAGGCTGTCTGTTTCTAAGTGGGCCATCTTCTGCAAATACTTAAAAAAAAATATGTATAAAATGTTCTAGACAGTGTGACCCCATGGACTGAATAATAAAAATAGCCAATTTATAAACCACTAACTTTTAAACTATTCTGAAACACTGGAAATATAACAACTGATAAAACATCCACATAATAGTGCATATTTGTTCCAAAAATTGATATCAGATGATATTATCCTGAAACTGGACCTACAGAGGACATGGGTGTACAGAAAAACCCCAACAGAGTCAATTATATTATAGTTAAATTTGCCCATCTACATCTGTTTCTACACTGCATGCATTGAGCATTTTTCAGCTGCAAATATACTGATTACAAAGACATGGCATAAATGTATTTGCACTGATCCACAATTTTAGGAAACAGTGGATCACTGGCGATAGTTAATTAGCATGCACAGCACGCAGAAAATAAGATGCAAGCTGACTGTCAAAACAGAGCTCCTATACTTTTTCAGAGTAAAGGCACCATAGGAGCATATTTTACCAGGTTAACTGCTTTCCTGACACAGTCAAGTGTTTACTGATTAATTCAAAATTTAAATCTCCAAATGTAGCCCATTATATTTAAACTTTCTAAATATCCGAAATCTAAAAAAAAGTGTTTCAAAATGAAAAAAAAAAAAACCATCAGCGCTGCTACGCTCGTATATGATTTGCAGTGCACCACTGACAGAGAACAGCTGCAACTGGACACAGAACAGACGATCATTACAGAATATGAAATACTGTAACATGCCTTATTCTCATGCCATTTCCTTTAGTGTGTTGTAATAAGCCACCAATCCATAAATCAAACAGTTTTCTCATTAAATAATGTCTGCAATCACAGCTCTGATGAAAGAAATGAACACAGCTTGTTGGGGTCACAAGCACAGAAAGTCACATTAGCATAAATGATGGACGGCTGACATGCTGTGGAAGTGGCCATGCGCACGCTGCCGATGGCGTGGGAGCTTTAGTCCATCAGTCCACAAGCATGAGAAAGACATCTGACAACTCACCCAGCCCCCACCCTCATCACCACCTCGATTTATTGGGATATCATGAGGCACACACCACCTGTCTCCATATTCAAACCCTCGATCACTTTAACAGTGTGCTGCAAGCTGTGGCTCTCTTCAATTTGCCTGTTACGTAATCACACATTTTATCCAAACACAGGGATTCTTCGCCCGGAGACAGGAATCAGCACGTTTCAGCATTAGTGTGAAGCTACGCTCTCATAAATACCACTCATGCAGATTACTGCCTCTGCTATCCAAGCTTAGTGTTTACTCAAGGCCTGGGCATCTCACCAAATAAAAGCAGAGCCCATGCATAATTTAAAAAATAATTTTAAATTGTCTTGTTTTGCATACAAACAGCAGTTTTAAATGATCACAGCAACACTACTGCCCACTTTAATTTTTTACGCTTTGAATTCCTAAACAGTTTCATTTATTACCAGTTTTAAATCACCAAAGGGACAATAGAGCCCACTTTCATTTTCTAGGCTTTGGATTCACAAGTCACTTAATTTCTTAGTCGGGATTTGTTAACTCAATCTACACGGGCTGTTATTGGCCAAACCTGAAAGAATGCCAATCACTCATTGGTCCCTGCAGAATGCTAATGCATTTATTGGCTCTTCTACTGCATCCTCAGCCGTTGTGGAATTTTAGTGAAATTACAATCATTTAGAAAGAGTCATCTGAAGAATGAGTGGGCATAACAGAGGTTAAGAACTGCATGTTGGAGAACCCACCACTCCAGATTTTCTGTCTGTCAGACTCATGCACCCAAGAACATTGGCTAATTAGTCATCAATACATAAGGGTTAAGAAAGATATCAGACTTAGATATCTAGCCTTTCGAGCAGTGACTCCCAAATAAGAGTCTAAAGTGAGTAAATCAAATTAAATTAACAATCAATGCTTTTATTATCTATTTACTAAAGACACATATTAAAACCAGACCAGAAACAAAGACTTAAGACAACAAAATAGTAAATGACTCACCTCAGCAAGGTGAGGCATGGGGTTAAATCCACAGAGATGACATACAACGCTTTTACATTCAGTGCAAGTGTTGTAATTAGGAGGTTCCTTCGAGCCCATGTTAAGATCCACTTTGCAGAGTGGGCAGGTGGATGGTTGAGGTGCACATTCAGGATCTTTTACTAATTTATCCTGTCCAGTTTCAGGTTTATCCTTTTCTGAAGTAGGTATCCTTGATACTTTGGCCTCATTGAGCTGCTCTGGTTTCTTTTCAACAGGTGGTTTGTTCTCTTTTTCAGGAAGTACCTTGTTGGGTTCTGTTGCAACAGATCCTTTGCAAGATGTTGGCGGTGTAGCCTTAGCAGAGGCCACTGAGCCTTTGCGGGAAGATGGAGCTGTGGTAGATTTACCAGACTCAGTAGAAACAGTGGAGCCTTTTCGTGAAGTTGGAGGTGTTGTGGATGGCTCATCTTGAACGGTTGAGGAGATCAGATTAGACGCCGAACTAAATAATGAGGATCCAAAGCCCAGAACTTTCCCGGAGACAGCAGAAACTGACTGTGGTGAGGGTGACCGAGATCTAGCCGATTCTTTCAGTCCACCAAATCCACCAAAGAACTTTCCTGTAGTTGACTCAGATGGTTTAGAAGAAGAAGGCTGTATTTTAGGACCACCTAATCCAAAACCAAAGAAATTTGATTCCTGTTTTGGGGGTCCAACCTCGGCAGGTTGAGCAGATTTTACAGGAGTGGCTGTATCTTTGGGTGGCTGTTGTTGTGTTTTCTCAGGATCTGATTGAGTATAAACTTGCTTAGGAGGCTCTTTTCTTGGGGTGACTGTATCCGTTGCCTTAGTATCAGTACCTGCCTTTTGTTGAGGGTTTGGAACTGAGATTTCTTTCTTTATTTCTTGAGCAGGGGCAGCTTTCTTTTCTGCTGCAGCAGGCTTCTCATCAGGTTTAGACTCAACTGGAGCTGTAGATACCTTGTCAACTTTGGATGGAGTTTGGTTGTCTTTCACTAAGGGAACTGACTGAGGTTTCACTGTGGGACTTTCAGATGTTTTCATCCCTGCCTGTGCCCGCTGTACCTGGCAATTCAGGCAGAGCCATTCCTCAACCTGCAATAATTATAAGACAATCACTGGTAATACGATATTTCATCCTCTATTCTAATGGCTTGCAGTAGGTTTATATGTAGAAAACCTAATAACTACAAAAAATGCTGCTTCAACATACATTAAAGGGATAGTTCACCAAAAAATGAAAATTAGCCAAAGATTTACTCACCTTCAGGGCATCCTAGGCGTGTCTGAGATTCCTCTTTCAGACGAACAAATTCAGAGTTATATTCCACATTGTCCTGTCTGTTTCAATCTGTACAATTGCATTGAATGGTGCCCCTGTTTCTGAATCCGGAAAAAAAAGTATGCATCCATCATAAAACTACTCCACATGGCTCCGGGGTGTTAACAAAGGCCTTCTGAAGCGAAACAATGCCTTAGTTTAAGAAACATTTTGATTCTTAAAACTTTATAAACTGTTATGTGCAGCTTCAAGTCTCTCAAGCAGGCGTGTTCGCGACAAGACAGTTGAGCGTATGACGTAGGCGTAATGAAAGGTGAACGTAAGATCCGGGGAGAGAGATACGAACGCGCATGCACAGAGGAGAATGCAAAAAAACCCACCTGTCACAAACTTAAATAAACATCTCGGGTATTGACACGAATGCACCATTTTAATCAAAACAGATACAATTTACTTGTACACATGGTTTCCCTGTGCTGTACACACAACTTGGTTCTTGCGAGAATACACGCAGTCTTCTTTCCGGATCTTAGGTTCGCCTTTCGTTACGCCTACGTCATATGCTCGACCGCCTTGTCGTGAATCCGCCTGCTTGAGAGACTGGAAGCTGCACAACAGTTAATAAAGTTTTAAGAATCAAAATTTTTCTTAAACTAATGCATCGTTTCGCTTTAGAAGGCCTTTATTAACACCCCGGAGTCATGTGGAGTTGTTTTATGATGGATGCATACTTTTTTTTTCGGATTCAGAAAAAGGGGCACCATTCACTGCAATTATATATATTGGAACAGACAGGACAATGTGGAATATAACTCCGAATGTGTTCGTCTGAAAGAGGAATGTCAGACATGCCTAGGATGCCCTGAAGGTGAGTAAATCTTTGGCTAATTTTCATTTTTTGGTGAACTGTCCTTTTAATGTAACATAAATGAACACTTATTCACATCATTAACATTGGCTCTCTGACAATTTTTTTAATCCTTACTTCACATATATGTAAGTGAAATGCCTAAAAAAAGATGGTGAGGGTCAAAGTTGAACTGTTGTTGAACTTAGTTGTATACTCCTTTATTACACAAAATAACTGCCTCAAGTAACACTGCTACATAATATGTCTTGGGAATTTCAATGGCTTGCCACACTGACATCATGACTACAGATGGCCCCTCTTAAATATTGTTTTTCAAAACAAAATAAAGCAAATAGGCAATTAGCGGACAAAAAGTCAAAGATACACTGTACTTAGCAGCATTCAAAGTAAACATAGACATAAAACTATAACTGAAATTAGATCTTAATGATAGAAGACTAAAAATGCACGGTGAAATGTCCTGTTTTTTAATTTAACTTTTTTTGGAATGTCTAAACAAATTCAAAAACTAGTTACATTTTAATTTGTTTTTTTTCCAGAATGCCAGTGACATTGTTATGTTCTGTAATATGATGACAATGCAAGTTATACTGGGTTACTGTACGTAAATACTGTATCTACAATATAATGGAATAAAAGACAACAAGAACAATACATGGGTCATAAAAGTGTTAAAAGTAGAAGTTAAATGTCTTACCTCTGTTTGATGAGGCACTGGATTAAATCCACATTGGCTGCATACTGTTGTCTTGCATTCCGTGCATGTGTTAAAATTCTTGGCATCCTTGGAACCAATATTGAGTTCCACTTTGCATAATGGACAATTGGTCTTGCCTTCTACAGGAGCAGGTTTCTGAGGTGGTTTGTGTGCTGTGACTTGGTTGATATCTGCTTTTTTCTCTGCATCTTGTCCTGCATGTGGTTTGTCTCCTATCTTACTAGAGGCTTGTGCCACTGCAGATCCTTTGCGAGATGTGGGAGGAGTAGCCTTAGCAGAGGTCTGGGAAACTATGGATGCCTTTCGAGAAGTTGGAGGTGTTGTGGAAGGTTCATCCTGCACAGCTGAGCTGATTAAATTAGATGCTGAGCTAAATATAGAGGATCCAAAGCCCAGAACTTTCCCAGACACAGCAGAAACAGACTGTGGTGATGGTGATGGTGATCTAGCTGTTTCTGTCAAGCCACCAAAGCCAAAGAGTTTCCCTGTGGTTGACTCAGATGGCTTAGAGGAAGCAATTTGTGCCTTAGGACCACTAAATCCAAAACCAAAGAAACTGGATTCCTGTTTTGGTGGCTCTGCCTGTGGAGGTGGAGCAGATTTTTCTGGAGACTTGTCAGACTCCTTTAAGAGTGTGTCAGTTTCTTTGGCTCTCTTTGAATCTGATGTTTCTTTCTTCTGAAAGGATGCAGGTTGTGCCATTATGTTAGTCTCTGGTGGTTTTGGTGAAGCTGAGAATGATTCTTTCTTTTGGACATCCACTGAAACAGGAATCTTAGTTTTATCAGGGATGGCCACAGCTTGAATCTCTTTCTTCTGGGTTTCAGCAACATCAGGAACCTCGGTTGACACTAATGATGGTGCCCCTGGTGTAATACTTTTTGTTTTTGGAGGCGGTGCTGAAATTGAGACATTTTCAGGTTGTTCATGGGTCTTTATTTTTGGAGGTCCTTGTGGTTCCATTCCATTTAATGCTCGCTGTGTTTGGCAGTTCAAACAAAGCCATTCATCAACCTGTAAAGAAAGATTAAAAGGAATTCTGGAATTCTTTCTTCTGTGATATTGATGCAACATTGACATGAGATTGATTTTGCGTAGAGACCACTAATGCTAGCAACAGTTATAACAAAATAGTAGCATTCCCTTACCTCTGTTTGATGGGGTGTTGGGTTGAATCCACAGAGGTTACAAACGATGTTCTTGCACTCTGTGCAGGTATTGTAGTTAGGGGTGTCCTTTGAACCCACATTAAGATCCACTTTGCAAAGAGGACATACTCTGGTTTCAGCTTTAGGAGCTGCCACTGCTACTATTGAAGCTTCAGGTACTGCTGAAGGCTTTTGCACCTGCTTCTCATCTGTGTCCTCCTCCTTTGGTTTGTCAGTTATAGGAGCTTTTGTGTCACCAGTAGGTGGAACTTTTTGTGAAGTAACAGATCCTTTCCGAGAAGCAGGTGGTGTTGGTGTAGTCTTAATTGAAGTTTGGGAAACCACAGATGCCTTACGAGATGTTGGTGGTGTTGTAGTCTTTGCAGACATTTCAGAAGCTGTGGAGGCCTTACGAGAAGTTATTGGCGGTGTGGAGGACTCATCTTGAACAGCTGAGGAGATTAGATTAGATGCAGAGTTCAAAAAGGAGGATCCAATTCCTAGAACCTTCCCTGAGACAGCAGTCACTGAAGGCTGAGGGGATCCAGATCGAGCACCACCAAAACCAAAGCTAAAGAAACCTGATTCAGCTTTAGAAGGTTCTGGTTGCTGTTGTGCAATCAATTTTGCAGGAGAAGGATCACGTTTTGGTATTTCAGTTGGTTGTGTTGTAGCTTGTGTAGGTTTGTTCTCTTGATTCACTTTAGCAACTGATGTGCTTATCTTCCCAATAACATCTGGTTTATTTTTTGGAGATACTGGAATTTGAGTATGTATGAGAGCCTCCTTGTTTTCTGGCATTGTTGGTGGAGATGCTTTGCTAACCTGTGGCTGTGGTTGAGCAGAGGGAGACACTTGAGCTTTCTTCACCTGGCAGTTCAAACACAGCCATTCCTTAACCTGTAGGATAATAATTGGAATTAGAATTAAAATAATAAAATATATTCTTGAAATTGCACTGATTTGACACTGAATTAATGCAATAACTGATGCATGTGCAACTCACAGAGATACAAAGAAATAAATGAAGTACTCTTGCCTCAGTTTGATGTGGCATGGGATTAAATCCACAAAGATTGCACACTGTGTCCTTGCATTCAGTGCAAGTGTTGTAATTTGGTGTATCCCTGTTTATGTCCACTTTACAGAGTGGACAGGCTTTTGGAAGTTCCGAAACTGGTCTGTTAATTTTCACATCAGCGGGTGGTTCTTTGGTCACCTCACCCTGTGGTTTATTTCCCTCTTTTTCCTTTTCATCCAATTTCTGTGCAGTAATACGTTTGGCTTCTTCTGCTGGTTTAATTTTTTGTGTGGCTTGTGAAGCTTCGGAACCTTTTTGAGAGGTAGGTGGTGTTGGAGTCGTCTTAACAGAACTTTGGGACACAGTAGATCCCTTACGAGAGTGGAGTTTAGTGGAGTTTGGTGGAGTTTTGGTGGATGACTCATCCTGAACAGCTGAGGATATCAGATTAGATGCTGAGCTAAGGAAGGACGACCCAAAACCCATAACTTTATCAGAGACAGCAGATTGAGGAGAAGGTGACCGGGATCGAGCACCTCCAAAACCAAAATCAGCTTTAGATGATGGAGCAGGTTTGGAAGGAGAAGCTTCACCTTTAGACATTTGAGCATTTGGAGTTGGAGTAATTGTAGGTTTTTTAGTTTCTGCTGGAAGTTTCTTGCCCTGCTCAGGAGGAACACTCTGCTTCTTTTCTGGGGAAATTGGATTTTGAGCCACTTTCTTTTCTGGAGATGCTGGTGGTACTTTGTTGGATTGTGGTTGTGGCTGAGCAAGGGGAGGTCCTGAGGTTCTCTGTACCTGGCAGATCAAGCATAGCCATTCCTTCACCTGTTGATTTTTAAACAAAAGTTAATGAAACCATTAAAAGTCAAAATCTACACAAAATAATTCATTTTTTACATTTTCAATAGAGCCTTTACATATATTAATGTTAAAGACATTGACATTTGGTACCTCAGTTTGATGGGGATTGGGAATGAATCCACAGAGATTACAGACAATTTTCTGGCAAGAACTACAAGAGCTGTAGCTCTGTGGGTCCTTCTTCAGAGTTTCTTTGCAAAGTGGACAGGTTTTTGGAAGCTCCTCTGGAGCATGTGGAGGTTTGGCCAGATTACGATCTGTGGTTTTCTGCACTGGCTTTGGTTCTAGCAATGTTGTAACAACTGGCTTTGATTCCCCTTCAGGTGGTTTTTGTTTAGCATCCTGAGGAGCAACTGATTCTTTTCGAGAAGTTGGTGGTGTTGGTATGGTCTTACTTAAAGTCTGGGAAACTGTAGATCCCTTGCGAGATGTTGGTGGAGTTTTGGTGGAGGATTCATCCTGAACAGCCGTAGAGATCAGGTTAGATGCTGAGCTGAGGATGGAGGATCCAAAACCAAAAACCTTATCAGAGACAGCAGTCTGAGGAGAGGGAGACCGAGATCGAGCACCACCGAAACCAAGACCAAAGAAACTCGACTCTTCTTTAATCTGTTCACCTTTAGGTACTGGAGCAGACTTGGAAGGAGAAGTATCACCTTTAGATATTTGAGTATTTGGTGTTGTTGGTGTTTTTGTCTCTATAGGAGGTTTCTTTTCCTGCTCAGCTGTAACACTTGGCTTCTTCTCTGGAGTCTTTTCCTTTTGTGGAGATGCTGGTGGAAGTACATTGTTAGACTGTGGCTGAGCTGGGGGAGGACCTGAAGTTCTCTGCATTTGGCAGGTCAAACACAGCCACTCCTTCACCTGTAGATAATAAGAAAGATTACCACCTATGACCATACAAAATCATTTACCCATAATTTTAACCTTATCTCTATTATTTAAATTACAAAATCTGTACAGAATCATTTCGGGGTAGCAAAACGAGACTCTTTATTATGAGATATAATAAGTGTAAAACACAGACTTACTTCAGTTTGATGTGGATTGGGATTGAATCCACAGAGATTGCAAACAATGCTTTTGCAAGAAGTGCAAGAGCTATAGTTTTGTGGGTCCTTCTTAAGGGTCTCTTTACAAAGTGGGCAAGTTTTTGTATGCTCCTCCTTCAATTGATCTTGTAGAGGTTTGGATGATTGAGCATCAGGTGGCTTTTTTTGTTCTTGGGTTGGATTTGATTTTGCTGCAGTAAGATTTTGTTTAGTGTCTTGTGGAGCTACTGATCCTTTCCGAGAAGTGGGAGGTGTTGGTGTTGTCTTATTCGAAGTCTGGGAAACTGTTGACCCTTTGCGAGAAGTTTGTGGAGTTTTATAAGGTTCATCCTGGACAGCCGAGGAGATCAGATTGGATGCTGAGCTAAGGAAGGAGGAACCAAAGCCTAGAACCTTCCCAGAGACAGCAGACACAGTGGGCTGAGGAGATGGTGACCTTGAACGAGCACCACCAAATCCAAAGCCAAAAAAATCTGAATCCTGTTTAGCAGGATCAGATTTAGGAGGTTGATCAGATTTGGCAGGTAAGACATTTTTCTTCATTTGGGCCTCTGATGTAGTTTCTTTGGAATCTGCCAGATTGGGTTTGCCTTCTTGTTTCTTATCCTCTGCTGCAACACCCCCAGTGTCTTGTTTTTTTGGTGATGCAGGTGGAGGTAATTTAGTAGTCTGAGTTCCTGGTTTCACAACTGTAGGTTCGGGAGCTCTCTGCATCTGGCAGTTCAAACACAGCCATTCCTTCACCTGTAGGATGATGAAAAAGGTAACCATATAATTATGAGAAATTAAGACCACTATTGTTTCATTTTGAGATATTATAGACTGGTCATTCATAATAAATAAATTACCTTGCTGAAATACAGTATATTTTCTATAATTGTGACTGAGAAAAAAAAATTTGAATATATAATTATTTTCTCACCTCAGTTTGATGTGGTATTGGGTTGAATCCACAGAGATTACACACAGTGCTCTTGCAAGTAGTACATGTGCTATAATTTGGTGGATTCCTCATTATTTCTGCCTTACAAAGTGGGCAAGCCTTTGGAGGCTCTGACGTGTGGTCACCCTCTTTTACAGCTTTACCCTGAACTTCTGTAATTTTCTCTTCAGGTTTCTTGTCTTTCTGCTGATTTTCAATAGGTTTTTGTGACACATCTGCTGATCCCTTCCGAAAAGTAGCTGGTGTTAATGTAGTCATCACAGGAGTATGTGAAGCTGATGAAACCTGCTGCTGAGTTGCAAGGAGTGTGGTGGAGGATTCATCTTGTACAGTGGTGGAGATAAGATTAGAAGCTGAACTCAACAGGGAAGAACCAAATCCAAAGACCTTCCCAGAAACACTGGAAGCAGCAGGTTGGGGAGAAGGTGATCTAGAGCGTCCAAAAGCAAACAAGCCACTCTCTTCTTTTATGGATGCAGCCTTTGGTGAGGCAGTAGATTTTGTGGATGCAGTAACATCCTTCTGTGTTGGCTGTACTGGATTTTTGATGTCCTGCTGCTGGTGTGGATTCTGTGTTGGTGGAACTGCACTAGCCTTCCTAGACCCTGGTGTTGCACCTGCAGGTAGTGCAGTCTTTTCTTTTTCAGTAGCATCTGTGGAATCAAGTAGCTTCTTCTGGGGAGGAACAGGAGTTGGTATTGCTTTCTTTAGTAGTGATACTGGTGGAGGTACTTTGTCAGTCTCAGCTTGAGTTCTTTGCTTCTGGCAGTTCAGACATAGCCACTCCTTTTTCTGAAACGGCATTCCAATTATCAGTTTAAAATTGAGCACACAGAGTACTACAAGAAACATATTTGAAATATAATTATTTTTTAAAATAATTTTAATGTATTTTTTTCATGCTTAAAAAGTCTAAAGTCATAAATGTTGGTGCCCATAATGTCATATACCCAGAACCCACCACAGTACTAATTAAATGATAATTATAATAATGAGTATAAGGTGTTTTATGTTCTAGGTAAAAAAGGCTGCTTACCTCTGTCTCATGGGGCATGGGGTTAAAGCCACATAGATTGCACACAGTGTTTTTGCACTCAGTACAGGTATTGTAATTGGGAGGCTCCTTCTGCAAATCGACTTTACAGAGAGGACAGGCTTTGGGAAATGATTTAGTGAGCTCTGTCCTTGTTTCTGGTAGATCTCTATTTTTTGTAACTGATACAATTGTTGGCTGTGCCTGACTGACCATGGATTTCTTATCATCTTTTTTTATCTGTTCTTGTATATTTTCAGGATGTACTTTTTTATCATCTGAAAGAAGCAGTTTAGGAGAGACATCAGATCCTTTTGAGGAAGCAGAAGGTGTACTGGTCTTAGGAGATGTCTGAGAAACTCCAGAACGCTTTCGTGAGGAAGGTGGAGTGGTAATCTTATCTGAAGTCTGGGAAACTGATGAGCCTTTACGAGAAGAGGGTGGGGTTGTAGTCTTAGCAGATAGTTGGGAAGATGTGGATCCTTTGCGAGAAGTGGGTGGTGTTGTAGAAGGCTCTTCTAGAGCTGATGAGATCAGATTACTTGCTGAACTAAAGAGGGAGGAACCAAATCCCAAAACCTTCCCAGAGACAGCGGATGCTACAGGTGGAAGTAAAGGAGACTGAGATCTACCTCTAGACTCTTCAGGGATTTCAGAGGAGACAGGGACATGTCCATCTTGGGACTTTCCTTGTTCTTGCTGCTGTGGGGTAGCTCCTTTAGTGGTTTCTTCTCCTTTTTCTGCAACTTTAGGTTTTGCCCCATCTGTATTTTCAATGCTTTTAGAGTTTACTGCAGCTTCAGACTCATTCTGTGAGGTTGAAGGAGTTGTTTTAACAGATGTTTGTGAAACTGTAGAACCCTTACGAGAGGAAGGTGGAGTGGTATTAACTTTACTGGAGATTTGTGAAACTGTGAAACCTTTACGAGAGGTTGTTGGCGTCATATCAGACATTTGAGAAGTTGTTGAAGCCTTGCGAGAACTAGACGGTGTTGTAGAGGACTCATCTTGAACAGCTGTTGAGATTAGATTAGATGCTGAGTTTAAGAATGAAGAACTAAACCCTAGAACCTTCTCTGAGACAGCAGAGACAGCAGGCTGAGGAGAAGGTGATCGAGATCTAGCTCCTCCAAAACTGAAGCCAAAGAAACCAGGTTTGTCTGGTTGTGGATCAGCTTTTTGAGATTCTGACTTTGGAACTTCTGCAATATAATGTTGTTTCATTTCTCTTTGGGTGGGTTGTTCAGTTTCTGCTAATGTTTGCTTATTGTCTGGTTTCTTATCCTTTTGAACCGCATCTGCTGGAAGATGTGGCTTCTTCTGTGAAGCATCTGGAGTGGGAGTTTCCATTTTAAGTGGTGAAACTTCCTTAGTGTGTGACTGAAGCTGTGCAGGATGAAGTTCTGGTGCTTTCTTCATCTGACATGCCAAACAAAGCCACGTCACCTGTAGTTTTGTAAAGTTTTATTGAATTAATAGTTTTGTTAATCAAATTTACATTATACAGCATCCCAGACTTAAGTGGATTAACCACACTGCTATTAACTTGCTATGTTCCAAGCCAAATCAAATCAATTAGATTAAAGAAGATATGAAAATTGTAAGCTCTCCTGTCAACATAAACCTGTTGGTTCTCAAATTGCGTCATGATAGTTTTCCATTAAACTCAGCATTAAAGTCACCATGAGCTTAAAATTGACACTATTTATTGTCTTAATGCAACTCACTGGTCTTATTGTAAACAGTTCATTCATGCATTTTTTTCTTAATTTGTTCTTCTTGTGATATGCTCTCTTCACTGTGCAGGCATATGCAAGACCACACAGCATTTAAGATCTGCCTCCATTCTGGTATGCTATGCTTACTTTTCACAATCCAATCAACAACCGATGGTGTCTCTCCTTGTTTGTTCATTTTTTTTTCTTGTTTGATACACGTTTTACTCAGAAATGTCACAATTTGTTAATCTGTGTAACTCTTTATTGTGATAGTCCAGTTTAGACATTCTACTAACTATAATTAACTTTGCAACTACGTCAACTACCAGTTATTAGAGTATTAGTAGTCTGTCTGCTGTATCTGCTAACACTGTATTTTGATGACCACCGAACACCCAACAGACACAAGTACACATCAGCTCGTTCTACTAACCCTTGATGCTCTAATGAGTTAGTTGACATGTAGTTGGAAAGTTACTTACAGTTAATAGATTGTCTAAAGTGACCTACTGAAATAATGTGTAACTTAAAGTGGTTTGCAATTTCCATTCATGCTGACTTTAACAAAACAAAATTAAAAAAACTAACTGTTCAACACAACAGTGATATTTTCTTACCTCATTTTCATGGGGCATAGGGTTGAACCCACACAAGTTACATACGATATTTTTGCATTCCGTGCAGCTGTTGTATTGATCTTTCTTGAACTCCACCTTGCAAAGTGGGCAGACCTTGGGAAGAGGCTTGGAAATAGGTGTCACTGATTTATCCTCTTTTACTGTATTTGATGGCTCCTTAGCCTGTTGAAGTGATGATGTCTTCTCCTCTTGTTTCTGTCCAATTGATTGTTTAGTATCTTTACTAGGTTGAGCTTTCTGGGAACCTTGCATGTTTTCGGAACCTTTTCGTGAGCTAGGAGACATTGTTTTGTTGTTGAACAATGACTGAGATACTGTAGAGCCTTTACGGGAGTCAGGAGGAGGTGTTGTTTCTGAAACTGATGAACCTTTGCGGGAGGTTGGCGGTGTTGTGGAAGGTTCATCCTGAACAGCTGATGATATCAGATTAGATGCTGTGCTAAGGAAGGAGGAACCAAAGCCTAAAACTTTCCCAGACACAGCAGCAACAGCAGGCTGAGGTGAAGGAGACCTGGATCGAGCCCCACTGAAGCCAAAACCAAAAAATCCAGACTCCTCTTGATGAGGTTTGTCTGATTTCACCTGCTGTGATATCTTCGGTTGACTGAGCTCTTGTGGTGTCACATCATTGGGCTCCTTTCCCCCTACTACAGCTGTTTTCTGATCAGTTCTGGTGGCTTCCACCACATTTTGTTTCTTCTGCGCAGATTCTGGAACATCTTGCTCCTTCTTCTTTGGCACTGGGGCTACTTTCCTAGCTTGATCTTGAGGCTCTGCATGGGAAGGCATTGATGCTCGCTGCACCTGACAGGTTAAGCAAAGCCACTCCTTTGCCTGCCAACAAATAAGAGAGTTTGAGAAACCCCAGACAAAATGGTTTCCACAAAACTCTTAAACTCTGGGTTAAAATAAGATTATTGATGCAGGTTTGATCATACAAAAACTTACACAGCAATATTGCTGAATTAGCTGTGGAATTATAATACTGTCAAAAGTATTTTATATTAAAGGTAAATAATGTAGAGCAGGGCTAGTCAACTCTAGTCCCGGAGGGCCAGTGATCTGCATAGTTTACTTCCAACCCCTATCCAACATACCTGTTGGTGGTTGAGGAGAGACCCCCCCCCCCCCCATGATTGTAAAGCACTTTGGGTGTACAGCTGTACACAATAAAGTGCTATATAAATGCATCATTCATTCATATTTTTTAAATAGTCCTGAATACTTTGATTTGCTTGATCAGGTGTGCTTTATTAGGGTTGGAACTAAACTCTGCAGGACACCGGCCCT
This sequence comes from Barbus barbus, assembly GCF_936440315.1. NCBI lineage: Eukaryota > Metazoa > Chordata > Actinopteri > Cypriniformes > Cyprinidae > Barbus > Barbus barbus. The sequence continues at coordinate 25,440,177 of NC_136750.1, forward strand.
CCAGGAGCTGAGTTGAAGAGCCCTGCTGTAGAGCCCACAGCTCATTTTCTAAATACTGAATTATCTTACCTCGGTTTGATGAGTCATGGGATTAAACCCACAGAGGTTACATACAATGCTCTTGCATTCAGTGCATGTGTTGAAGTTAGGAGGATCTTTCTTGAGTCCTACTTTGCAAAGTGGGCATTCTTTAGGCAGAGACTGAGAGGACATATCAGCTGCTTGAGGCTTTGATGGAGGTGTAGCTGGTGCTTTGAAAGGTTGAGATTGCATGGACTTCTTGTCTGCCAACTGCTTTTGAGAAAGAGGCTTATTTTCCACAGCCTGCATTTTTGTTGAGTCTTGGGATGCTGTAGATCCCTTGCGGGATGTAGCTGCTGCTGCCATAGCAGATGTGGTTTTGAGAGATGTCTGTGAAACTGATGAACTCTTACGAGAGGCGGGTGGCGTTGTAGACTTTACTGAGGTCTGGAAAACTGTTGAACCTTTACGAGGTGGTGGCGGTGTTGTGGAGGACTCATCTTGAACTACCGAAGATATGAGATTAGATGCTGAGCTGAAGAACGAGGAACCAAACCCTAGAACCTTCTCCGAGACAACAGGTTGAGGAGAAGGTGATCGAGATCGAGCACCACCAAAACCAAAGCCAAAGAAACCTGTATCTTCTTTGGAGGAATCTGATTGTGTTGTGGTTTCTGATTTGGCTGGGGCACTACTAACTTTTGGCTGTTGAGGTTTTATAATTTCTTTCTGTGCAGGTTTTTCCTTCGGGAGATTTGGTGCTGTAGACATAGTAGTGGGTTTTTCAAGTGCTGTTTTTGACTGGTCCTCAGTTATACTGGCTCCTGGAGGAGGCTGATGTGGAGATGTTTTGTCTTGTTGTGAGCCATCATTAGTCTGTAGATGGGGATTTAGACTTGAAGGTTCAGGTGCTCTCTTTATCTGGCAATTTAAACAAAGCCATTCCTTCACCTGCATGACCAAAATCACAACCACAAATCAACATTATTTTCCTTCAATAAATCAATTATGTCCAGTAGAATAAAATAAACTCTTCCTCTTACCTCTTTCTGATGAGGCATGGGGTTAAATCCACAACGGTTACACACAATGTTTTTGCAATCGGTGCAGTTGCTAAAATTAGGAGGATCACTGGTAATATCTGCCTTACAAAGTGGACAGATTTTGGGAAGAGGCAGGGGAGTTTTGTAAATTTTTTCAGACAATGTTTGGTCTGTTTTTGCTTTCACAGAAGATTTACTGGATAGCTGAGGTGACTCAGAAATCTTTTTTTCTTGTTTTTGTGCAGTAGGTTGTTTAGTATCCCCTGTGTTTGTGGTCTGTGGAACAGCAGAGCTCTTCCGAGACGTGGGTGGTGTTGAGCTCTGGGAAACTGTGGAAGCTTTGCGGGAGGTTGGTGGTGTTGTAGATGTCTCATCTTGTACAGCTGAGGATATTAAATTAGATGCTGAGCTGAGAAAGGAGGAACCAAAGCCAAGAACCTTCCCAGATACAGCAGACATAGCAGGCTGAGGAGATGGAGACCTTGACCTAGCACCAACAAAACCCAAAAATCCAGTTTCTTCCTTGGCTGTCTCGGCAGGATCTTCAGATTTGGCTTCATTTTCTTGCTGCTGGGCTTTTTGGATGGGCAGAGTACCATTTGGAGCCTTGATTTGTTGTTCTTGTAATTTCTGAGGAGGGTCAATTTTCTTGCCTGATTCAGAAACACCTTTCTTATGAATTGAGGGCGAAGCCATTGGTTGAGTGTTCGTGATTTCGTTAGGCTGCGCTGCGGTCTCCAGCTTTGGAGGTCCTGGTGGCTCCATTCCTCTTAGAGCTCTTTGAGTCTGACAGTTCAGACAAAGCCATTCTTTCAACTGAAAAGTAAGACAAAGTTGTTAACACATGTTCACGTATATCATTCAAAACTTGTAAAAAGTATTAAAAGTCAACATAACAGTACCTCTGTTTGATGCGGTGTTGGGTTGAATCCACAGAGATTGCACACAGTGTTTTTGCACTCAGTACAAGTGTTGTAGTTGGCAAGGTCCTTTTTGATTTCTACCTTACAAAGTGGGCAGGATTTGGGCAAGGTTTGAGGGCTTTTGTCTGCTTTTGGCATCTGTGAAGAGGGTTCGGCTTTTTTAGTTTGAGATATTGGTGCTTTGTTCTTTTGGTCAGCAGTTAGCTCTGTCTTTTTCTCTTCTTTCTGACCATCTGATTGATTAGACGCTGATAATGCAGCCCCTTGCGATGATGCGGACCCTTTGCGAGACGTCAGTGGAGTAGAAGTCTTGAGGGAAGTTTGAGAGACCGAAGGTGCTTGAGGGTTATTTGGTGGTGTCATAGAAGGCTCATCTTGAACCGCTGATGAAATGAGATTAGATGCTGAGCTCAGGAACGACGACCCAAATCCTAGGACCTTACCAGACATGGCCGAAACAGCAGGCTGAGGGGATGGCGATCGTGACCGGGCTCCACCGAAGCCCGAAAAGCCGAAAAATCCTGACTGTTCTTGCTCTGTCTCAGCCTGTGGTGCTGCTTTAGACACAGAAGGAGAGGGGGCATTTTTTGCTGTCGGTTGATGTAAAGGCTTAGGAGAGAGAGCTTGCTTTGCTCCTGGTGCACTAGTCAGTTGTTCATGCATTTCCTTTTTCTGAGAAGCAGGTTGGTTGGCAGGACTAGTCTTTGTTGGCTGAGCCGTGGACTGTTTCTCTAAAGGACCATGTTTAGATTCCATCTTTTGAGATTTGCTGGGCTGTGTTTGGGACTTTATAGTGGGTTGTCCCGGAGGCTCTATTCCTTTCAGCGCTCTCTGTGTCTGGCAGTTTAAGCAAAGCCACTCTTTTGCCTGCAAAAACATTACAAAAAATAATTATTTCTCCATATTTATTTTACAACATGAATAACAAATTATAAAAAATATATTTTTTTTAATTTATATTATTTTAAACATTGTGTGTGCGTGTGTGACTGATTACAATAAAACAGCAGAAAGTTGTCCTGTACTCTGAAAGTGTATATTTATTATTAATATAAATATTTCAATACTTCAAACACACACACACACAAAAATGATGTGAATTTATATAGTCATGGCCAAAAATATCGGCACCCTTGGTAAATATGATCAAAAAAGGCTGTGAAAATTCTGCATTGTTAATCCTTTTGAACTTTTATTTTTAAAAAATCACAAACATCTAACCTTTCATTGGATAATAAGAATTTAAAATGGGGGGAAATATCATTATGAAATAAATGTTTTTCTCAAATACACGTTGGACACAATTATTGGCACCCCTAGAAATTCTTATAAGTAAAATATCTCTGAAGTAAACTCCCATTCATATTCACAATTTTGAGCACTCCCGGGTGATTATGAACATGGCTGCCCACTGCTCCGGGTGTATGTTCACTACTGTGTGTACACTTGGATGGGTTAAATGCAGAGCACAAATTCCGAGTATGGGTTTCCATACTTGGCCACACACACCACTTCCCTTCCCTTTCCCTACATCACCACATGTTGTTTGGGAGGGTTTCAAGAAAAATGATCCTAGCTCATCCAAAAAAAAAAAAACTCCAGCATATTCAGTTATCAGACATGACTGGAATTTCAAATGGGACTGGCTTCTAAGGTCAGATGAAACTAAAAAATTAGCTTTTTAGCAGCAAACACTCAAGATGGATTTGGTGAACACAGGGATAAAAAGTGCCCCATGTGTACAATGAAATATACTGCTGTATTTTTTATTTTGTGGGCCTATATTTCTGCTGGAGGTCCTGGATATCTTGTTTAGACACATGGCATCATGGATTCTATCAAATACCAACAGATAAAAAATGACAAATTTACTGACTCTGTTAGAAATCTTATAATGGGCCATGTTTGGATCTTCCAACCGTACAATAATCCAAACACAAACCTCAAAAACAGCATAAAAATGGCTCACTGAGCACAAAACCAAGCTTCTGCTATGGCCATTCCAGTGCTCTGACCTGAACCCTATAGAAAATGAGTGAGGTGAACTGAAGAGAAGAAGTACCAACATGGAACTGGGAATCTAAAGGGTTTGGAGTGATTCTAGATGAAAGAATGGTCTCTGATCTCTTGTCAGGTGTTCTCTAACCTCATCAGGCATTATAGGAGAACATTTAGAGCTGTTAAACTGGCAAATGGAGGTTTCGAAAAGTATTGAATAAAAGGGTGCTGTTAATTAGAATCAGAATGATTATGAATTAATGAATAATTATGGCCAATGTGTATGGCCCTATTTTAATTTCTTATTACACACATACTGTGCACATAAAAAAAAAAAATCACAACTGACTTACAAAAATTACAAAAAGACTGCTTCTAAAATGTGATCAAAAACAGCTTACATTGGTGTCAGTGGGCAGTGATAGCACTGTGTTACTTTGGCATGCTGGGGTAAAAAATCTGTAAATGTTCCTGTCAAATTTTTTATGATACATTTCAGAGTTTGAGCTGGTGTTAAATATGCATTAACTGTTTTAAACATATTTTATTCGCTCTTTGCTATTTTGCTACAATGGATCTGTGAGGGTTAAATTAAATCCCTTCTGTATCTCAATTTCTTTTTTTTTTTTGTGCTGCCTGCACAATTGTCAAGTACACGGCTCATCCTGAAGCCCAAATTTAATCTCTGGAGAAAGCCAGCTGCACTCTTTTTTAGGCCTAAGGACTAAATCATTTAGATAATTTTAGCATGGAGTAAAAATATACACAGATGTGTTGCATTTGCTAATTCTCTAGGCTAAAGGCAATTCACAGGTTTGAATATTTCATGATTAAACACTAACCACACAGTTTTGGCCATGAATGAAGGTGACCTCCATATCGGAGACATATTTTTTCACTATTATCTCATTTCAGCAACACTGAGCACTTGACACGGAGCACAACCGAGTAGCAGATGCCACTGTAATCTACACCTCATCTCTGTGCTTTTGAACTCTCTTGGAAAAGTCTTAGATGTTATCTCCGAGGACTACCCACTGATCCTCTGTCTGCCGAGTTTTCGTCACACAGCCGGCCCATGTGACCCAATAGCCTTGGAGTCACCTTGCCAGGCTACACATAAACTCTGAACGGTTAATTACAGAGTCAAGTGTCTTTTGTGCTCAACACATCTTAAAAGAAGAAATGGCCATTTATGGGCCAAATTGGTATGCTCAGGAGTTCCAGATGATGACAATAGAGGTGGATTCTCTTCTACAATCTGGGGGAGATGCATTATTACAGCAACTTCACTGCTAAGACTAAGCACATGACACATTACTTGTTTTTGCTTGACTATACCAGTCCCTAAATATAAAACCTGATTGCCAAGATACAAAAGTTAGTCTGTATTTTGGAAAATCTATAGTTGCAAACTCAAACATCATTAATGCTAGAATTTCAAATGTATGATATTTGTAAAAAGTGTATGTTTATGGCCTCAAGAAAAATATTGATGCCAGCACTACCAGAAAGTAACCAACTAAACTTAATATTAAAAATGATGAAAGTGATTTCAAATCTTTTGCTGACGTCAGCCACACTAAATCTCTCTCCAAAGCCTTGCCCTCAAAAGACATATTGGCTAAATTTGCAATGGCATTGTAGCATATTATTCTAATTACAGAGAGTGCTTTCTATTTTTTTGATTGGTTTTACAAAAAAATAAAGCATAAAACAAATAAGCGGGGGGGGGGGGGGGGGGTATGGGGAAGAAACATATTTTTCAGGACATCTATTTCAGTGATATATCTGTTAGTACATAGTTTAATGTGGCGTATTTCAAATCAAAATATGACAAGTCACAATGACAGTGAAAGAAAATGAAAAAATGACCATCTATACTTGAAAACTGACTTACAATCAAAATTAGGTGATAAAAAAAGGGAAACCAGCAACAGTGGTAAGATATATTCAAAATAAAAGACATGAATTCCCTAGGACTTCAAATAAAAAAACAAACAAACATGAATGCCTGAAAACAATGACAAACATAATGGTTACAATGAAACAGTAGATCTAACAACTTCAGTTGTGAATGTAAAATCATAAATCCCCTTAGATCAAAACATACAGTACAACACTAAATCCCACAAGATTGCCATGAATGAACTATCTTGATGGCTTTGCTGGGTCTGGAAAGTGACTAAAGGCAACACAATGCATGGAAAGCTGGCAGGAAAAAAAGACAAGCCACTAACTGCAATGTTTGACCCTGATAGATCATTAAATCTAAAAATGAAATCACTAAAAAAGAAAGAAACAGTGGGAAACTGCACATTGATGTTTTCTTTTTTGCCTTTTGAGTCAAGCACTTTATTTTTGTAAGTTTAGGCAGGGAGTAGTCTGAGGTAATTAAGAATCATGGCACATTTTGTCTCTCTCACAGCAATTTTCGGTCTGCCTTCCACAAGACTGCCACACAAACCAAAGACACTAGAAAATACATCCATCTTTTACAACAGGATGACTGGAACCACTGAGAACATGTCCTCTGAAATTGCTCTTGACATTTTCTGCCCACAGTTCATTACACAAACCATAATGTGAACCTTCTTCAAGAAAATGCATTCATCTGTTTCTTACCTCTGTTTGATGAGGCACAGGATTAAATCCGCACTGATTACACACGGTGGCCTTGCATTCAGTGCATGTACTGTAGTTGGGAGGATCTCTTCTCAGGCTTTCCTTGCAGAGTGGACAGGCTTTGGGAGGAAGTTTTGGGCTTTGATCTAATTTAGTGGCCTGAGCAGATGAGGATTCCTTTGTTATCATTGTTTTTTGAGTATCTTGGGGTTTACTTTGTTGCTGTTGCATTTTTCCCTCCTGTGTCTGTGATTTAGAAACACTGATGGAGCCCTTAGTGGCCTCTGAGCCTTTTCTTGAGGAAGGGGGTGTGGAAGTCTTGGCAGAGGTTTGGGAAATGGTGGAACCTTTTCGAGAGGTTGGTGGGGTTGTGGAAGGCTCATCCTGGACATCTGAAATCAAATTGGATGCTGAGCTAAGGAATGAAGAACCAAAGCCTAGAACCTTTCCAGAAACAGAAGAGGCAACAGGCTGTGGAGAAGGAGAGCGGGATCGAGCGCCACCAAAACCGAAACTGAAGAAACAGGACTCTTCTTCTTTTTTAGGGGGCTCAGTCTTTGATGGTGTCTCAGTTTTGGCAGGAGGAGCACCTTTTGTCCTCTGTTGTGGAGGAAGTTTTTGTTGTGACGTTTGCTGTGAAGGATGAGCTGGGCTTGTACTGGACTGGCTTGATGGTTTCTGACCCTCTGTTGGTTTGGTTGGCTGGTTGGCAGATGGGGACATCTGCTTACTATGAGGAATGTTTTTGTTTGCAGGGTTCTGTGATGGTACGGAGTCCTTGGGCTGAGGCTGGGCTTTTAGCATAGGAGTTCCGCTGTTCTCTGCCCCTCCCAGAGCTCTCTGCATCTGGCAATTGAGGCAAAGCCACTCCTTAGCCTGTGTAGATAGAGGATTTGTTAATATATTTGTATAATATATTGTTATACAATTGCTAGTTTTCAACTTAACAAAAAGTTCAAATTAATCAGTTGTTTTGCATTGTTCCGCACAGACAGACAATTTATACAGTGAAAAATATCTTCTGAAGAATTAGGATTACTTATTCATTGTTGCATTGATGAAAAACTCTATTTACTTCTTTAGTGAATGGTGATAAATAATTGTGAAAAATATGAGCTTTTGGGTAAAAAACATAAAATATTTGTCAAGCAATTAAAACCATCACAGTTCAATAAAACATGCTTCAGAGACAGTGGTCTCTGGATTGAAACACATAATGGCGGACCTTCATTTGAAAAGTGACATGTAAATCTAGAGAGGTCTATTATGCAATGCATATAGATAAGATCTTGTTTCTTTTCCTTTTTAATAATTAAAAAAAATAAAAAATGAGGCATGCATATTGTATACCACTGCTTTATGTATCATGCTAATACAGATACAACTAAATGAGTTAGGAATTTTCACTCACAGTTGCATCTGGAGGACTGAACCCACACATGTTGCAGACCACTGATTTACACTGTGTGCAGGTGTTATGGTTGGGCGAATCCTTGGACTTAAGATTGAGTTCTGTATTTTTACAGACTGGACAGAGGGATTTCACCCCAGCTCCAGGTCCACCTTTCACCTGACGCTCTGCTGAAGGAGGCCTTGAGCCAACTGCACCTTCTGGATGAGACCCAGGTCCACTCTGGCCTTGTTGTTGAGGTCCACCCTTCCCAAAACCCTGCTTAGGAGATCCACCCCCACCTGCTCCTTGTTGCAATCCTCCCTTGCCTGCTCCCTGTTGTGGAGGACCTCCTCTCCCAGCTCCTTGCTGTACAGAACTTCCCCATCCAACTCCTTGTGGTTGAGATCCACCCCGTCCAGCTCCTTGGCCTCCCCTTCCCACACCCTGTGTCTGCTGTCCACTTTGCCTCTGAGACCCCTGTGAGGCTGGTTGGCCATTCCCCTGCTGGTGAGGATCCTTTTGCTTTGAGGGTCCTGGAGGCTGCTGTCGTTGCTTTTCCTCCTCATCCCCAAAAAGACTGAACTTGTTTACAGCAGAGGACATTGCACTTAGAGGATTCCCCCCACTAAGGAAGTTGGAGGAGAACATGTTGGCTGTTGGGAATGGGGCTCGGAAGACTGGTGTAGGAGAGGGCTGGGATGGGGGGAGCCCAGAGGAGGGAATCTCTCACCAGTTGCAGTTATCCCTCACATTTACCTCCAGTGTCCCTTAGGAAATAGAAAATGGACAATGATAAGAGAGAATTCATGCATCACTTTTGTTTTTATTGCATGCATAAATATGTGCATGCATTAAACATCAAGTGATATCATATACAAAATAATATTAAAATATTATTAGTTGCAGACTCCGTAAACAAAAGGATTTAATACCATGTTACAATTTAAATATACTTCAGTTCTGCCTAAGACAAAATGGGGTGAAATGAAAATAGTATTCTGACTGAAAGTGTTGTTATTTTCAGGTATAGTTTAGCCAAGTTGTCTTCTTCAAAGCATGTAAAAACCTCATTTGTGACCCTGGACCACAAAACCTTAAGTCTTAAGTCGCTGGGGTATATTTATAGCAATAACCAAAAATACATTGTATGGGTCAAAATTATCGATTTTTTTTATGCCAAAAATCATTAGGATATTAAGTAAAGACCATGTCCCATAAAGATATTTTGTAAATGTCCTACCATAAATATATTAAAACCTAATTTTTTATTAGTAATATGCATTGCTAAGAACTTAATTTTGACAACTTTAAAGGCAATTTTCTCAGTATTAAGATTTTTTTTTTTTGCAACCTCAGTTTCCAGATTTTCAAATAGTTGTATTTCAGCCAAATATTGACCTATCCTAACAAATGGAAAACATCAATGGAAAGCTTATTTATTCAGCTTTGAGATTATGTATAAATCTCAGTTTCGAAAAATTGACATTTATGGCTGGTTTTGTGGTCCAGGGTCCCATTTAAGAAAGAGTGGTACATAAATGTTTGTTTAAAATGTTTTGCTTATTTTATCAACTTCATAATTCATAATTGTTAACTGACATATAGGGTTTGTAGATGATCAATCTCACAGTCGCGATCTGTAGTAATCACACTGACACACCAGTCACATAATAAATAAATGAGCTAACAGTAAGGGATAGCGGGTCCCTTACTGCCCCTGATCATCATGCATTGCCCCTTTACTTAATTTTAATCAGCACCTTTTCATTATGTAGTTTGCATGATCTTCTGTTACCTGGTGTTCTGAATGACATTGTGCTGGAATGCATACAATATTGACAACATATCTGTTATAGACCATACTACAAATACATTTATTAAAATGTTCATGCCCACGGAATTTGATAACAACAATCCAAATTGTAAGTTAAGAGTCTGCTGTTACAGTGAAAAAACTAATGGCAGTTTGGCAAAGACAATGTTACTGTTTATCAACGTGTAATGCACTTTTAATTTAGCATGAATATGTAACAGCGATGAAACATCTCTCGTGTAAATCGGAAGTCGTGGCCTAATGGTTAGAGAGTCGGACTCGTAACCCAAAGGTAGGTGGGGGAAGTGAATGTCCAGCGCTCTCTCCACCCTCAATACCACGACTTAGGTGCCTTTGAGCAAGGCGCCGAACCCCCAACTGCTCCCCGGGCGCCGCAGCATAAATGGCTGCCCACTGCTCCCGGGTTTGTGTTCACGGTGTGTGTGCACTTTTAGATGGGTTGAATAAAAAGCACAAATTCCAAGTATGGGTCACTATATGTCACGTCACTTTCACTTTTTTTTCACTTTAAAGGCATTCGCCCTGTAATTGACTGAGTTTCAGTGTACCGCGCGCCGTTTAGACGTTTCCCTTCAGCACCCTGGACAGCGCTCTACGCTCCGCTCATGCATCATGTCTCTCTGCCTTTCATCGTGAAATACAACACGCCATACCATGCACAGCAGTAACTCTACACGGACACATTTATGATGAGAAACTTTAAAGGGTCATTGGATGTTCTGTGTGTATTTATTCGGAAATGTTTTTCAGTGTACCGCGCGCCATCAAAATTAAAACCACAGTGGCGATCATTAACCTTATATCAACATTAAATTGACACACTGTGCTCATCTAACAGCCTACAAACATATAATGACATTAAGTTTTTTTTTTTTTTTTCTGCTTCTGCTCCTTCTAAAGCAACATCTATAGCCCGTCTACAGAAATCCTCCTTCGGCATATCCGGGTTGTAAAACCTTCGCTGCATGTGTAAAACACAAATGGGTTTACAACCTTATGTTAAAGAAAACTTAATGTTTCGTTATTTACATGATTAGCAGTTTTATTTACACAAAATCAAGACATGTTTTTGCTCCAATTGACCAAAAAAACACTGTAATATTATAGGTTGGTTATTTGATATGAGGTTGTAGATGGTAGATGATCAATCTCAGACAGTCACGATCTGCAGTAATCACACTGATCTCGCCACATAACATGCATTCAAACGGAAAATAAAAGAGCAAACGGTGAGACATGGAGGTTCCCTCATTGTCCAGATCATGATGCATTTGCCCTTGCATTTCCCAGCCTCATCACTAAACCCGCATCCTGCAGAAAGCATTTCCAGACTAGAAGTATTCCTCTACTACAGCACATCATAATCATTCTTCCTCAAAACTACCACTGTGATCAGACGGAAAAACATGATTATTTTCATCAGAATGGCCAGCTGAAGTAGTACAAACAGCATCCTACCTTACAGCGTGCGAGCATCATTATTTATTCTCCCATTTCTGTCTCTCTAGTGCTGTTTGGTGATCGGCTGCTCGGCGTCTAGGATAGAGGTTACGAGTATCTGAGTGCATACCCGCGTTCACAATCGACCCCTCTGCGCATGCGCCGCAGATGACAGGTGATCAGCATACATCACCTCGCGAAAATTGAATTTAAAGCGACATAATCATTCGTCTTTGACAAACTGTCCGCTAATAATCGGCTTCCATTTGTTTGGGCATCTGTTAGGGGTTTGATATCGTTTGGGAAAAAAAAATAAAAAAAATCACTGTTTTATTATTAAAGCACATAGGAATGTTGACAGTGTATTATTATAAATAAATAAACAAAACATATTATTATTAGCTCCATATTATTAGTATTATCACAATACTGTTTTTTATAAAATGTTGATGAAATGTTTAAACGGGCCTATATTTTAATATTATTATGATAATGATGAGTAATATTGTTGCCACCTAGTTAACCTCTTATCTTACTTTAATCTAAATGTAAAAGCATATAAAGAAAAAGGTGGATCATTTAGTAATGAATAAAACAACAAACAAAAAATATAAATAAAAACATAACTTCAATATTATCCACCCCACTGTCAATAACCAATGATACTTCTAACCAATAAACAATCAATTCTTTATAACAAATAAATAATTTATATGATTTCAAATGTTGTAAAATAGAGTTTAATCACTAAAAAAATTAAATGATACTTTAGATAAATGCTTTTCTAAAGGAAACTATACAAAGCAAAATCAGTAACCTATATGTAAAATGTAAAAATGTGTGTTTTTTTTGTGCCAGAAAAGGTAACCATTTAATATCTTTTGTACATACATACATACAACAATGAGGCAATAGTGTGCAACAGAAGGTTAAACAGCGACAACAACAACATAAATGAAAATTATTATTATTATTATTATTATTATTATAGCAGCTTATAGGGACTGTGTCCACTTGATGCAAGCTGCTATGACATGCAATCTGGTTTATGTTTATTAGTTTAGAAGGTCAACTGTAGTCAGTATAAAAGAGTGACCCTGTGGCAATGGCCTTGTCAGTCCTCTGTCTTGTGTGTCATATGTTCCTGCCTCCCGTGTCCACATTTGGTTCGTTTCCTGTCCTTGTTATATGTAATCATTAGTTAATTCTTATCCAGCTGTGTTTGTCTCGTTATCTATGATTTACTTGTGTATTTATAGTCCTGCCTGTTCAGTTTGATGTCATCTGGTCTATTCGTTACTCTCCTGTCTGTGTCTTGCCCTGCCCTGCCTTGTCTTGTCTTGCCCTGCCTTGATGTCATCAGTAAAGACTATTATTTGATGTTATACCCTCGTCTGTGTGTTCCTGTGTCCTCCTCGTGTGTGCACCGTGACAGGCCTAAATCAGATCACCTTCAAATTCACAGTAAACATTGATGGGGTATGACAAGTTATGCTCTCACTTGTCTCTTCTACTTTTTCCTCTATTCCTGCTTGTCATTTGTCTGTGCATACTCACTCGCATGCAGCATCATTCAATTCTCAGGGAGTGAGAGAAGCATGCTTTTCTCTGTCTGCATTATAGTTTTTTGCCTGCCAGGATCAGATATGGTCCTGGGAGAATCTAATGTGCTCCACTCTACTGCTAATGGTCGATCCATAAAAGACCATCAGTGCCGCCATGCCAGCACCATTACCTGAGTCTTGCTGGCCCATCCTTCTTCCAGAATGGAGCTCTCGACAGTCATCAGACTTCAAATATTTCAATAACTGGCCAATACAAGATCTCCTCTTTCCTACTGCTTCAAAAGGAACTGGTTGCATTATAATTGTGCATAGTTTATTTTTGTGCAATAAATAGTTATGGTTCTGCATTGGAACTAAACTAAAAAGTGTTCAAACCACAAAGGAAGCAAAGCACCGTAAACATCTAATGAAGTGTTAATTTCTTCTTTACTGAACAGTGATTCTTTCCCATGATATCTACAGATTTTTTTTTGAGCATTACAATTAAAAAGGCCTGTTAACTGCTTTCACTGAATTCAATGTTTGCAGAGCATGAGTGGCCACTTATCACATCCACACTGTCAAGGGCCATACGTTCCTTATACAGTAAGTGCTCATCTTTCATGTTTATTCAGGCTTTGAACTGAGCCAAACTTGTACCTAAATCAAATGATTTTATTGACTCCATATTCTCTCTCTCTATTTTCCCCCTTTTCTCTAAAATGTCTAGTTGCTGGTGGAGCCCAATTGCTCACTCAAAAGCCACACTGAAATCCATGATGGATCGAGGTCACATAAATCAGGAGCGCCTGGCTAACTGCCCAGGTGAGTTTTCTACAAGAAACATTTGATACAAGACAGTAGACCAAGCCTGTCACCCTGCAATGTGCTGTACAAGAGCAGTCTAAACAATCTGCCAAGAAGCTACACCACAGATTGCATCTCTTCAGCATCTCTCTGGGGATTAAGTCCAAAACCATAACTGCCATTTACTCCTTCCAATGCAAATTAATTCTCCTCACTTTAGAAGAAGCCCTCAATCATTCTGAGCTATAGTCTAGCAATGGCTTATGGAATAATCATATATCACCTCACTGTAATGTACAGAGTCAGATGATATTAGGAAGAATGTCTCTTCCAGCAAAGTCAGCATGTCTTGAAACCATATCATTAATGGATCTCACCTGCTTGCCCAAGTTTGAAGATATAAAATTAAAGGTTTATTCACCCATAAAGTTCAGAACTGAACCGAGAATGCATTTTAAATTCTGATCCAATTAATGAATTTGATTTGAACTTGAACTGCAGTAGAAATCAGGATGCAGATTTGCAATTCAACTACTAAAAACTATTGAAGTAGAATAAAATTTGTTTTCATATTGTATAAAAATAATTGTCTTTTAAGTCTTTTTGAACTTTAACTTCGAATAAGGCTTTTTAAAATGTTTTTGAGGTATGAAGGTACAGCAGATGGCTAGAACAAGAACAGCAGAGCAATATGATTAAACAATAAAACAATGTAATGACAGACAAAACAGATAGAATTACAGATAGAACGATTGACAGAATGATACAGTGATAGAATGTTAGACAAAAATAGAAGGTTACACTTTATTGTAAGGTGTCCTTGTTACAATGTAATTATACATTAATTATACATTTAATAAGTTACTATACATGTACTTTCTATATGGGGAGGGTTAGGATTAGGGTTTGTTTTAGGGTTACTTGCATGTAATTATGCATAATTTATTGTTATTATATAGTAAGTACATGTAACAAGGACACCTTAAAATAAAGTGTTACCAAATAGAATGATAGATGTAACAATAGAATGACAGATATAACAATAAATAGATAGATAGAACCATAAATATGACAACATGACAGATTTAAGACAGATTTATACACTTAGATGGACAGAATGATAGTTAAAACAATAGAATGATAGAACAAACGATTGAACGAATGAATGATAGACAGATCGATTGATGGATAGGTAGCTAGATGGATATTCCACTGAAGAAATAAAAATCATTGTAACAATATAGTGGTGAGTAAATGATGAATACATTTTCTTTCTTTCTTTAATCCAATATGAATCGCTATATTAGCACAAGGTTAGTGGTTTGTGTTGAAATAATGTATTTTTATAAATTCTACCAACATACTGGAAAATGTTATAAAATGGCTTTGAATGAGGTATGTAGTGAGAGCCAGAATTCGTCTGGAAACATGCGCTGCCAAATAAAATTGGCTCTAATGCAGTAATGTTAACATAAACAAGAAATTCCCCCCATATCTCTATTCAGTCACTGAACTGACAGAATTCTGCCATTAAAACACACAGATCAAGACAGCCAGAGAGAGTCACGTTTCCCCAGAGCCTGCTCCTGTGAGTGAGCGTGTGTACGATAAGGACGTGAGTGAGTCGTGCATGGCTTCAATCCCCCACGCTTTACTTTCCCACTCGGCCTGCGCGTCATGTGTTGGGGGAGGGCCGCGTGTACGCATGTATGCTGCTGATTATGTGTTGCATCATGCGTGGGGAAGTGTAAACACTAGGAAGCTGGAATCATATTTCCTCTCCCACCATTTGTCTATGTGTGGGTGGGTGGGTTTGTGTCTGTAGACATGGCCAGATTGGATTGAAAATTTCTCACCCAGGGGAACAGAAATTGCTCTTGCAAAGCTCAGTAGACTGAATGGATTTCTCATTTATGTTTCAAGCAAAATCAAATTTGTCTCAGATATTTCTCAGGGAAAAATAAAAATATACACAAATCAGATTTACACATCAAGAGTAAAGGAAAGAAGAATTGAATGAAAAATATTCATGTTTATATTTAGATCTCGCAGACTTTGCTCTTTATATGTGTGTGTAGTTGAGTTCTTATCTGAAACTCTAAAGACATAATGGCAATACCATGGTACTAAATAAAGACCATATTCACATCTTATATTTATACTGAACTCCAAGAAACTTCAAAAATTACCACAGTATTAACTATACATTTTAATTATATTACACATTCATATTAACTTTTCAAATGTTTGGGGTCTGTGAGATTATTTAATGTTTTTCAAAGTCTCGTATTGTCACGAATCTGGTCCATGCTCTCCTGTTTTACCACCACCAGAGGTCACCCGTTCACCACATTGACTCTCACACTACACAGCACACTGGACTCCATTTCCCACTATGCATTGCACAGATCACAGCTGTCACCATTCACTCATCACACGCACCTGATGCTCATTTCACAATCACACACACTATTTAAACCATGGACTTCCTCAGCATCAGGGCCGAGTATTGTTAGCGTTTATCACTAACCCAGCGATAGCAACTTTACAGAGCCATAGTTCTAGTCTTGCCTTGTTTTCCTGCCGTGTCTGACCCTGCCCGTGTTTCCTGGATTTACCCTTAGCCTCTGCCGTTTGGACTCTGTTCGCTCCCCGTTTGGATTATTTCTCTCGTCTCTGGATTATCTCTCTGCCTTGCCCCTTTGGATACTGTTCACTGATCGTCGACCCACGCTTGCTCCACGGATTGCTGTGTCTTGCCCTTGCCACACCTGTTTGCCCCTGTCTGACCCTGCCTGTTTTCTGACCATGTTTAGTAATAAAGCTTTGCATATGGATCCGCACGTCTCACGTCTCGTCAGCCCCGTAACACGTATGTTCAGTAAAGTTGCATTTATTTGATTTAAAAAATACAGTAAAAACAGTAATTGTGAAATATTATTAACATTTCTATTTTATTTTTAATTTAATTTATAATTTTTTTTGTTATGCAAAGCTGAATTTTCAGCAGCCATTACTCCAATGTTCAATGTCACATGATCCTTTAGAATTCATTCTAATATGCTGATGGTGCACAAGTATTATTTCCATTAATGTTGAAAACAGTTTTTTTAAGCATTCTTTGATGAATGGAAAGTTTAAAAGAACAGCATTTATTTTAAATAGAATAATCTAAAATGCCATCTAACATCCTGAATGTCTTTACTGTCACTTTTTATCAATGTGATGCACCATTTCTGAAATAAATGTTAATGTCTTAAAAGAAAAGAAAATCTAACTGACCCTAACTTTTAAATGGTAGTGTATATACAACAATACATATACACACTTGGCCAGAATTATTGGTACCCTTGGTACATATGATCAAAGAAGGCTGTGGAAATAATTCTGCATTGTTAATCCTTTTGATATATTATTAAAATAATTCACAAAAACCTAACCTTTCATTGGAGAATAAGAATTTAAAATGGGGGTAAATATCATTATGAACTAAATGTTTTTCTCTAATACACATTGGACACAATTAACGGTACCCATTTATAGCCAAAATAGTATAGGAGTTTTCTCATTTAATGCCTGATGAGGTTAGAGAACACCTGACAAGAGATCAGAGACCATTCCTTCATCCAGAATCACTCCAGACCCTTTAGATTCACAGCTCCATGTTGGTACTTCTTCTCTTCAGTTCACCT
Source organism: Barbus barbus (assembly GCF_936440315.1). NCBI lineage: Eukaryota > Metazoa > Chordata > Actinopteri > Cypriniformes > Cyprinidae > Barbus > Barbus barbus. Next base: position 25,457,497 of record NC_136750.1, read on the forward strand.
CACTCATTTTCTATAGGGTTCAGGTCAGAGGACTGGAATGGCCATAGCAGAAGCTTGGTTTTATGCCCAGTGACCCCTTTTTGTGTTGTTTTTGGACTATTGTCTGGCTGGAAGATCCCACTATTTTTAAAATGTTTTTGAGGTATGAAGGTACAGCAGATGGCTAGAACAAGAACAGCAGAGCAATATGATTAAACAATAAAACAATGTAATGACAGACAAAACAGATAGAATTACAGATAGAACGATTGACAGAATGATACAGTGATAGAATGTTAGACAAAAATAGAAGGTTACACTTTATTGTAAGGTGTCCTTGTTACAATGTAATTATACATTAATTATACATTTAATAAGTTACTATACATGTACTTTCTATATGGGGAGGGTTAGGATTAGGGTTTGTTTTAGGGTTACTTGCATGTAATTATGCATAATTTATTGTTATTATATAGTAAGTACATGTAACAAGGACACCTTAAAATAAAGTGTTACCAAATAGAATGATAGATGTAACAATAGAATGACAGATATAACAATAAATAGATAGATAGAACCATAAATATGACAACATGACAGATTTAAGACAGATTTATACACTTAGATGGACAGAATGATAGTTAAAACAATAGAATGATAGAACAAACGATTGAACGAATGAATGATAGACAGATCGATTGATGGATAGGTAGCTAGGTAGATAGGTAGCTTTTAAATGGTAGTGTATATACAACAATACATATACACACTTGGCCAGAATTATTGGTACCCTTGGTACATATGATCAAAGAAGGCTGTGGAAATAATTCTGCATTGTTAATCCTTTTGATATATTATTAAAATAATTCACAAAAACCTAACCTTTCATTGGAGAATAAGAATTTAAAATGGGGGTAAATATCATTATGAACTAAATGTTTTTCTCTAATACACATTGGACACAATTAACGGTACCCATTTATAGCCAAAATAGTATAGGAGTTTTCTCATTTAATGCCTGATGAGGTTAGAGAACACCTGACAAGAGATCAGAGACCATTCCTTCATCCAGAATCACTCCAGACCCTTTAGATTCACAGCTCCATGTTGGTACTTCTTCTCTTCAGTTCACCTCACTCATTTTCTATAGGGTTCAGGTCAGAGGACTGGAATGGCCATAGCAGAAGCTTGGTTTTATGCCCAGTGACCCCTTTTTGTGTTGTTTTTGGACTATTGTCTGGCTGGAAGATCCCACTATAAAATGTAAAATTTCCAACAGAGTCAGTCACTTATTGGTTTTTTATCTGCTGGTATTTAATAGAATCCATGATGCCATGGGTCTAAACAAGATGTCCAGGACCTCCAGAAGAAATATAGGCCCACAACATCAAAAATATAGCAGTGTATTTCATTGTACACATGGGGTACTTTTTATCCCTGTGTTCACCAAACCCATCTCGAGTGTTTGATTTTTGTTGATTTTTTTTAGTTACATCTGACTATAGAAGCCAGTCCCATTTGAAGTTCCAGTCATGTCTGATAACTGAATATGCTGGAGAGATTTTTTGGTGAAAGCATTTTCTTTTCTTTTTTTTTTCTTGAAGCCCTCCCAAACAACATGTTTTCTGACCCCGGAACTCAACCTTTTTCTGCAATTCTTCAGCTGTGATCCTTGAAGAGTCTTTGGATTAGAATGATATAGACACATGTCCTCTTCCAGGCAGATTCATAACATTTTCTGTTGATTGGAACTTAATTATTGGCCTGATGGTGGAAATGGGAATTTTCACTGCTCTAACTCTTTTCTTAAAGCCACTTTCTAATTTGTGAAGCTCAATTATATTTTGCTGCACATCAGAAATATATTCTTTGGTTTTTCTCATTGTAATGGGTGATTAATTTGGGAACTGGCCTTTGTTTTCCCTTCTATTTATATTTCTGTGAAAGAGGAAGCCATGGCTGGATAATTACATGTTCATAATCATGCTGGTGTGCTCAAAGTTGTGAATATGAATGGGAATATATTTCATATATATTTTACTCATAAGAATTTCTAGTGGTACCAGTAATTGTGTCCAACGTGTATTTGAGAAAAAAACATTTATTTCATAATGATATTGTACCCCATTTTAAATTCTTATTCTCCAATGAAAGCTTAGATTTTTGTGACAAAAAAAAAAATAAAAAGATTAAAAGGATTAACAATGCACATTTATTTTCACAACCTTTTTGATCATATTTACCAAGGCTACCAACAATTCTGACCTTGTGTGTATGTGTAAGCAAATAAGCAAAATCTATCTATCTCTCTATCTGTAGTTTAATGAAAACATAAAAGCCAGTCATTTAATTTAGAACGTGTCTTTATAATATCACATGTAATATTTTTCTAATGATCATTAGAAAGGCCTTGCCATAGAAAGTCTGAAAACCCCACTCTAGTCATTTTATTGGTTTACTGTAGCTTGCCACAAGCCTATAGATCAGCTGTTTGTTTGTTTGCATGTCTATGTGTGTGTTTGAGTGATGTCTAGGGATGTAGGAGCATGTCTTCGCTTTCGGTAAGCTCTGCTGCTCCACTGGCCCCGACATGTTATTCCATCAAGCATGCCTAAACCATTTGACATTTGTCCTGAAACAAACTTTCTCTTTTTCTGTCTCTTTAAGTGTCTCAGCTTTTCATGCATAAGCGTAGACATAGAAATCGATGCAAGCATGCATAAACACTGCTAAACATATACACGTACCAAAACACGAGGACACGAACAGATGGACAAGCCCAGATAAACAGAAGCCGACATTGACAAATACACATTCACACGGGCACTCATCATGCTAGGCCTTGAATATTCTTGCTTTGACTCAGCAGTATTCATTCACATAATTGTATAATTCACATAAGTGTATATTTGAAGCACACATGCTGGTGTTATTAACTGGATGTTGTAATCTACTTATACGCACACACAAAGGCACACATGCACACAAACCTCTCTGCATGTGAAATACAGGTTCAGGCTGTAATCAATACTGTAACTTGATCACACATTGTTTGCCAGCTTCATTAAATTTAAATATCTGTCCTGGAGAAGAAAAAGATGGACCGGGTTGTCCAGCCAGAAAAAAATAGCTTGACAGCTAGTTCACACTGGTCAACAACCCCCATAGCTCCATCATAAATTTCATAAATTTCATATCTGCAAGCCAAGTGTACGGTTACATTGTTGAATATAAAATCTTGGAGCCAGTAACTTATCCAAATACTCATTCTAGCAAAATAAAGTATAGTTTATTCAAAAAAATAAAAAATACACGATTGCAGCCACTTACCTAATTTTAGCCCCAACAAATTAAGGTTGAACGCTTGCAAAAAATCCAAGTCCAGTGTGTTTAATGGCGTTAGGCTGTGTGAATTCCTTTAAAAAGATGTTAAATCCACAGTACATCAGCCTTGCCATCCATGTTCACAGGCTGCCACTGCACTGCCGCCACTAACTCTGATTTTCCCCACCACTGACCATCATCAACTATCAGCCTAAAAATACTCTTAAAGAGACAGCATCACTCTCTCTCCCCTCGCACTCTTTGGACACCCTTCCAGCTGACTAGGGACTGCCCTAATCTCCTCCTGCTTGTGCAGACCTATCAGAAGCAGGCAGGAAATCAGTAGCGATGTGTAGTGAGAGAGGAGGAAATAGAGAGAAATAGGCAGCTACGGATAATAGATATGGAGCGAGCGTAGACAAGAATCAGCAGGAGATTATGTACTTATAAGATCCTGCCTGGTATATGATGGCTTGCAGGATGCCGTGGATGGGTTTTTACCATTACCGGTTCAGCTTATGTTACAGAAATCACTATAAGCTGCAACAGATAGATAGATAGATAGATAGATAGATAGATAGATAGATAGATAGATAGATAGATAGATAGATAGATAGATAGATAGATAGATAGATAGATAGATAGATAGATAGATAGATAGATAGATAGATAGATAGATAGATAGATAGATAGATAGATGCGACACGACGGTGCGAGAATTAACACTATTCTGGTAAAAAGTGATTACAGGGAACGGTTTAATGCACAAATTAAAATGCTACTTTTAAATGTTACATTTTTTATTTCTAAAATGCTTGTTGAACGAGTTTAAATGTATGTAATATTGTAAACTATGCTGTAGTTAGTTAACTTATTGCTGTTGCATCTAGTAATTCTGTGGGTGATTTTTGTTTTTTCAGCCCATTTTAAGGCAGCAATATAACATTTTTTAACCAATAGTTAACTTAAATAAAACAACCCAGCATGTTGGGTAAAAACATTAACCCAATCAGCTGGGTCCAAATAACCCAGCATGTGTTCTGTCCAATATTTACCCTGCGCTGGGTTGCCAAATAACCCACGTTGGGTTGTTTTTAACTAGTGCTGTAAAAATATCAATCACATCCAATATATGTGTGTACTGTGTATATTTATTATGTATATATACATACAGCATATATTTTGGAAATATTTACATGCATATACATTTATGCATTTATATTCTTATATGTTATATTATATATAAATATATTTAATATATAAAAAACAGCATATTTTCCTTATATACATGCATGTGTTAGTATTTATATATACATAATAAATATACACAGCACACACACATATATTATGTAAACAAAAACTTTTATTTTGGATGCGATTAATCGTGATTAATCGTTTGACAGCACTGTTTTTAACAGTTTTAGAGTGTAGAATGCTAGAGACAAAGAATGCTGCAAGACAGAATGCTAGAATGCTAAATAGAAAGATGGATAGATATAATGTAGAAAGAGAATTCTGCAAAACAGACAGAACGCTAAACAGATAGACGGGCAGATAGAATGCTATAGAGACAGAATGCTGCAAAAGAGAAAGAATGCTAAATAGATATACGGGTAGATAGAACTTGAGACAAAGAATGCTGCAAAACAGACAGAATACTAGAACGCTAATTAGATAAAAGGATGGATGGAATGCTAGAGAGATAGACCGAAAAACAAGGCTAGAGAGACAGAACTCTACGATAACAATGGATAGAATGCTTGAACACTAAATAGACCGACAGATACTGTATAAAAGACGGCAAATGGATAGAAAGATCAATCATCTAGAAAAAAATATATTTTTTAATAATCTGGAAAGAAATAATCTGGAAACCTAATTGCAATTGTACCATTTGACTCAAGTAAATAATTTAAAGATGCGTGCAGTAGATTATTAGAATGGACTCAAATGTTTTTATTATTGTTATTATTGTTATTCATACATGCACGATCGACATATTCTCATTTAATAAATGAATAGGATGAATCACAGAGAGAGCAAGATGATGTTTAAACTGTAAAGGCTTAACTGACGTGGTTTGTTGATGAGATTTAAGGTGAGGTTCTTACTCATGCCGCATCCTCCTGCCACATGTCTTCCTTGATGGAGTAAGGCAATAGCAAGGTCTAGACACTAAGCACTGTATAATTGACGAAGTGTAAAACAAGATGGGCATAAAACCTACCTCAGAAGTCTTGCCCTCGACTCTCAATGTTGTTTTAATGAGTCACACTCTCTCCAGACCTCAGGCATATAATTTTTTAAATGTTTGCTTTTGGGAACGAAGTAAATACAACAGAACCCAGCATGTCTTCAAGCTGAAAGCAAACATTCAGAGACCATCTGTTGCATTGTGCGCTTGACATCGGAATGATCCATTTTATGGTTACAAATTAAAAGTTATTGGGGTTGCATTATTGCTATATAACAAAAACTTATTTGTTTTGCCTGAAGAGCAATTACAATGATAGTCAAGTGAGTTGTAGACATAGTAAGTTTTTTTTGCAACAAAATACATTTCCATAACCATTTTCTACCCTCTCGCTGATCGTTAGAATTAGATTTTGTAATTATTATTTTGTAAGAGAGTGTTCACATAGTCTTAAAGGCACAGTACCACGATATATATATATATATATATATTTAAGACTATGTGAACACTCTCTTTGTAAGTCATAATGCTTACTTGCCATCGAGTCCAGTGTAGCTGGTGCAATAGCAGTCTCTTTGAGAAGTCTGCATCACATTGTGACATGATTACAAAACTGAGCTGAAATGAAACTGAGCCACAAAACTGTTAAAGCCGGACTGAAATGATCAAGCACTTATAAACTTTACATGGTAATAATAAACTTCACCCAAACCTACCTAATATTGTATATTGCAAATTATAGACACTCTGAAACAATAGCTATTACTTATAGTGTTTAGACATTTGTGAAACACTGAATAAGCTTTGTTGGAGTTTATGTGCTTAAGTATTGATATGATATTAATTTTGCAGGTTTACTTTATTTCAGGAATGGAGGACAATTTTGTCAGCAATAAAAATATTGCACATTGAATTAGTTTTTTCCAGATGCAGCCCAATTAAAACACTGAAGTTTTAAGAGCCTTCAAACTGCACATTTGGTGTTCAAATAAAATCTCAAAGCATTTTCTGGTGCAGTACTGAGAGATTGCTTAGAAGTTCATGATTGTTCCCTCTCTATGATTTGGAATAACAAAGCCAGGTGCGTAATGAAACTATTCCCAGCATACTGAGTTAACATCTGCACTGCTGAATGCTTTTATGTGACAGGACTGACAACTGCAGCCATCAAAGAACAAACGGGTGAACGTATCGCCTTTACTAATGCTGGATTTAGAGTTAGCTATTTAACTTCAAAACTGTTAGACACACATATGGTTCTTTAATGAGCAGCATTGCCAAAATGAATAGAAATTGTGTTGTTTTACCAGAGTAAATTCTTGCTTTTCTTTTTAATTAACCATAAAGGGGCATATTGTAGTTAACACATTAAGCTCTCACACATTTCAGCTGCAATGCAAACTGGCTGAAATAATTCTCAATAATTTGAGAATTCTTTATAATATTAATAAAAAAAATGGTTGTTGGAACTTTCCCACCAATATTAAACCCATTGCGAACCACTTACATGGTTTTACTGCAGTAAAGTTTTTTTGTTGTTGTATTTTTTGGAATAGTGATTACCATTTGTAGGCTACAACGACAGTTTTACTACAAATACCATGGTTAAACTAAGGTTAGTGTAGCAATTTATAGTTACCATGTTTTAACTATAGTAACCAAGTTTTTTTGTTTTATTTGTAGTAAAACCATGGTTAATTTTCATAAGGAATAAGCAGTTTAGCCCCCCAAAAAATCTTTTCAATGGCAAAAACAACATACCATCAGACTGTTTAATTGAAAATACGTGCCTGTAGTGACATTTCTGGTAAACAATATTATTGTGGTAATGTCTAGTAAGGTCGCAATAAAAGAGAGAAAGAAGAGAAAAGCAAACGAGAGATAAAAACACATTTGCTTAAGCTACATTCCTGAACTCTGAGCTCTTTTACCGTGAATACAGAGAAAGTTTACAATGTATTACTTTACAAATAATACGCTGTGTTTAAAGCGTTTTGTGGTCAGGGTATTGTGCAAGGAACCATGTGAAAATTTGTCTTTCTTAAAGGGGAAAATTTGTCTTTCTGTTTTCCAAATTGCCTTTCTGAAAGAGCTTCTTGACACTCTGTAAGGCTAATTGCTAAAGCTATCATTGTCTCTGCCTGTTTTCATTGATGCTGCCTTCAAGTGCTATCAGAATGATCGTGAATAGGAATGCGGTAGTTAAAAGTTGCATTTGAAAGCAATGTGAGTCGATCGCTTGAGTTTGTTGAGCTCATAATCACAAGTGGGACTTATAAAGTTTGTGATAGCATGAGACCAGCTATGTTGTTATTTTTATCTCACCGTGCTCCCCATCTGTGTAATTCATAAACGCTAATTTATTATGCACAGTATAATCAGATGACTGACTTTGAAACCGAGTACGTTGTCTGTAAAGATAACAGGCTTGTACTAATAGGGGAATGTTTATTTGCAAAGGCTAGCACTGCTAATGCGACCTGGAGCTCTTGAAGCTCCGCCCTCTTCTCTGGGAGCAACAGCTCATTTGCATTAAAGCAACATCCTCAAATTTAGCGCGCTTTGGCTCATACCCTAAAAGTGGCCATTTTAACAAGCTATAAAAACTTATTTGTGGGGTATTTTGAGCTAAAACTTCACATATACACTCTGGGGACATCAGAGACTTATTTTGTATCTTGTAAAAAGGGGCATAATATATCCGTTTTAAAGGGTTACTCCACTCCAAACTGAAAATGTTATCATTAATCACTTACCCCCATTGTAAACGTTTTGTTCGTCTTCGGAACACAATTTAAGATATTTTGGATGAAAACCAGGAGGTTTGTGACTGTCCCATTGACTGCCAAGTAAATGACACTGTCAAGGCCCAGAAAAGTATGAAAAGCATAGCCAAAATAGTCCATCTGCCATCAGGGGTTCAAGCGGATATTCTCCAAAATGGTGCTACGCTGACGCAGTGGAGACAAATTGTTGAATTAAGTCGTTGTTTTTGTTTTCTTTGCGCAGAAAAAGTGTTCTCGACGCTTCATTAAATTCAGATGGACTATTTTGGCGATGCTTTTCATACTTTCTATGGACCGTGACGGTATCATTTACTTGGCATTCAATGGGACAATCACAAATCTCCCGGTTTTCAACCAAAATATCTTAAATTGTGTTCTGAAGACGAACAAAGCTTTTATGGGTTTGGAATGATATGGGGATAAGTGATTTATGACAATTTCCATTTTGGGGTGGAGTAACACTTTAACTAATAAGCTGACCCTATAATCATAATTTGTGTGAATAGAAATAAAATAATTAGCATTTTGCTGCCTCTAGTGTTCATTTCAGCTGGAAACTGCAGTGAATTGTATGTGTATAGGTATGATTTTGAAGTTTTATAAACATGTAGGTAAAGCATGTTGCCAATTAAAGTCCTTGGCCTTCTCGTAACATCTCAAACCAACTTAACTCGATGACCTTGAGCTTCATGTCCAGATTGTTGTGGAAGGGAACACGGAAGAAAAATAGCATCACTTTTCAGGTGTAACTTTCATGACCTGGGGAGAAGTTATACTTCAATATCACCTTCACTGGCTCTGCACGCCCATGGGGGTGTAAAGTTAGGGAGGTTACTGTACTCCAGTACTACACTGGGAGATCGAGTCTCTTCTCAAATATTTATAAGCCGTCACTGCCACACAGCTGTTGCTGCTGCTACTGCTCAAACACACACTAACTGGCTCGTTGTCAATGTGAGCCTGCCTGTCAATCACCACACTGATGCTATCGCATAAGACGGCAATAAAAATACACATTTCGTTCGTCACTTCAGCGAGTTTGTGTGGGACTAAGTCTGTATGAATGATGTTGGTTGGGTTAGCTGAAATTATAAGGGCTCGAACTCAGTTTGAAAGGAAGTGAATACAATGAGAATACTGCGACTTCTATATTATGATTCGACTGTCAGAAGACTTGATGTAAGACTGCAATGAACCATATTTTCATACACAATACAGCCTCTCATGTTAGATGACTGAAGCAGAAGTAATTAGACATGCTGTCCCTGCACAAACTCATTTTACTCAGGCCGCACACATCTTGGCCAAACGCTTTTCATCACTTGTATCAGTTGAAATCCGACTCTCACGGATTAAAGCTTTAGTGTTTGAGCTGACCAACTGGTGGGTTTGTAAGAGATGACGTAAAAACAGTGGGTCTCATGCACTAACTGTGAGCAATTTTAAGACCAATTTTAGAATAAATTCAAGCCACTCTTAGAGGCCTTCTGAAACATTGATAATAATACAACCCAAATTCCGGAAATGTTGAGACGTTTTTTAAATTTGAATAAAATGAAAAGCAAGATATTTTGAAAAGATTCAGCTGGGAGAACATCTAGCAACTAATTAAGTAAACTGACATCAGGTCTGTAACATGATTAGCTATAAAAGGGATGTCTTAGAGAGACAGAGTCTCTCAGAAGTAAAGATGGGCAGAGGCTCTCCAATCTGTGAAAGAGTGCGTAAAAAGATTGTGGAATACTTAATAACAATGTTCTTCAATGTAAAATTGCAAAGGCTTTGCAAATCTTATCATCTACAGTGCATAACATCATCAAAAGATTCAGAGAAACTGGAGAAATCTCTGTGTGTAAGGGACAAGGCCGAATAATTTTTTGGATGCCCGTGGTCTTCGACCCCTCAGACAACACTGCATCACTCATCGGCATGATTCTGTCATTGATATTACTAAATGGACCCAGGAATACTTCCAGAAACCACTGTCAGTAAACACAAATCGCCGTGCCATCTGCAGATGCCAACTAAAGCTCTATCATGCAAAAAGGAAGCCATATGTGAACGGATATGTGAGCCATATGTGACACCACAGTCCAGAAACACCGTTGTGTCCTGTGGGCCAAGGCTCATTTCAAATGGACTGTTTCAAAGTGTTCTATGGTCAGACGAGACCAAATCTGACATTCTTTATGGGAATCACGTACGCCATGTTCTCCAGGCTAAAAAGGATGGAGACCTTCCAGCATGTTATCAGCGTACAGTTCAAAAGCCAGCATCTCTGGTGCATAAGTGCATACGGTATGGGCAGCTTGCATGTTTTGGAAGGCACTGTGAATGCTGAAAGGTATATAAAGGTTTTAGAGCAACATATGCTCCCCTCCAGACGACGTCTATTTCAGCAGGACAATGCAAAACCACATACTGCAGCTATTACAACAGCATGGCGTCGTAGTAGAAGAGTCTGCGTGCTGAATTGGCCTGCCTGCAGTCCATATCATTCACCTATAGAGAACATTTGGTGCATCATTAATTGAGAAATACGTCATAGATGACCACAAACTCTTCAGCAGCTGGAAACATATATAGGTAAGAATGGGACCAAATTCTAACACCAAAACTCCAGAAACTCATAACCTTGATGCCCAGACATCTTCAAACTGTTTTGAAAAGAAGAGGAGATACTACACATTGGTGAACATGCCCCCATCCCAACTATTTTGAGACCTGTAGCAGGCATCAAATTTTACAATTTTATGCAATTTAAACATTTATGTTATCTATTTTTTTATTGTGAATAAAATATTGATATATATATATATATATATATGTGTGTGTGTGTGTGTGTGTGTGTGTGTGTTATTTTTATTTATTTATTTTTTACAGGTGTGTATGCAGGACTTTCTGGTTTCATATCTATATATAAAACAATTTTTCACCTGTAAAATTTTGCATCAAAAATTTTCTGTTCACCTAAGAACACTTGTCCAATCCAATATCTTGGTGACAATTTCAGCTGTAAGTGTGATTTACGACATGATGTGTCGAGGTGAACAAGCCATGCAAATCTACAAGTCAATGCTATTGATTTAAATATTAATATTTCCTGCATTGTGTGTCTCCCTGTATATTTTGAGCTGTCAACATGTGTTTGCTGTCCCAGTAACAGATGTAATGTTTTTACAGAGCAAAGGTCTTGATTATGTAATGTGCGTACACGAGTATGTGAGATTACAGAGCGGAATTGAAGACATGAATAGTCACACGGCGGGTTATTATTCTCAGATTAACACATTCCAGCCTGACAGCAGTTTGTTTAAGGTTCTCCTATTGTACAGAGCGTAACAGAGCAGGGGTCATGTAGAAAAACGAGGCATACAATGTGATATTCTGGAGGATGCCACTTAGTCCTACAAGAGAAAAAAGTCTTGTCCTTCTGTTGAAGACCACTGGTTTTGTCCCATCATTTTAAGATCTATATTTTAGACCATTGTTTCATAATTAAATTTTTGAGCCCTCTAATTTCAGAAATAACCTACAAATCTTCTTCAACCCTTTCAAATTAAAGTCCTGAAATGCTCTGGACTCATCACTTAATGTCTTTCACCAATCTAATGGCATCTGGGTTGCCAAATCTCCATGACAAAGATCTTAAAATCAAATCAAAAATAGTCTAAAACCAAAACTCAAAACTTCCAATCCAAATCCAAAAAGATCCTAGATTATGCATTTTCAGATTTTATTTCATTTGTAGGCATGCTAAATAAGGTAGCAGTATCAGAAATTATGAAAGTAGAAAGCATCATCATTGCCAAATGTCAAATGCTCAACCTTTGAGAAGAACAATTAGGCCACAGAATAGTTTAAAAGTAGCCTAATTCTGCAGGAAAACCGCAGATTTGGCAACACTGTGCTGCATGACCCACTAATCACATTGCATTACTACTTCTTCAAGGATGTCCCACAGGACTCTGTATTCAGCCCTTTAATATTCTCCATTTACACCAGTTCTCATAGCTGCATGGCTTTATTTTTCTTTTATACACGGACAACATGCAACACTACTCAAATCATCCATTTTTTTTCTCTGTGATCTCTGTGAAGTCAGTCTGTTTCTCAAAACATCTTGACCTGAATGACAAAAATCCATGTCACCCCAGTCACAACCTACTCAAATTAAACTCTCTTCACCTCACCTGACGTGCGGATCCATTTGCAAGCTTTTATTAATAAACATAGTCAAATAACAGGACAGGGTCAAAACACCAGCAAACGGGTATGGCACGGGCAAGACACAAGAGTAATGCTATAGGGCATGCGTGGGTCCCCGATCGGTGAACAATATCCAGAGGGCTTGAGAAGAGGGGTAGTTCGATAACCTGAGCAATAAGGTCACACAGGTCCCCCTGGATATAGAAAAAACATTGCTTGACCAACTCACATTACAATCCTGTCGTTTCATGCTTCACAACTTAAAGAAAATGAGTCCCAGCTCCTCGGTCAGGCTTGAGGTATTTCATGACCACAGCTTGTTGGCTTACCTAAAATTGCACCATCCATGTTAAAACTACAGAATACATTATACCTTTGCTCAGGTTCTCTCACTGACTAAATGAAGTGTCTTAAAACGAAATTTAAGGGACTTCCTCTATAATTCTAAAGTGCAGTCAACTATGTAGCTACATGCTTTCTGTAATCTTAAGCCACACTGCCGACTCCACAGTACTGCTGCAATCAGTTACATCTAGTCATTGAAAATAAAAAAGACAATATTATGTATAATATATTTTTCTGACATATTTTTTGGCCATATATAGATATATATATATATATATATATATATATATATATACACACAGTAAATGTATAAATATTTGCATTTATTTATGTATTTAAATTATTTTTTGGTAATTTCTAAATGCATTGAAGGTCTAACAAATGAAGGTCGGAAACAAAAACACAAACATGCAGGTAAATATATTTTGTTACATAAATTTTAAAATATTGGCTTAAATTCACTAAGTATATTTAACTGTTTAAAGTAACTGTGATTTTACAACATATATTTTGCTGCATGGAGCACTTCTAATGTTTTGCAATTATATTAGCATTCTTTTTCTGAGGTTTGGTGGTACTGTACATGATTTGTGTCCATAATAAATGCTCATGTAAATTTATATTCCTCTCTTTTCTTCTCTGCTGATGAATTCTCTATTGGTCCTCTGCTTTTCTTTTCTATCTCTTCTGTCTCGTTCGCTGCTAGTAGCTCTCCTCTCTATCTCGCTGAGTCAGTGTCTGCGTGCTCACGCTGAGTTGTAGTGGGTGAAGCATCACACAGGCTGAATTGTGGGTATTACTTCCACTCCCTCGCTGTCCTCCTCCATAACTGTGATCTAGGCAGTGTGAGTAAAGCAAAGCCTTGAGTGTGTGAGCGTGGAGTGTGTTTCCGTGCCTGTGCGTGATGTATTGTGCTCTGCAGAGCAGGGACTGATGGCTATCCTATGTGACCTCTGTTCTTAGTTAAGACAACAGCAGCCACATTCTTAAAAATAAAGGTTGTAAAGGGGGATTTTCGCATTCATAAAAGAACCATTGTATTTTCTTAGTGTGTTGAACATTTTAATATTCTGAAGACACTTTTTTCACTATAAAGAACCTTTGGTGCAATGAAAAGGTTCTATGGATGTTAAAGTTTGCTCATGGAACCATAAATGCAATAAATAACCTTATTTGCAGTCTTTAGTTAAAGGGTGAATCTCAAGTTAATGTCTAGGTCATACAGTATTTCACCCTCCAAAATCAAGGTACCATTTAAATTTTTTGACAAGTATACATGTTTTCAATTTAAAATATAAATGCACAATCCTAACACAAATGTTGACAGTGGCATCATCTACAATGACATACAAGTAATTATTGCTGTGCAATCCTCGAAAGACTCACGAGACACTGATTTGGGATTTATCCTGAACTGAATTGCAGTATTTGGAAAAACTGCTTCTTAACGGATGCTGGGAAAATCAGGCTGGGGTTTTTTTATAACACATTTGCTCAGCCTCCTCTGGCGTCATTCTGAAGTCAGAGACAAGTGTTTATGTGAGAGCTGATGAACTCTGATAAAGAACAGTGGGACTAAGCCTGCTCTGTGATGATATCTGCAGCGCAGCATCACATGAATGCCTTTCAAAGGATTTAACATGTCTGAGAGCGCCAGGAATGCTGAAAGTGAATGTCAGCAAAGATTAGAAATAATTATTGGTACTTACATTGTGTTTGATGGATTATTAAAATGGTAAACTAACTCACCAGATATAATAATTGGATTTAGTTATACTGCAGTCTACCACCTTTATGATTGATGCATATAATAATATTTACCATAAGGAATTCCTTTCTTGATTACTTCATCCAAATCCAATCATTATCTACTGACTTTTAAAATATGTGTAACAACCATTTGCGTGAGTAACTAAATCTATTGTGGTTCATATGACCTCAAAAGTCTAAGAAGCCTGTATAATACTCCATGGAATTAAAAAAGTAATTTTAATAGCACCTTTTTATCTCAGAATTAGGACTTTTTTTCTCGCAATTCTGAGAAGAAAAATGTGAAATATAAATGTGCAATTCTGAGAAGGAAAGTGCTCACTGAAAGTCAAAATTTATATAAAGTTGCAGATTAGAGGAATAAAAACTTAAATGAAAATGAACTTTTAAGTTGAAGTACTAATATAAATAAATAAAACGGAAAATTTAAACCTATATAATAAAATGCAATAGAAAAAAAAAACTATTAAAAATCCATTACTTTTATGTTGTCTTTTTTCATCTGTTCAAAAACACATTCATGGAAAACAACAACATGAACAATCTGCTAAACATTGGGCTCCATTGAATGAACAAAATCATGTTTAGAACAGCTTTATGGCAAGTAAATGATTTTCAGGGTGAATTATTCCTTTAACTTCAACACAAAATGAAAACTGACCCTATTTACTTTCTTAATGCATGTTGCTGCAGATTCATCTGGGCTAAATGACTATTTAAGCATTGCTTTAGCAAACTCGCACTCTATTAAAGTATGCCAGGCCTACTTTTTACAATCCAATCAATTCCTGATGTATAAAAATCAACTTTCACTGTCATGAACATTCTAAAAAATGTGTCAAATTGCAGAATCAAATGGGTTGAAAACAGAAATTCACATTACCTTTAAAAGGCTTCAGTCTTTATAATCGCAGGTGAAGAGTAAAAGATCACAACCTGAAATGAAAGGCGTTTGGTGATGATGCTGAATATTAGGAGGTTATCTGTGTTAAGACGAGATCAGACACCTCCACAAAATACTGTTGCACTGTCAACAGAAGCCTTTCATCCGCAAGCATACCACGATCACACACTTTTTCAGGAATCCTTTATAAAAAGAAGTCTGTGGGCGAGGTGAGTAAAGCTAAAGACAGGAAGCTGGCTGTGAGAGGTGTTCTTCTCATGAGAGGAATGAGTTCAATAAAACTAGCTCTGAATGAAATCGAGCAAACATCCCTGCTTATGAGAGTGTGACACGTTTTCCATTCACGAGGCTAAAATTAGCCTAAATCTACACCAACAGAATGAAAAGAAGTGCTCAGCAAGAAAAGAAGAACTATGTATCTTCAGGAAATGATTCATAGATAACTTTCAGCTTCGGTGCCTCCTTTATATTTCCAATTTTTGGTGCGGTTTAAAGACTCGAAGACAAACACACCATCAGTTTGCCAATTCGCTAGGAACATTTTCAATGTAAAATAACTCATAGTTTGACCAGTTTTTTTTTTTTCTTCTACAGAATATGCTTTCAATGAACAAATCATTTAGACTGGTTTTGTAAATGTTTTATTTCAAGCTTTTGTAGAAACTTTTAATAGCAAGTTTTAAAACAAATTTGGTTTTAACTTAAAATATCTTCAAAAGTGTTAACTATGTAAAAAAGGTTTCTCACAGAGCTAAAACCAGCACAATCTGATAAAACATGCTTCAAAGGGGTTTGACATTAAGAACATATTGGTGGATCTTCTATACAGTATATAATGTATGTATATACATATAAACGTGTGTCAACATTAAAGATTAGTTTTCTAGTGAATAATGATTTAAAGGTCCCCTGAAGTGCTTTGAAACATGCGTGGTGATGTAATTTAAACTGAAACAGGAAAACAGGGCGGGACATATCGAGCAGCTCCGCCCCCATTTTAAAATAGCCAATAGCATTTTGTTTATATCTGCTCGGGCCAGAGCCGTACATGAGCTCGGTAAAGCCGCATTTGACAGCCATAGTCTAATAGATTACACCCTAGATTCAATATGAAATATTGAATGCAAATTGTGTCACTGTTTTGGAGCACACTGGCTTATAGATAACCTTAAGACTAACGTATTGATACTAACACCCAAAAAACTTCAATTTTGATTTCATGGGACCTTTAAATTTAAATCTGTTACACAGACAAAGCTATCAAATGACTTAAGACTTGTAAAATATTGTAAACATCTACTTTTATGGTGCCTTTGTGTCCCATTTAAAGCTTGGAAAAAAAGTGTTTCTATTGGTAACTAATACAAAAAAAAAAAAAAAAAAAAATCAGTTAATTAAAGATAATATAAATATTAGATGAAAAACGTAAACTGAAAAAAAAAAAAAAAAAAAACAGAAGTGTTCCTTTGGCAACTAATATTTATTTATTTTTTAAATACTACAATTACTAAGACTACAATAAAATTAAAACTATGTAAAACTAATTAAAATTACAAAAGCACATAAATTACTAAAACTTAAACTAAAATATAAAAGTAAAAGTTAACAAATAAATTAATAAATATAAGAATATAAAAACAATACTAATACATTATTGCTTGTATCCTCCAACCCTAAAGGCAACTGCCTATAAGAAAGGCTAAGAAAGTGATATTTAAGAGGGTCAAGAACGATATGAGGGCGAGAAAAATTATATGAGAAATTTCTTGTTGGGTAAACTACTGCTTTAAATGGATGATGCATTTTCTCCATTCATTTCTGGCAAATAATTTGGATCCTGGCTAGATATAGGAGAACTGACAGAAAACATAATAAAATAGTTTAGCACAGACTGATACACACCAATCTCAGTCATTTCAATGCAATAAAACATTAAGTACAGAATTTGAACATGAGCAAAAGGTTCTTGAACTCAGTGCTATGTTGAAATGTCTTAAATATGAGAAAAAATGAAGGACTGTGGAAACAATCTCCATTATAATGAATCATCAGCACGGGGTCTGCCGCATGTTTATGGTGAGGCGTTATCAGCGACACACTCGGGCGACTGTCTCGCTCATAAATGAAATACATAATTTCCATTGCAGACCGGCGTACATATTGCTAATTAAGAGACCCATCTGCAATAAGCAGAGAGAAGAAGAAAGAGCAGGAGAACGGCTGTGGTGGAAAGTCACATGGCTGAAGACAGGCAGCAAGGACTGGGGGACCAGATTCTGAATATTAATATTGCATATTACAGACCTCCATGAATACAAACTGCTTCCATCCATCATGTCAAAAACAATATGGGTCTTCCAATCATGCTCACGCTGAACTCCAAAGTTGGGTTTCAGCAAGACATAAGATACATTTTATATCAAACAAAAACAATATAATACACAATTCAGAAGTTTGGGGTCAATAAGATTTTTTGTTTTGGAAAGGAACAAAAGGACGGACGGAAAAGTGATAGTAAAATCAGCCGTGGCCTAATGATTAGAGAGTTGGACTCGTGATCCAAAGGTTGTGAGTTTGAGTCTCAGGTCCGGCAGTAGTTGTAGGTGGGGGGAGTGAATGTCCAGCGCTCCCTCCACCCTCAATACCACGACTGAGGTGCCCTTGAACAAGGCAATGAACCCTCAGCTGCTCCCTGGGTGCCGCAGCATAAAATGCTGCCCACTGCTCCGGGTGTGTGTGTGTGTGTGTGTGTGTGTGTTCACTGCTGTGTGTGTGCGCACTTTTTATGGGTTAATGCAGAGCACAAATTCCAAGTATGGGTCACCATACTTGGTCGTATGTCACGTCACTTTCACAAAATGACAATAAAGGCATTAATAATGGTACAAAAGATTTCCATTTCAAATAAATGCTGTTCTTTTGAATTTTCTAGATTCTGAGTCACAGTTTCCATAATAATAAGAAATGTTTCTTGATTGCAAATCAGCATATTAAAATGATTTCGAAAGGATCATATGACACTTAAGGCATGAATAATAGTTGCTGAAAATTCAGCTTTGCCATCATACGAATAAATTACTTTTTAAAATGTATTCAAACAGAAAACACCTTTAAGTTGTAATATTTTACAGTATTACTGCTTTATTGTATATTTGATCAAATAAAGGCAGTTTTGGACTTCTTTCAACATTAAAGAAAAAAAATCTTACCAATCGCAAACTCCTAAACAGTAGTGTATATTATAAGGAAGAGGAAAGTTGAGAAGAGAAAGTTATCTGTTAGCATTCCCGTTCATCTCAACAGCAGCTGGTCAATGGTGTAGTTACAGCATCTACCAGCAGAGGTTAACCAGCTAAACCTCGACTCTGTGTGGATTTATGGCATTTATTATACAACACAGCAATTAAAAGGTTTAACACAATTTAACACACCATGATACAAGGCAAAACTGTTGACCTCACTGAAATATCATGATAATTTGGTTCTAATTTAGCAAAAGAAATATTGTCTTAAACACTAACCGAGGAAGATGATGTTTTATGTTTTGAAAAGCATTACGATCAACCTATATACACAACTGAAATGCAATTATTACATCTCCAGTTAAAACTATGAGAACATCTAAAACCACTACACAAACACTAACAAATCTTACACCAACTAGAATAATTTATAAAATAATGAAAATGCAGATAAATATGCTCAGTATGTGCGTAAGTTCAGTCAGGAGAGTTTTTGAAGCCAAGTAACCGTTCACAGAAATGTTTTCTTCAGTTGAATGGAATTGTCAACAGTGGAAAAGTCATTCTGTGAAATCTTCATAGGAAATCTATGAGGACAGCTGGCCTCCGACATGTGTCATTGTTCAGAGCAGTCCAAGAGAAAACGTTTCACATCCTGAGAGGGTCTTTGAACCCCTTGTCTTTTAATGGCCCAGTCAGTCAGGTAGCACTGCATGTTTCCGTAGAAGAACTTTAGTATTTTCTTTCTAGCACAAATGTTACACAAGAGCCCTGTACAAATATTCAAATCGATTACACATTTTCTTCCTTTTTGTCTGTTTTTAAAAGGTACACCAAGTAATTCCATGCATTTGTGATATGCATGCTGTATGTATATTCTTCTAATTTCCCATACGAATGGAATAGCTGAATGACCGGTTATATTTTCTAAAATCTGCTATATATGCCACTTTAAAGACTTATAATTCCCATACTGCAATACTCAACCCAAAGTTCTATTTCAAATGCTACAAATGAAGCTGTTTTTTTTGGTTTGTTTTTTTTACATTTCAATGATTTTTAATCTCCTTATTAATTATTTGACCAAATTACTAACAGTTATAGTGTCCTATGACCAAATTGAATTAAAAATGTAAAATAAATGTTTTTATTTCCAATAACAGGATGTGACTCGCTGAATTTAAACACAGAAATACACTGCCATTCAATTCCATTTCTGAATTACTAAATTACATTTAATGTGTCCCTGTTGAATAAAACTATTTATTTATTTTAAAAAAAATTCTTCATGACCTCATTTTTGAATGCTAATTTTTTTCTGATGATTTACACTACCAATGTATTTGTGTCATTGCATAATGTAGACTCTAAAATAAATGTTTTAATGACTTTACCAATCATTCCTTTTTTAATAATAACAATAATAAAACTGTCTATATGTAATCATCTTCACTGAGCATGAGTTTGAATGTTCTAACAGTCTTTAATTTCCTTGTGTGTGTCGAGGTGCCCGTGCTCTCGCCCGCTGCTCTGCCCCGGGTGTGTGCCGCCATTTGGGTGCCATTCCCTTGAGTTTCTTCCTTTTCCTGTCAGACACGCACCACACCTTCTCACAGTACTGCTCCATCCGCTGGAAGTTACTGTAGCCGATCAGCTGCATGAAATCCTTGTACCAGTGCTTTGAGGAGGATGGAGCGGAGGGCAGGCTGGGGAAGGGGCAGGGTGGAGGTCTGTGCGAAGAATCGCCTTCATCTTCCTCGCCTTTATGCAACAAACCCTCCACTTTCCCCTCATCCAACACCTCCAAAGTGACACTTACCACCGTCTGGACAAAGCCAAGCTCTGTGGACTGGCACACGTAGACCCCTGCGTCTCCCTTCGCTATTTTAAGGAGCAACAAGCCGTGGGGGGTTTGAATCACACGATCATCGCCTTTCACCTGAAGGAGAGAAACAGCATGCAAAGGACACTCTCAGATTTGTGTACTTTGCTTGATAGGCTATTCTGGCTGGTTTCTAGGCTGGTCCAAATCAAACGAGTCCACTTCCAAGTCTTAGTTACTTAATCTGATTACTTTTTTTCAAGTAACTAATAAAATAATGAATTACTTTAACATTTACAACAAAATATCTGAGTTACTTTGTTTTTTTTCCCATTTATTGACTAACATCTCTCCAGTCCCTGTGTTGAGAGAAATTGGGAGTATGTCCAGAGACAGAGGCACTTTTTTTCAGCCTAAGGCTTAGCAAATTCACTTTAAATTTGTCAAAAATATAACCTTTGGGTTTTTTGTTACCATAAACAAATAAACAATCCCAGCCCACTGAGCCCAGGTGACAAAAATTAACGTAATGGATTACTTTCCGTAAAAAGTAACTGATTAACGCAAATAGCTACTTTTTATGTAGTTACCCAATATTGTAATGCATCACTTTTAAAAGTAACTTTCCACAACATTGTTAACCCACATGATTTAAGGTATAATTATGCATATATGAAAATAAAATACTTTTGGGGAATCTGTTCTAATCCCTAAACACAAGTAAAAGTTAATGTAATGATGCTCGGTTTGACTAATATTACTGATATATGTGCCATTATTAAAAGTCTAATTTACCATGATTCTGCAGAGAGATGTCTTGGAGCACAGAGATGGTCAGAGTGACATTATTCTTTTCTATTTAAAATGAATTGAATCACTAGGGGCTATACTGCCCAGCCTCCCTGTGGTCAGAATAGTAAAATTAAGCTTTAATCTATATTTAACAGCCCTCTCTCAGCAGGGGTTCAGACCATAGTTTGTGATGAAATCATTTCTGAGCCTGACCATATGAGGAGAGCTCTATATTATTCACACACATGTGTGTGTGTGTGTGTGTGTGTATATATGACTGATGTATAAATGCATGTATGAATATATCGTAATAATAATACAAAAACTATCTTAGGGTTAGGGATCGGGAAAGTATTATGTCATTTTAATATAGTATAATATAATATAATATAATACATGTGACCCTGGATAGCCAAAAATACACTGTATTGGGTCAAAATTATTGATTTTTCTTATATGCTGAAAATCATTCGGATATTAAGTAAAGATCATGTTCCATATTTTGTAAATTTATTACTGTAATATATCAAAACTTAATTTTTGATTAGTAATATGCATTGCTAAGATCTTCATTAGGACAACTTTAAAGGCGATTTTCTCAATATTTCGATTTTTTTTGGACCCTCAGATTCCAGATTTTCAAATAGTTGTATCTCGGCCAAATATTGTCAGATCCGAACAAACCACATATCAATGGACAGCTTTCAAATGATGTATAAATCTTAATTTCGAAAAATTGACACTTAAAACTGGTTTTGTGGTCAAGGTTCACATATACTAATATAATAATATAATATAATATAATTTTACAATTATATATTATTATGGAGGGAAAATGTTTTATTTTTATCTATTATTTATCATTTTCTTCCTGCTAGAATTATAAAAATAAAGTTAGTGTTAGGTTAGCTACATAATATAATATAATATAATATAATATAATATAATATAACACATTTTATTTAAAATGATGAAAGTCTGTATATTCTAGATGCATGCTTTTGTACCTCCTCCATATCCACGCCATGTTGAATGTACCATGTTACAGATGCCTGCAATGATCGTGGTCTGCACTCCAGCAGGGTACTATTGTTCTCCACACCATATACCAGCTTTTCTGAGATGATTTGTTCTTCTGTAACACAAGCATTCCCACATACTGAACAGCCTAGTCTAATATATTCCTTTTAAGGTGATATTTTCAACAACGAACACAATCAACCTCTTGCAACAGAATTCAAACTTGTGTCAACTGTTGACATTGTGTTTTCATTTTTATGTTCTCAGGTAAACACAGTCTTACATTCAAGAAATCCATACATTGTGCTCATAGCGGAGACTCCAGCAGGTTTCCAAGCACACAATCTGAATGCATCTTGTGAACAGATACCATCAGTATTCAAGGGATAGAGATTTTTTTTATATTGCTTTCAAATGAGCTCAGGGGTACAGTTCTTCTAGTTTTTTTTTCTTTCCCTTATGTTTCATTTTTAACTGTGTTGTCTGCCTTAGTTATTTTCAAATGTGCTGTAAAAAAAAGATTGATTGATAGATTAAAAAAGCGCACTGACCCAAAACATTTGAATATTTTGTCACTAAATATATAAAACATTAAATATACAATATCTATATCTATAGATATTATAGTTACAGAATGCCTTGAAGTTCTTTCCACCATAAACAATGTAAGATTGAATCATTTAAAGTTTTGAATTTTTACTTTTTTCACATTATTAATATCTTTTAGCTTCAAAGTGAACGTTGTAATGATATCAGAGCTTATATTTGAAGTAGGCTTGATTCAAGACGAAATGGAGAAAAATAATAAAAAAAAACTGGGCAGTCACTGTCACAGGATGTGTTTCTGCTAAAGTAAAAGCACCATCTGCGCATAAAGCTCAGAAACTCTCATTAACTATACTCTAACCTCTTCAACTTTCACAGATCTCATCCGCTTCATTTTTCCCTATAAAGCTTCTAAGACTCTAATATCCTCCATTGATCAAGCTAGAACATACCACTAAGCTGAAGCCCGTTGCACTGCTGAACCGCATTGCCATGGCGGACATCTTGCCGTCTGAAGCGCCTAAAGAATAAAAGAGAAAAATGAGACATTGATATAACCCAGACACAGCCCGCATGTCTGCTTGCAATTGTCATAATATCATCCTGCTGCCCAAGGTGTGTAACAGCACAGGGAGGTGACAGAAATACAATCAGACTCGCTCTGGTTTTTGTCTGTACTCTTTGAGTAATGACTCTGACAGGCATTTGGTGCTGATTGTGCGTGACTTCTCTGGCTTTGCATACAAAGTGAGCGTGTGATGGGTATTAATATGGGTGAGAGGTGTTAGCATCAATCGCTAACAAGCTCAGACTGATGACAGCTGACAGGCCTTTGAGTCTGGATTAGGGAAACACTCCCACTCGCCCTTCACTCCGATATGCTCGGCACACAAGCACACACGCGCTACCCTGCGGATAAGTGAAACATCAAAAGAGCTCTCACAAAAACACACACTCGCCAAGTTCACTGAGCACACTAATGGAAACACTGGGTTGGAAAGCGAACAAGATTATGGTGCACATACACATTCTGACAAGCTAGAAACTGTAGACTAAAAAAAAAAGTTGCTTAATCAAGAAATGCATTAATAACCTAATTTTGTGATGCAAGACATGGAAATAAAACAATCTTTTCCAAATGTCAAGACACCTAAACGTTTCTTATTATAAAAGCAATCTATGGTCTCAGTATTTTTATGCATAAGACCTGCCAAATGAGCAAGTTATTTTAGTATGTTTGTTTAAGATTAAAAGATTAAATCTTAAGAGGCATATGATGTTATGACTCCTACTACAAGAGGTTTAAAGGAAATGATAGCCACCCTTGGAGAACATTAAAATCTACATTTACCTAAATTAAGAACAAATTATTTATCTGCTGTAAGCAATGTAAATATTATTATAAATATTTATACATATTAGCTAATGAATTTACCAATTATTATTCATATTATTATTATTGTTATTATTAGTATTACTATTAATACAACTACTACTACTACCACTAATATTATTAATAATACATTTAAATTAAATGGAACTAAAAGTATTTAAACATTAAATAAATAATAATATTACATTACATGACAAAATCTCAAACCAGCAAATCTGCATTAATTTTAACACAAAATGACAAAATAGTTGCATTTATAAAATATATATTGTTCAAAATGAGCTATTTGGACACTTGGAGGGGGGGGTATATCCCCTCCTTATTTTGTACATTTGCCCACTAACAAAGAAATGATCAGTCTATAGCTTTAATGGTAGGTTTATTTTAAAAGCGAGAGGCAGAATAACAACAACAAAAAAAAATCCAGAAAAACACATTTCAAAAAAAGTTATAAATTGATTTGCATTTTAATGAATCAAATAAATATTTGACCCCTTTGCAAAACCCTTGTTGGCAATCACAGAGGTCAGATGTTTCTTGTAGTTGGCCACCAGGTTTGCACACATCTCAAGAGGGATTTTGTCCTACTCCTCTTTGCAGATCCTCTCCAAGTCATTAAGGTTTCGAAGCTGACGTTTGGCAACTCGAACCTTCAGCTCCCTCCACAGATTTTCTATGGGGTTAAGGTCTGGAGACTGGCTAGAGACCTAAGCCAGTAACTAAGACCACTCCAGGACCTTATTGTGCCACTCTTTTGTTGCCTTGGCCATGTGTTTTGGGTCATTGTCATGCTGGAATACCCATCCACAGTCCATTTTCAATGCCCTGGTTGGCTTCAATGCCCTGGCCGTGACGGTACATGGCCCCATCCATCGTCCCTTTGATGCGGTGCAGTTGTCCTGTCCCCTTAGCAGAAAATCACCCCCAAAGCATAATGTTTCCACCTCCATGCTTGACGGTGGGGATGGTGTTCTTGGGGTCATAGGCAGCATTCCTCTTCCTCCAAACATGGCGAGTTGAGTTGATGCCAAAGAGCTGGATTTTGGTCTCATCTGACCACAACACTTTCACCCAGTTCTCCTCTGAATCATTGGCAATCTTCAGACGGGCCTGTACATGTGCTTTCTTGAGCAGGGGGACCTTGCGGGCGCTGCAGGATTTCAGTCCTTCACGCCGTAGTGTGTTACCAATTGTTTTCTTGGTGACTATGATCCCAGCTGCCTTGAGATCATTGACAAGATCCTCCCGAGTGGTTTTGGTCTGATTCCTCACCGTTCTCATGATCATTGAAACTCCACGAGGTGAGATCTTGCATGGAGCCCCAGACCGAGGGAGATTGACAGTTATTTTGTGTTTCTTCCATTTGAGAATAATCACACCAGCTGTTGTCACCTTCTCACCAAGCTGCTTGGCGATGGTCTTGTAGCCCATTCCAGCCTTGTGTAGGTCTGTCAGGGACAATCTTTTATACATGTAACAAACTGAGATTAGGATAACTCCCTTTAAGAGAGTGCTCCTAATCTCAGCTCCTTACCTGTATAAAAGACACCTGGGAGCCATACATCTTGCTGATTGTTACGGGATCAAATATTTATTTGACTCATTAAAATGCAAAATCAACTTATAACTTTTTTGAAATGTGTTTTTTTGTTGTTGTTATTCTGTCTCTCACTGTTCAAATAAACCTACCATTAAAATTATAGACTGATCATTTCTTTGTGAGTGGGCAAACATACAAAATCAGTAGGGGATCAAATAATCCCCCCCCCCCCACCCCCCCCACTGTATGTAATGAGACAATTTTAAGTATAGCTTAATCTGAATAATTATTAAATAATTTTGACCTAATTATCTATCTATCTATATATCTATATATATATGTCAATATCTCTCTCTCTCTCTCTATATATATATAGAGAGAGGGGGGGGGGGGGGGACACTTCAAGGGTGAGTAAATGATGACAATTTAAATTTTGTGCATGAACCATCCTTTCAAGTCTTTATTTCCTGTAAAGCTGCTTTGGAACAATATCTACAATGAAAAGTGCTACACAAATAAATATGGCTACCTTTTTGTATACAGCCCAGCAGGGTAGTACCGGGAACATGTGAACCCATCCCATGCACAGTAGGGGTCTCTGGCCAGGCAGCAGTCGGTGCAGGCTGAACCGTACAGCCCACACTGGTGCACACGGATCTGTGTTACACCCAGCTCAGAGCCCACGTACAGCTGTTGCTATGGAGATACAAACACTGCTGTCAACCGCTTTGTTATATGTGATGAATGCCATTATGTCCAAATCACCACGTTAGCATAATGATGCCGATAAAATCATTCTACAATTATTTGTGTGTATTGTAAATAATTCAATATATCACAATATTAACACAGAAAAAAAGATGCTCATATTTGATTCATAATATTTATTAATGACTGCAAGAATTAATAATTAACTATGGAGCATCTGACTTGTTATAAATGCTGAATTTGCCATAGGTATCAAGCTGATCACTCATGCATGAAAAGTTTACTCAATACCACCATCTCCAGGTGGGAAAACTACAGTGTATGTGAGGATGAACTGAGAAAGTCTTACTCGCTTGGTAGAGATAAGGATCTCTGTAATAGGAACAGGGACCTAGAACGAGAAGAAAAAACTGTGTTTAGTGTGAAGATGGTTTCCAACGGAAATGAAATGGTTTCAATATAAAAATAAAAAGTCACTCAAAGGACTTCTGATGACCTTGAAAACTTGCAATTCCTCCAGAAGAACTTCTTCAACTGTGTCGGTTTCTTTGTTGTAGATTGTGATCAATTTTAATACTGCAGAATTATCTGGAGTTAAAAAAAAAAAACAGAGGACCTCAATTATTTACTTATAAAATAAATTTGGTGTATTATTATTATCCTATTTTAATCTGTTTATTTTTTTTATCAAAAACATATTTTTGTTTTTTTTTATGTTTAGCAGAGTCATGGCTGCAAAAAAGTAAAGAGTAAAGAGTGTAATATTGTGAAACATTTGTACAATTTTAAATGTTTTCTGATGATTTAATATATTTTTAAATGTAATTCTTGTAATGGCAAAGCTGAATTTTCAGCAATCGGCGATCCTTCAGAAATCATTCTAATATGCTGATTTCATGCTGAAGTAACATTTCTTATGATCTGTTCAGTATAATAATTATTATGTTGAAGAGCTGAGCTGTTTGTTTGTTGTTGATTTTTTTGTGGCAACTACATTTTTCAGGATCCTTTGATTAATCGAAAGTTCAACAGAACAGCATTTACTGGAAAGAGAAATCTTTTGTAAAATAAAAATGTCTTTACTGTAACTTTTGATAAATTGAGTGCATCCTTCCTGAACGTATTAACTTTTCAAAAAATAAAAAATTAACAATCTTACAAACCCCAAACGGTAGTGTATATATTTTTAAATTATTGTCAACTTTTTAGAAACACATTATCTTATACACTGTAAAAAAAAGTAAAGTTGAGCCAACTTAAAATTTTAAGGCAACCAGCTTCAGCAGATTTTTGAGTTCTCAACTTGTTGTTTTAAGTTTATACAACAAAAAGTTGAGAATCTCCTACAAAAATAAGTTGAGAGAACTCAAAAATCCGTTGAAGCTGGTTGCCATAAAATTTTAAGTTGGCTCCACTTTTTTTTTTTTTTTGGCCTTAGTATGACAAGCAACAATTACATAAAGCCTATGACTCTGCAAATCAGGTGTAAAAGAAAATATAGGCACTAAAATTGAATACCAGTCCCTATGAAGAGAACATTGTAGTGTCCGTCCTCAGCTTCCACTCGGTCCACCGCCAGCTGTGTGAGTTTACGCTCTCCTTCAGTGTCCAGCAGAATGGGCCGCCTGTGAACGGGATGCACTGCCTGGAACATGAGGGAATGTGTACGCACAAAACGCAGGACCTCATCCGGATACTCCTTTGAACTGGAAAACTGGCCTCCGTTTATCTTACTGGCACACTGTGAGAGACCAAAATCAGTAAATATGAGTACAGCATGAACAGAGTTCTCCAAGTCACGAAAGCCTTTCAGGTCTTTCATTTTGTTGCTCCTAATCTGAGAACAGCTCGCCCGCTTCTCACTGCTATAACCTTTTAGAACAAGAGACTAATCAGAAATCCTGCGGTGCACGACTAAAGCTACCAAATTGCCTTTTAAAAGGTCAGCTGCCAGAGACAAACACATTTTCATATGCTTTTCCCAAGAATAACCGCATCATGGAAAGTAAAGAATTGAGACAAATTCTGAAATGTGAACAATGGATGTACGCCGATTCTTCAATATGAGACAAGACACGACACACCAGAGAAAATTACTGTGAATTACATGTCATTACTAACTATTGGAAACAAATCTTACTCTTTTAATGGCTGGAGATAAATAGCCAGAGAAGGACATTAATCAGCACATATCAGATATAATTATAATTCAGACCATGGCAATTTAAACGCTTCGATTTCACAGTACCTTTGTAAGTGCTCGGTTTCAGGCATTAATGTTAAAGAATTGGCATGACACGCTCGAGGAGAATAGTGATGTGCACCGTCATGCTGAAAATAGACTCATCTGCCATGAGAGATTTTGTGCGTCTGAAGAAATAAGATCCAAAATTCAACATTCACTCAAGTGGGCCTCCAAATGACGCCGTGTGTCAGAGGTGTAAATTCAACACGCCGTGACACTTTGTACACTGGGATTTCTGATACAACAAAAAGATGACACAAAGCGACTGATGGAGCAAATATTACTTACCGATCCAGGTCGCGGGTAGGGGACCCTGCCGTCGTACACCTTCCAGTGGTGGTCAGTTTGTTCCCGGTATGCAAAAGGCCCGTTAAACGCTGCACGGATGTCTTCCATGTTATACATGCACACTGCGTATCCTTTAAAGATGGCACTGAGTGACAAACAGATGAAGATGAGCATCCAGGCTGCTGTTCGTCAAAATAAACTGAGAATATAAAAGTATACATTGCTCTGTTCAGTGTTCAGTGACCTCACTCACCTGGTGGTGCTAAACAGACCAAAGATCTCTGGATTTTTCTCATCTTTCTTCCGTAGCACAAACACATCCTCTAAAATAACACATAGATACACACAAAAATGATGTCATCATCAGATAAACCTGAATTTGTGCCAAGCATGATTTTACAGAATGTCGTTGGATCAACATCCTTTTTTGGACTTGGAACAACATTTTTAAATCAGTCAGTGCCTTCTGATTTAGAGTAAGGGTTAGGGATTGTTTAACAGGAAAATATGTTAATCCAGGTGAATAAGAGTTTGAAATTCATTTCCTAGAGAAGATATTTCTCAACTTTTTTGGCAGCCGAAATTCTTTAACCTAAAATATTTATATGAGGCCTACTACCTGAGATTTTAAGTTAATATATTAACTTAATATAAAAACATTCACATATCCAACAAATAACATATTGAATATAAATACTGATTGGTTATTTCACTCTTTTTATATTAAATATATATATACTGTATATATTACATAATGTTACATTTACATTTAGTCATTTAGCAGACACTTTTATCCAAAGCGAACAGATAAAAGAGAATTACAATATGCTACTAGAGGGCACATAGGTCTGTACTGAATTTAGGTAAAGGGGTGCAGAGCCAGTGGTGGTTTTGTAGGCAAACATTAATGCCTTGAATTTTATGCGAGCAGCTATTGGTAGCCAGTGCAAATTGATGAACAGAGGTGTGACGTGCGTTCTTTTCGGCTCATTAAAGATTAATCTTGCAGCGGCATTTTGGATTAATTGTAGAGTTTTGATAGAATTGGCTGGAAGACCTGCCAAGAGAGCATTGCAATAGTCAAGTCTGGACAGAACAAGAGCTTGAACAAGGAGTTGTGTTGCATGTTCTGAAAGAAAGGGCCTGATCTTCCTAATATTATATAAAGCAAATCTGCAGGACTGGGCAGTTTTAGTAATGTGATCTGAGAAATTCATCTTATCAATCAATCACAATTCCAAGGTTTCTGGCTGTTTCTGAAGGAGTTATGGTTGATGAGCCTAAATGGAAGGTGACATTGTGATGAAGTGATGGGTTTGCTGAAACCACAAGCAGTTCTGTCTTAGCTAGGCTGAGTAGAAGGTGATGCTCCTTCATCCAGCAAGAAATGTCTGTTAGACATGCTGAGATGCGACCAGTTATCATCGGATCATCAGGATGGAATGAGAGGTAGAGTTGAGTGTCATCAGCATAGCAGTGATATGAAAAGCCATGTTTCTGAATGACAGAACCTAGTGATGCCATGTAGACAGAGAAGTGGTCCATGAACTGAGCCCTGAGGCACCCCAGTAACTAGATGTTGCGACTTGGATACCTCACCTCTCCAGGATACCTTAAAGAACCTATCTGAGAGGTAAGATTCAAACCACTGGAGTTCCTGAGATGCCATTTCTCAATAGGGTTGACAGGAGGATCTGGTGGCTGACCGTATCAAAAGCAGAAGACAGATCCAGCAAGATAAGTAATGAAGACTTGGAAGCCGCTCTTCCAAGTCTTTTAGGGATTCAACAACTGAGAGCAAGGCAGTTTCGGTCGAATGTCCACTTCTGAAGCCAGATTGGTTGCTGTCCAGGAGGTTGTTCTGTGTGAGAATATATATATATATATATATATATATATATATATATATATAATATATACACACATACATGCATACATACATACATACATATATATATACACACACACATGTGAATGTTGCATCTATATGATTACATTATTAATTACATTTTTCATCTTTTTTTTTTTTTTACATTTTTAAACTTTTTTTTTTTTGGGGGGGAAGGCAAGAACTGCTTCCAAAAAAGGGTACCTTGAATGCTATTCGTATCACTTTGCATTGAATCATCTGCCAATTGCATAAAAAAAGTATCTTTAGACATCAAAGCCAAACAATACATCTGTAGTAACAAAATGATTGCATATTTATTAATTATATATTAAAATATAATTTTTTTGTAAAATATAACTGAACAACAAAAATGACAATGCCAAATAAATATATAATAGTTTATGCTAACTTATGCTGTGAGATCTATTGCAAATTCATCCGGATAGACAGATGGATACCTGATGAAATCTCTATAGCAAAAGTCAAAATGTGAAGAGCAAAAACAGATTAATCAGCACTTTTGCTCTGAGGCATAAGATGAATAAAATCACTGAGCTGGAAGAAACGGCTCATCTGAGGCTAAAACTGCAGTTTTTCTTCTTTTATGTGCTATTGTGTCAAGCGGCCCTACGTTGATGGATTCCAGATACTGCTCAGGACAGTGATTTCCTCTGTATTTTTCCAACACAAGAGCTATATCAAAAGTTGCAAACTATGACTGGAGTAAGTATTGCATACTTCTCTATATACAGTAGTATGCAATATTAGGGTATGGTATGACAAATATGTCAGAGCTAACCAGATGACATACTGTTTATGGTTAATTTTACAGCAGCTCAAACAGCAGAGCAAGGCACTAGCAATGCCAAGAACTGAAAACCTTGAATGCAATGCATGTCGCTTTGGATGAAAGCATCTGCCAAATGCAAAAATGCAATTTGTATGAGTAAGTGCAAGCATATTTCATGTACAGTATGTATATGTGCAAGCTGTATGGGCTAATATCACACATAATCCCTTGCACTACAGAATAAGACGAGCCTGAGATGTTCAAAATGCTTACAGTACAGAACAAAAACACAATTTTAGACCTAGTACTGGTAATTCTCCATGTCATAAGAAAGTAGAATGTCCCCTACCGAGCTCATCAAAGTGTGTGTCAATGCCGTTGGGTCCAGCCACTGAGCAGATCAAACGAGTCTTCAGGAAAGAGCTCCATCTGTTTACCAGCATTCTCTGACCACCCTGGTCATTCTGACAGCAGGGGAAAGATAAAAAGACACTTCATTTCACCTGACCTATGGGTGGTGCTGTCTTGCAGCACATGATTTTGACAAAGACAAAAAGTAATTGGCCAGTGCTTGGCTGGTTAGCTTCAGAAATGAATCCCATGCTGGCTGATGTTGTTATTAAGCAAAATGTGCACCATTGTGGGGGAAAAAAACATTGTTTTTCATTGAAAACCATAAAAAAAAAAAAAAACGTGTATTTTGACTAAATAATTTTTGCAAGCATTTCATTACATTATAATGTTTTGCCAGAAGTTGCTTATACTGTCGGTTGTTTTGATGTCACTGGGCAGCTATAATGAAGCCAAACAATCAGTGTTGACATTGGCATTTATGGGAAAAAAAATTATAAAACTGGTTCCCTATGAACCATATGCTATTGCTATTGAGATGAAGAGGAAAGCTAAGTAAACGCTTTCTTTAAGCATTATAGATCATGCTTTGAATGTTAAACAAGACTAATTTGATTAAAAGATCTAAACAAGCATGTGTTTGGTATCATACCGCACAGACTCTGGCCACTCTGCTGTAAACGGCTATGTTTCCTCCTTCCATGTTGGCCACTCGTTCCGTGAAGAAGTAGTAGACCTTATCATCAGCAGGATCGTCATTGTCAGGGATCACTGCTGAACCCACGAACTTCGGCTCTAAGAAAAAAAAATAAATAAAGAGATGTGGTTAGAATTACACACTTGTAAAATACTGGTAAAAGTTTTTTTCATGTTTTTGGCAGAAGCTTCTTCTGCTCACCAAGGTTGCATTCATTTAATAATAATAAAAAATTTAATTTTTTTTCCCCTCTCTCTCTGATGGCAAATCCAGATTTTTAGCATAATCACTCCAGTCTCATAATCCTTCAGAAATCATTCTAATATGGTGATTTTCTGCTCAGGAAGCAATGATTATTATAGTTAAAAACACTGCTTAATATTTATGTGAAAACGATCAATTTATTAATTATTATTATTGGTGCTCAATGATTAACAATGATTCTTATTATCAATGTTAAAAAACATTTTTTTCTGCTTAATATTTATACACTACCATTCAAAACACATTCAGCAAAGATGCATTCAGTTGATCAAAAGTGACATTAAAAGACATTTATAATGTTACAAAGGATTTCTATTTCAATAAATGCTGTTTATTGAACTTTCAATTCATCAAAGAATCCTAAAAAATGATGACGGTTTCCACATAAATGCTAAAATGATCATTATTCCTAAAGATCATGTGACACTGAAGACTGGCGTAATGGATGCTGAAAATTCAGCTTTACTATGCAAAACAACATGTAGGATATAAATCTGTCATTTTAATGTTCAAAATACATTTGCCTTATATAATCAAATATTAATAAATCCACTATCTTATGTGTGATCCGCATGTTGGAGGCCAAAGCAGCTTTGTGCAGTGAATGTGAGTGGGATTAGATCTTCAGCGTTTCATGAGTCAGCAGCGAGAACACTTAACACCAGATAACACCATTCAAAACATGAACAGATCTCAACCCCAGACTATTGAGTGCACACAGAAAATGTAAAAGTCTCCATGGAGTCGTGCTCGATGCTCTGCATTACGCACTCGAATGTTATCGAGCAGATGACCTTAGGATGTTATGGTATTTGACCGTGGTTTATTATGTCTGAATGGATGTTAGAGAGATGGATGGTACGTGTCAAACACCTCGCTCTCTGTCTCTCTGTATGATTAATGCATCGCAGCAGGGGTCGGAATCATATGTGATAAGTGTGAGAGAACGCCATATTTTTTAACATCTGTCTGATACACTCAGGCTATCTTTAGAATGAATACAAAAGCTTAATTCATGCATCATCCAATCAGAATTTAAGTCAAAACTATCTGTTCTTAAATGCATATTCTGGCAGTTGTTAAAGATCAACTATGCATTCTATCCTCATATACAGCTGGATTCTGTGCATACTGCAAAAATAGCAGTAGTAGTATTGCAGTACGCCATTATCTTCAGTTACACTTGGCGGGGAGCTGATGTGTTAACTGCACCTACAATGAGGTCACAAGCCTTGCTACAGTGATACGCATGGTAAAAGCATCACTCTCGCTGCTCTGGGCTGAAGGCCAGATCTCTCGTATGGCTGCAGGAGGAGATATACAGCAAAGGGAAGCATTAAACCGGCTCACAGCAGGATGCCGCAGGCCTCTCTAAACCACACACAGGATGAACTGTACATCAATCTTGAATTCTACTTTATTGCTCTATTTGATTCTATGTATTCACATTTATGTGTATGATTGTTTTATATCCAGTAGCTATACGCTGCCATTCAAAAGTTTGCGATCAGCAAGATTTTATATTGTGAATTAATATTGTGAAATATTATTGCAATTTCTTATATTTGTTTCTTATTTTAATATACTTTAAAATAGAATTTATTTCTGTGACAGCGCTGTTTTCATCCGTCGTTACTCGTCTTCAGTCACATGATCCTTCAGAAATCATTCTAATATGCTGATTTATTATCAGTGTTGAAACGGTTGTGCTGCTTAATGTTTTTTTTTTTAACCTGTGATATATTTTTTCTTTGATTTTTTGATGAATAAAAAGTAAAAAATACATCTTTTCTAACAATATAAGTCTTTACTATCACTTTTTATCCATTTAACACATCCTTGCTGAATAAAAGTATTAATTTCTTTAAAAGAAAGAAAGAAAGATAGAAAGAAAGAAAGTTTACTGACCCCAAACTTCTGAATAGTAGTGTTAGACCCCTAAAGTTTTGAATAGTGTTTTTTAACAAAAATATGCCCCCCCCCCCCCATTTTTCTTGCCTTTTTTAACAAATAAAAGCCTTATAAAAAGTGAATTTCCATTTTAAATAGCTTTATTGTAAATTATGTTTATAGAGATTATTTGTTTTAAATAATAAAACGCATTTAAAAAAATAATATTTAAATAACTAATAAAAAATGATTAAATAACACATCTAACAGTACAGTACTTTAGGGCGCAGAAGAAAAAAAAAAACATAGTATTGCAATGTAATATTTCTTTCAATGTAATAAAATTTCCAAATAATATTTTATAGATATTTATAACATTACTTTTTGACAGTAGAAATTGGGTCATTATACATGAAAATATATAGCTGTATTGTATAACTTTAAAATACACATTTATGGAGCTCCATTTTATCTAAAAAAGCGTGGTGTAAATAACTACTAGCATCACTGTTCAAAGTATGTGTGGTTTGTAGGTTGACAAGCTCAGTTTCAAAACTTATCAACCAGCATGGTCTTTTTGGTGAAGCCAGTTGACCAAAGAAGTGTTGCTGGTTAAAGCCAGATTAAACAACAACAACAACAACAACTTCTTGAGGACACCAGGAATCATTATCTGCAACACAAAGTGCTTGTATTTTCAACAGTTTTCTCTCACCATTCAGCTGCTGTCTGTCACCCACTTCAGTCCTAATGAAACTTCGGTTGCCTAGACGATATAGAGCGGCATCATTCTCCCAATAATCAGTGTACAAGCCAACAAACAACTCCCCACCTGTCAATCAAACATGATTTAAAGAGAGAGAGAGAGAGAGAGGGGAAGTTAAATCAACATTATGGAATAAAATTGAGAAATACTTATTGGATTTAATACTGTAAAGGTGAAGTGTTTTTTGTCAAGTGTTTAAGTAATTTAAGCAGTTATTTATTCAGTTTCAATATATTATCTTAAAGAAAAATCGTCACTTAAAACTGGTAAGTCTTAAATCAGTTCAGTAATGTTACGATTTCATATTTCACATGGCATTTTCAATAGTATACATCAACAATTAATGACAAACATTGCATCCCTGAACACTTATGCAAATACATAACAGCTCTGGTAATGTATTTGTCATATATTGAGATACCAGGTTTCACCAGTGAGCAATAAATCCTGCGGTAAGTCACGAAGTAATGATCTAATATCAATTTAGCATCTAAACATGCTTTATTATAAACGATCCTGATGCTGGGCCGGCTGGGAGAGAATAAATTAATAACCCAGCTAAAAACAGTCTGCAGCTGCTGTCAGAGAGGAAGTCATCAAATTCATCTCTCAATTTCCCTTCAATCAAATCCCTGCTGCCATGTGAATGAGTGCTCTGAAGGGCTGGAGCTGAAGCGTGTTATGAAGAGCTTTCATGCTCGGTGGCCCCTGGCTCAAAATGCACTCGCTTCCTTTCAAAACTCAAGAACACACACATTCTGAACATCAAGATGAAAAGGAGAAAGCTACAGAAAAAAATAAAGATACAATGGGATGAAAGATATTTGGATGTCAACAAAAGGAGGACTGGAGGAGAGGTTATTCTCTAGAAAGATGCAGGAATGGATGAATGCTTACGGTACATAGTGGATGCTGAAGGGCTGTTGGGATGGAATGGACATCTTCCTCTGCCACCCTCTATGTGATCAGACTCCAACCTGAACTCTCCTTCCTGCTGGAACACAAACACACATTTAACAAGCTAAATACAATAATAATACAATTATAATATATATATATATTTTTTTATTATTATTATTTTATATATTCTATTTATGGAGACACATTTTAATAATAATAATAATAATGAGTAATAATATTAAAGTTGATCTTTGTTGAATACAATACAATTTATCTATCAAGAGACTTTTATAAACAGTGAGTAATACAATTATTTTTAATAATAATAATAATATAGTTGTTATTTGTTTAATAATATACAATTTATCTATCAAGAACCTATCATAAATAGTAAGTGATACAATTATGTTTAATAATAATAATAACACCAATATGTTGTTCACTAAATAACCTCTATAATAATAAAACCGACAATTATAATTGTAACAGTAGTATTAAATCAATTAATCAGCTGATTTAACAGAAAAATGTGGCAATAAATGTGTTATTCCATCAAAAATAATGTTTTAATGTCATTTTCACACTCAAAATAGCATCTGTTATCATCACCAGCATACGTTGTGTTTGTGTAATAACAATACTACAAATAAAAAATAAATAAAATAAATATATACATACATGTGTTATTTATTAAGAACCTTTCATGAACAATGCAAACTTAATAAAATTTAATTAATTTAATAAAATAAAATTTACTAACTATTCTAAATATACAATATCTTTACAATAACATTATTGGCCTAAGTAAACATGATTTGGACGATTTATTGATGTTTCAAGTAGTAGTAGAAATAACAATAACAACAACAACAACAATAATAATAGTCGTTGTTTGTTATTTATTTGATAATCTTTAATGATTATAATAAATAAATCGATCCCTTCCTCTGATGAATCGTGACACAAGCATAGGTTGTGTTTTTATATGCTTGAGCATGAGATCCCCAGCATGACTTGCTGATATGCTGGCGTCCCCTCTAGGTTTTTAAAAAGCTTAACCAGTGAGAGATGGTCAACCAGCTTCAACAGAAAGATCATGCTGGTCGAGCAGCATCATTATTAGTTTTGCTGGTGAACAGCATGGAGAGTCATGCTGGTGTAAGCTGGTATTTTCAGCAGGGTAGACAAAATAGAAATTTGACACTGCAAAGTCTGCAGTTCTTAGCATTGCAGCAAGAAAAAAGAAAACAGTGAAAATAATCAATCAGCCTGTGGGCAACTAGCATTATAGAGTATAATGCATTAACACATCAGTTAGTATCAGTGTATATTACAGTAGCTTTTCATCAAATAACACACAGGCCTTCACTGCATTTCCTGCAGTCTCAGGGGAATTATAACATCCAGGTGAAGCAATGGAGGGTAAAATGAGATTGGAGTGCACACATCCAAGTCCTTTCCTTCATGAAAAGCCCTTTGAATAATCTCTTTTTCTCTACCGTTATTGCAAAGCTCACTTTTACCACAAGGTGACGGTATAAGGCGTGCAACATGTGTCGCAGAACAGGCTTTCACGAGCTTGATTTATGTGTTCTCACACTGTGTGATCCTGGAGAAACAAACACCAGACATGTAACACCAGTCCATCCATCATTTTCTGTCTTAGGATTGTTCTTCTACTCTTTCCGCAGGTAGACGTTTTTCCAATCATTACTTCATACGAAGCAGGAATGGAAATAAATCCTTAGCCAAACCCATAACTTCAGCTTCATTTTATGAAGCGTGCTGTTACATGGGAGAATTATTGGTATAAATCATAAAGGTTGGCTGTGGTTGACGTGCTGGTTTATGCCGAGGGGCCGTAAGGTTCTTTGTGAACGTACAAATCTTACTTAACACAGTCTTGTGATCACCAGACAGATAGCATCAGCGCTTGTGGCCAGCACACATGATTGTGAATGTGCATATCTGCTCAAGCAGATGATGTGCCTGAAGTAATATTTGTGGCATAGATGAGATAAAACAGATCGAGATTCACATGATAATCAGCACACCTTACAGCTGATGGGTCAAACACACAAAATCACATGCAAACCTTGTGGAAGGACACGTGGTTCGGATTTGCATGAGATTCGGTGATTGGGTTGCATATTGTCAGGAAGGTTGAAATGTAAGGTGAGAGATCACCTGAAACTGACAGCTGCAGAATACCAAAAATGAGTGTTGGTGGAACTAGTTGTGATGTGTGTGAAGGGCGGTTCAAAACCAAGTGAAATGCAAACTTCAAAGAGATGAAAAGGTGCTCAGTATTAATAATTATAATATTATTTATTAGTGTGTAATGATATATTAAATATTACTAATAAAATATAACAATGTATTTGACAATGTACTTTTCTTTGCAACACTAATATATATATATATATATATATATATATATATATATATATATATATATATATATATTCTTCTTATTATTTTTTTTTTAAAGATAAACATTTAAAAGCAATTATATACAGTTAACAAGCAAAAATGCATGGCACACATAAATACCTATCAAGCAATTTTAATATGACTTAATTATAACTTTTCTTTTTTTAATAATTTTTATAATGGAAATAAATTAATTTATATTAATAGTATTTCTTCTGCCTCATCTTGCATTACATTTCCTGTGAAAAATAAGTGTGCTTAATTGTATTAAATGTGCACTTGTACTGAATTTCACATCTTAAAAGTAAATTTAAAAACTGTACTTGCAGATAAAGTGCACTTTATAAAAATGTCAAAATAAAAAGCTGTACTATTAAGTGCATTTTAAATCATTGTTTTAATAATCTGTTATAGTGCTTTAAAGTACACTTATAACTAACATATTAAAGCATATGTGAGCACTTGATTACAGTGTTATTTGATATCACATTTAAAGTTTATATATTTTAAAATATACGAAATCGCAACGTCATCAATACAGATGTATAGCTAAAATACATATTTAAATAAATGACATACCATAAATGCTTGTCAGTACATTAGACAGTAGACTTTTTAGAAGATAATAGAATGAAGAAATTAAGAAATATTTAAGTGGATTAAAAAAGAACTCTAAAGCTGAAGAAGTTCAGCTAATTGCATTTAACTTGTAGTTCAAAAAGTAGAGCATGACACTAGCAGCACAAAGGTCATGGGTTCGATTCCCAGGGGAAGCAAGAACTGATAAAACATACCTTGAATGCAATCAAAGTCAATTTGTAAAAAAAAAAAAAAAACATCTGCCAAATGCACAAATAGTAAATGTAAACTATAATACAACATGTATGTTATGTTATATTATATTATATATTAAGATGCTCACTATGTTTCAGAACAGCATTTTATGTGTTTAATCTGTTAAGATGTGAGCACGGTATGACGTGGGTGTATTAGTATATAAGTATGTGTAAAGCCCATGAGAAAAAGCAGGGTTTTGGTGAAAGAGGAGACAGTGAGAGGGAACGGTGGGCTGTGATGTGTCAGGTGATGTGCGTATGGGCGCAAAGTGCAGGAACGGTGCTTAGATTCCCCATATACTAGAGAAGGAATGTATGCAGGGCCGTTCGCTTATGAGTACATGTACACGCCTCTCACTCGCTCTCTCCGGTTCTGCTCTGTGTCTCTGTAGCTTTATCAGTCTTTCCTGTCATCATAGCTACATCTGCAACATGTCATCCCAGCACTCCAGGGCCGAGTGTGTGTGTAATTGTGCAGGTATGTGTACTCATCTTTGTCGTTGCGTGTATATCTGAATGCGAAGCCCATATCTTACGTGCACGGATGCATATGTGTGTCGTATGCGTCTCATTAAAGTCTCCGAGTGTTTAGGGTGTAGCTGTTCCAGACCGAGGCGTGTGCTGGAGGCCTGCAGCTCAGCGCTGGAGTTATCAGGCACCCCGCTGAAGCCTGTCTCCTCTAATTAAACCCTCTCTGATCTCCTGCCTATGGCTCCTATAACGCCCGTGGTTCTCTCCTTCACCTCTGCCGGAGGGTCAGGGAGCCAGAAGTGCTTCC
Source organism: Barbus barbus (assembly GCF_936440315.1). NCBI lineage: Eukaryota > Metazoa > Chordata > Actinopteri > Cypriniformes > Cyprinidae > Barbus > Barbus barbus. The sequence continues at coordinate 25,498,200 of NC_136750.1, forward strand.
TATTCCCAGCCATGAGTGTCGATCTCTGAACCTAGTTGGCATAAAAAGCGGGAACGAGGTGGGAAGGGAATTCTCCATCTTGAAACCTCCAAAAGATTGAAAAAAAAATTGTGAAAGAAAGCCTGTAGGCCATCTGCCACGATCCAGATTCTCGGTTTCCTTCAAATAAACATCTTGTCTTGCCTGTTCCTTCAAATAAAGCTCGCTTCTCTATGATTAGCCACTCTGTAATTTGACTGGGGCTCTCCTGGGAGGATGGAGATGTTTGTTTTCGCTTGTCTGGATGTTTGGTTGGAGATTTTAACAGAGTGAGAATGATAAAACTTCCCGTCGCACACAGTAAAACAAACTCTGTCTGTCTCTCTGGAGGCCAGGCTTTCACCACAGTCATTTGAAGAGTGTTAACGTTGCTTCAGAAAGAAAGTGCTGTCAGGAGTACTTTTTGTCACTTTTACATGATTATTGTTGGGGTTTTGCCTCTTTGTTAGAGAGATAGTGGAGAGAATGACATGAAGTTTTTGGAGAGAGAGAGAGAGAGAAAGAGAGAGAAAAAGTGGAAGGCAAGTGATCGATATACGTTGCAGACTGGTTTCAAACCTGCATCACATTTATAGAAAAAGTCTATAAATGCACCACTTATGGTATATACACTATATACTATAAGTGGTGCATTTACAGACATAATTTTTGATGATTTGTACATACAGACAGATTGACTAAACATTTTTTTCACAATGGCAACATTTTAAGGTGGTTCTGATGGCATTTAATCTACCTTTGCACTGAATCATTAACAGAAGTTTGAAACTTCCATCAACAAATTTCCAAATTTCAAACAAATCTCCAAAAAAAACAATTAGCTTATGGCCTTAAATTTTGAAAAGCAAATAAGACCTTTTAATAAATTAAGGTTGTGTTGACCAGAGCTATTTTAGTATTATTTATATAATATTACAGTGTTCATAAATATTTTGGAATAGCTTTTAAAGTATATCCTTACTTTTAAATTTAATTTGAGTAAATTTGGTATGTGCTTTTGTCATTTTTATTAGTTGTGGAATCATTATTTCTATTTAGCTTTAATTTAGTTTTATTCATTTTTTTTTATTATTTTAGTACTAATTTTTATTGAACTTTTTCATCCGTTTATATTTTATTTGAGCTTTATTTCAATTAACAAGCATTTTTTTTTTAGTTTTTAGTTAACTTTTAATTAACAACCTGTAAAATTGATATGTGCTCTAAGTTCAAATGAAGTAGTGCAATGACATGCTGGAGCTTTAGTGCTCTTATGAGAGATGCAGGTTCGAGTCCACACAGCAACCTATCCAGATCCCATTAACTTACTCTACTTTTCAAAATTCTAAAGAGGCAAAAAAGTATAAATGAACAAAGCTTGATACTGATGTATTAAAATCAGCCAGGCAGCATGAAAACCTTCAACTTTTTCACACAGCAGTGCAGATGTAGATCACATTGTTCAGTCTCTGCCTCTCTAAACCACCAGATTTTTAACATTCCTTATTACGATAATACAATTCCATATTAAATATTTCTTTCCTACCAATTGCAAATAGCAAAGTTTCAACAAACTGAATACCAGCCACCATGTTATCAGACAGCCCTCCAAACCGAAAGAAATGCGCTCCTAAACCTCACGGTGACACACGGCATCTGGATCTTTTTACAAATCAAAGATTTCAGAACTCAAAACACGACCAATGTGTTAGTGTCTTGAGATGTTAAGCGCTTTAACTTGTTAAAACCACTCTGACTGGTTTCAATTATCTCTGCACGACTTGCATTTGTGGAATTCAGTGAGAGTGACAGTCGCATATTGCAGGGGTAGTTTCCAGTATGGTCTCTGGTGACAAACAACAGCACAACGCTGGACACAATTAATCCGTGAGTCACTACGACACATTCCTCAGAAGACAAAAAGGACCTCCTCAAGACATGTTTTTCTGGAATATAAGACAGAAAGAGGACAGAAGGCGACACCAGAGCTCCATGCGACCTCAGTCTGCTTCCTTTACAATAAAAAGCTTCAAAGATGTTGCGGTCACTGAGGCATCTCTGAAACTTTGTCGTCAACAACTGTGACTAACATTACGGTTTTAAAACATACCAATTCCTTCATGTTTGTTCACCTTAAAGTTTTTAACTTTGAAAAATAAGAGGGTTTCAGTGATAAGAGGCCATGGCATTATTTTTTTTCATGTTTTCAAAAATGTAACCATCCTTGAAATAAAATGAATTTACTTATTACAATTTTAAAATTGTGTTTTCTATTTTGGCACATTATAAAATATAATTTATTCAAGTGAAGGAAAGTTGAATTTTCAGCATCATTACTCCTGTCTTCAGTGTCACATGATCCTTTAGAAATGATGCTGATTTTCTGCTCAATAAATATGTCTTATTATTTTCAGTGTTGAAAACAGTTGTGCTGTTAAATATTTTGTGGAAACCATGGTACGCTACCATTCAAATGTCTTAGTTAAGTTTTACTTAAAAAATGTATTTTCCCCTTTTTAAAACTCTAAATAAATCAAAAGTGACAAGAGACATTTATAATATACAAATTTATAAAGTATATAATTATTATACATATAATGTACTATTTCAAATAATTGCTGTTCACTGAACTTTATATTCAGTTTCCACTAAAACGCTTTTCAACATTAATAATTAGAACAATTATGAATAACTTAGCAATATATTTAGATAAAAAAGGCAATTACACAATATGCTGTTCTTTCATATATCACTATTTGATAAGATTCAAAGACGATTATGAAGGTGAAAATACTTCACAAAGAAATGAATACCCTCAACATCCACAATACTCAACACTCCCAACCTATACATAAACGTGAGTTTGTTTGTTTTTTTGGTTGTTTTTTTGCTGTGTTTTTTGTAGCTTGTTTTATGTTAGTATGTATCTATATTTTGTATACTCTTTGTATGTACTGTATATTAATAAAAAAAAGATGATTATGAATTGTTTTATTTGTTTTATCTAACTTACTGCCCTCTTATGATGTTACGTATAACGCATATTTATAATATTTAAAATATATATAAAACATTTAAACTACCTAAAACAAGAAAAAAAAAAACACTGATTTAAGATGATTTTCTTTGCCACAGCAGAATGTTTACCTCTGTTCCACGGCCCACTCTGATATAGGCACACATTGGGCTGAAGGCTCCAGTCCCACATGCTAACAGGTGGGTGCTGTTATAATGCTGCACCAACTTAATGTAGTTTGCACACTCCGGCTGTGAGAGAGGGACAGAGAAAAATAGAGATAAAGAGATAAAGAAAAGAATGCTTTTAACACTTTTCAAGATAAACACTGTAGCCATGTAACTGCCATATCACTGTGTCATATATACTGTACAGGATGTATAACAGATTTACCTTCTCTCTGCCCTGTAATAAACAATCCTCCACCTGCTCCTCAGAGCTCGGCCAGTGAATCTAAAACAAAGAAACAAGCGCATTAATTCTGGACATGTTGTTCTGGCATAGAAATGTGCTTGCTGTACTTGGCTGAACACAGTCATTGTTATATTTTTTGACCTGTGGTTGCATAAAAAAAGACTGTCCGCATTTCAAACAGTAGAGCATGTTGCTAGCAATCCCTAAAGGGTATATATTAGAACCTTAAAAGGTACATATTAGTGCCTTTTGAAAGGGTGCTGCCCCAGTAACAGCTTTTGTAATATTTTTTTGTGAGACTTGAGTGAATTATAACTCTTTACAACCCTCTAATTATAATACTCCCTAAGAGCCTCTTATAAGTCCAATAAAAACATTTTCCACTTAAATACATTTCACACCTGAAGAAATAAATAGTACTTCAGACAAATTTGTTTAAAATTATGTACAATCACATGAGATAAAAACTCATACGAGGCCTATAAAAAAAAAAGCTATTACGTAAATTGATTCTTATGTAATACCATTTACTTTCTCTCAGTAAAGCCGCCTATCTCTGACAAACGTCAGACCGGATGTCATTCATTTTCAGTGGAAAACAGTACAACTGTGTGGATACAGATGGATGCATATAGAGAATTTCTGTATCCAATTTGAGCTTTAGTTGCATTGAAATATTACGTAATATTTATTTTAATATCCACTTTTTTTTGCATGGATATATTCATACATTTATAATTCATTCCTCTTACCATTGCAAAAAAAGTGGAGGATAATGACTGTTTCCAAACTGAAAGTTGTGTGGTGCGACTGTCATTAATAGGGGCCGAAATGTGAAAATCGTAAATAAATGTCAGAGACAGTGGAATGGCTGCTTAACCCCCTCTGCTATCAGACACTTTCTTTTGTACATGAATTAAGGGTGACATCTTTTTATAGGAAATTTCTACAATGCAATCGAAAACCAAAAACGTCTGCTTTTGACGTTGATGCTGCATCCACAAAAATAAGTGTAACATAGTAATAATTGCATACTTAATACAGAATACATAAACTCACTGGCCACTTTACCTTGTTAGTACCGGGTTGGACCCCTTTTGCCTTCAGAACTGCCTTAATCCTTCGTGGCATATTCTAACCCTACCATCTGAATGTTGCAGCAGAATTCGAGACTCATCAGACCAGGCAACGTTTTTCCAATCTTCTATTTTCCAATTTTGGTGAGCCTGTGCGAATTGTAGCCTACGTTTCCTGTTCTTAGCTGACAGGAGTGGCACCCGGTGTGGTCTTCTGCTGCTGTAGCTCATCTGCTTCAGGGTTCGACGTGTTGCGCGATCAGAGATGGTATTCTACATACCTTGGTTGTAACGAGTGGTTATTTGAGTTACTGTTGCCTTTCTATCATCTCTAAATCTCCTCTGACCTCTGACATCAAGGCATTTTCGTCCACACAACTGCCGCTCACTGGATATTTTCTCTTTTTCGGACCATTCTATGTAAACCCTAGAGATGGTTGTGCGTTAAAATCCCAGCAGATCAGCAGTTTTTTAAATACTCAGACCAGCCCGCCTGGCACCAACAACCATTCCACGTTCAAAGTCACTTAAATCCCCTTTCTTCCCCATTCTGATGCTCGGTTTGAACTTCAGCAAGTCGTCTTCACCACATCTAGATGCCTAAATGCATTCAGTTGCTGCCATGTAATTGGCTGATTAGCAATTTGTGTTACCAAGCAATTGAACAGGTGTACCTAATAAAGTGGCCGGTGAGTGTATATAATTCAATTATATACTGACACTGTCAGTGCAACAACCTAAAAATTAGCACAAGGATTTGTGAATGTTTGTAAATTGTAGTTGAACAGATGGTTGCAATACAATCTCTGGGTTCTCCTTGTATGAGTGCTGTTTTTTTATTTATTTAATAGGTATGTGCGTAGCTATCCTGAGATTTATTTAGCAAAAGACGCAAATTGCTTTGCTCAACGTACTGTGATGGGCCAAATGAGATGATAAACATCAGACACGTTGCCCAAATCCTAAGAACAGCTATAAATGCATGTACCTCTTTGTGAGGGGCAGTGATGCGCTCCAGATTGAGAGAGTACAGTATGTCTTTTCCTCCGATGATCAGCCTTTCCTGAGTCTCATCCAGTAACAAACTATAGTGCTGCAGACGCCCCTCTCCAGCCTGGGACACTCTCGTCCTGTTCAGCTCCCATAATTCTACAGACACAAATTGGAAAGTATTTTAATCATGTGATTGTTTGGAAAAGTATTAGTATAACTCTGCTTATTACACATGATTTGAGGCACCATTCATGAATGGGCAAATTTTAATTTGTAGGGTTAGGGATTTGTTGATGAAGCTGGTTGACCAAGATGGTCAAGAAGTTCAGAAGTTCACTCAAAAATGAAAATTCTGTCATTGTTTTCTCAAAACAAACACTAAAGCACCATAAAAACATCATATACACTAGTCTTCTGAGGGCATATGATTGCTCTGTGTGAGAAAAAAGGAAGAAAAATAAAAGGGAAAACAATTGTTATTCATTTGCTATTGAGAATTATGTTCATAAGATAAATAGCAATGGCCAATTTGTTAATGAATCTTTCAGGTATTTTCAAAACTGCATTTATTTGATCAAAAATACAGTAAAAAACGGTAATATTGTGCAACATTATTACAATTAAAAAAATTTATTTGAATATAGTCTAAAATCTTATTTATTCTTGTGATGGTAAAGCTGAATTTTCAGCATCATTAATCCAGACTTCAGTGTCACGTGATCCATCAGAAATCGTTTTAATTTAGCTTTCATGGTGATTGCTCCTGTCTGCTCGATTGCTCCTGTCTGCCGTTCTGCTGAGAGGTGTGCTGAGAGGTTTGCGATTGTAGCTCCGTGTAGTTTCACTTTCTGCTGAATTTACTATCACTCTCTGTTGTTTAAAGTGATAAAATATAACTTAATTCCCTCCATATTTCTGATATTATCTATCAAACTAATCTGATCGTTCGCTTTTAATCTAAAACCGCGAGTGCAATGCGTGTGCCATGCGTTAGCATTCGTTAGCCGGTTAGCTTGTCATTCGCATTTCCACTCGCGTTTCTATTCACGCCTATTATTGATTTATTTTTTCTCGCTCCTTTTCATCTCTCTCTCGCTCAGTTTGAACTCACGAGTTCATCAAACAGCAGTGGTAAGTAAATCATTCCTCTATCACGGTGCGTAATGGCTTCTCCTCTTGTTATTTGCACTTCGTGTCACATGTATAGTTTATTTCTCTCTGTCGGCGACGAGGGATTCACATGTGTTAAATGCAGGGATATAGTTAGGCTGACAGAGCAGAGCCTAGTCGCGGGTCAAAACACTGCTCTTCCGTTCCGATCAAAACATCAAACAGATGAAAGAAACCCGATGAAAGTGCTCTAGTAATTGGCGATTCTATTGTACGGAACGTGAAAATAGAGACACCAGCCACCATAGTCCAATGTTTACAGGGAGCCAGAGCGCCTGACATCTTGGCAAATTTAAAAGTGCTGACTAATGCTAAACGTAAATTCAGTAAGATTGTTATTCATGTCGGCGCTAATGATGTTCGATTTCGCCAGTTGGAGATCACTAAAAATAATGTTAAAGAGGTGTGTGAACTTGCAAGTACGATGTCAGACACTGTAATATGCTCTGGCCCCCTCCCTGCTTACCGTGGCGATGAGATTCATAGCAGACTGTCGTCATTCAATGGCTGGATGTCTAAGTGGTGCCCGCAGAATAACATAGGTTTTATAGACAATTGGACGAGGTTTTGGGGCAGACCTGACCTGTTGAAAAGAGATGGTGTTCATCCCTCCTGGGGTGGTGCCGCTCTTCTCTCTAGAAATATGGCACATAGTCTTAGAGTTCGTACTTGACTAACTGGGGCCCAGGTCAGGACACAGACTGGCTAAACCGACCATCTGCTAGCCGCCTCACATCAGAGAAGTCTGTTAATTCTCAGCACATAGAGACTGTTTCACCTAGATATCACACTATAGAGACTGTGTCTGTTCCCCGAACTAGAAAATACAAAAAAACATCCAAACCAAAATAAGAGTAACAATCTAATTGATTTACAAAAAAAAAAAAAAAAAGGCTTACAATACAGAGAAACAATTTATAAAACTTGGCTTACTGAATATCAGGTCCCTTTCTACAAAAGCACTTTTTGTAAATGATTTGATCAATGATCATAACCTAGATTTTCTCGTTTGACAGAAACATGGCTAAAAACAGATGAATACATTACTTTAAATGAGTCCACCCCCAAGATTACTGCTATAAAAATGAGCCACGTCCAAAAGTTAAAGGGGGAGGTGTTGCTACAATTTATAGCAATAATCTCAGTATTTCTCAGAGGGCAGGCTTTCAGTATAACTCGTTTGAAGTTATGGTGCTGGCTACTGTATACAGGCCACCAGGGCACCACACAGACTTTATTAAAGAATTTGCTGATTTTCTTTTAGTTAGTACTGGCTGCAGATAAAATCTTAATTGTTGGCGATTTTAATATCCATGTCGATAATGAAAAAGATGCATTAGGATCAGCATTCATAGACATTCTGAACTCTATTGGGGTTAGACAACACGTTTCAGGACCTACTCATTGTCGAAATCATACTCTAGATTTAATACTGTCACATGGAATTGATGTTAGTGCTGTTGAAATTCTGCAGCAAAGCGATGATATCTCAGATCATTATCTAGTCTTGTGTAAACTCCATATAGCTAAAACTGTAAATTCTACACCTTGTTACAAGTATGGTAGAACCATCACCTCTACCACAAAAGACTGCTTTGTAAGTAATCTTCCTGATTTATCTCAATTCCTCAGCATATCCAATAGCTCAGAACAACTTGATGTAACAGAAACTATGGACTCTCTCTTTTCTAGCACTTTAGATACAGTTGCTCCTTTGCGCTTAAGGAAGATCAAAGAAAACAGTCTGACTCCGTGGTATAATGAGCACACTCGCACCCTAAAGAGAGCAGCCTGCAAAATGGAGCGCAGCTGTACGAAAACAAAACTAGAGGTATTTCGTATAGCTTGGCGGGAAAGTACCCTATCCTACATTAGCATTAAAAACTGCTAGATCTGATTATTTTTGTCTCTTCTAGAAGAAAACAAGTTTTGGTTCCTTGCCACTGTCGCCTCTGGCTTGCTCAGTTGGGGACACTTAATTTCTAGTGATTATCGTCAATTTGATTTAGCAGATACTATTTAAACTAAACTGACCTAGACAATGACATCTCTGAATTCAATAATGAAATGCCTTTAACTGATAATTGAGTGTTTAATCTTATTTTTATACATTACTGACACCCTATCCTCCAATTTGATACTGTTCAGTGCTTTGACACAATCTGTATTGTTAAAAGCGCTATATAAATAAAGGTGACTTGACTTTAATATGCTGATTTGGCTCTTAAGAAACATTATCAATGTTGAAAATAGTTGTGGTTCTTTTAGCATTTATTAGTAAACAAATCTTTTGTAATATTATGTATGTCTCTAGCATCACTTTTGATCAACTTGAATGAATAAAAGTATGAATTAAACAAAAGTAAGCCTTTTTCTGAACCCAAACATGTTTGTTGAACCGTTATAAAGCTCATGACTCGCATCTCTTCTCTGTTGCATTTCTTTCCACCACAGAGTGAAGTCAGGCAGCTGGAACCAGATTAAACAGGCCACATATATGACCAAAATCAGACAGAGATGCACTGCTTCACTGAATCATGATATGAGAGAAATTGGATTATATGATTAATCAAAGTATGGGATGTCGATGACTTACGACAGATTTCCTGAGCGTGTGTGCGTTGGGTTGCTCCATGGGGATTTGCGCTCATAATGGTCTTGACCTTCTGATTTATTCAGCGTGTGTGAGTTGGCCCTCCAGTCATACACACCCAATGACAAAATGTGTTTTTCATTTTAAATGCTCTCTCTGGTTGCTTTAAAACTGAAAAATGGCAGCCTCCCAACACACACACACAAAGATGCAGGCAGATCCATCGATAAGTGGATACACACACACACACACACACACCACTGGGTGCAGTGACACATGGAAAAAAAGACAGAATTATTAAAAGGCACAATTTAGCAAAAAAATGGAAAATTCTGCTATTACTTACTTGCTTTAAATGTAATTTCCAAACCCGTATGACTTCCTCTTTTATTTAATGTGCATTTTTATGGAATTTCCTAACCACTTTTTTCAATTTAATGAAAGTGCAAAAGGACTGAGGCTGTCAAGCTCCAAAAGCACAAAAAGCAACATAGAAATCATTTAAAAAAGCATACACTGAAACAGACTGATATGTAGAAAGCTATAGCTCTCTGGAAGGAAAGATCGTCATTGAATAATGACTTAAATTTCCCTTTTTCACCACACAGATCTATTATAATCACTTCAAGAGAGTTATTTAAGTCGTATGCACCAAATTTTTGTGTCCTTTTAGAAGCTTGACAGCTTCAGTCCCAATTCACCATAACCGTATGAAAAAGAGAGACCAGAATTTATCCTTTTGTGTTCCAAAGAATCAAGAATGTCTTACAGGTATGGAATGAAACGAGGGGGAGTAAATTTTAAATCTTGCGTGAACTAATCCTTTAAAAGAGTCACTTAGAAAGTTGAAGGGCAAAAGCATGTATGGAAAGAAGATAAGTGAAGCAGACAGACAGATAAGGGATAAAACTGGATTACTGAAATGATAGCGGGAGGGATAAACAGACATGAAGGAAGTGGAAAGAGAACGACAAGGTCAAAGACACATTTAAAGAGGCAGACTTTGATCACACTTTAGTGTCTGGGAGCAGTTCTTCTGAAAGACACTCATGTCTTTAATTATGTTTATGAGTCTTGTGGTTAATAGAAATGCCTTAGGACACTCAAAAACATGAAAACAAGTAACAAATCACACACACCCACAGTGTTCAAGTTCATTTGGAAGTCAATGTAATACCTCACTCTGATGTTTAACAGTGAGGTATAAAAATCAAGACAATACTGATAATCTGGGATTCAAGATCTAAAAAAAAAGTTTTAGGACTCTGAAAAAAAAATTCTGAAATGAACCAACATTTGGGAAATATTATGTGACAGAAAAAGGACAACAAGGATGCAGAAAACAGATGAATAAGTCAAAGCAGATGAAGACTATGACGAAGGAGTCTGACAAACTATTACTACGACAAAGAATACAAGACAAAGATGAATAATAAAGATAAGACGACAACGAAGAAAAAAGAATATTGTCATTATTAAATCAGCTTAGAAAAATGCTAAATAGAGGCATTTTTACTTGGGGTCTCAAATGTTGGACCAAGTATGTGCAACGCATCATATGTTTGTTTAGATGTCCATAGGGTGTCGTCATGTTGAAAGCCCATGAAACAATTTCTTCAAGATGTTACAAATTACAATCCTATTTAAAGTGTCAAGCACCTTACACAACTTGTGGTGCCCATGTGTCGTATTGAAAGATCCAAGAGTGTGTTAAATAGAAAAATGAAACGAATCATTGAATGCCTTCAGGAATAATTTCCAGTTCCCTGACCATATATACAGCAAAATAACAAACAGATTGGATGAAGAATTTCACATTTCATTCACTCTGATTAATCCAAGGTCTTTGCTCTATTGATGTTTATTGGACCTGTCATTTAGTTTTATGTTCAATATATGAAATCAATTCCACTATGCCTCTCTCATTCATTTTGATTATGAGCATCTTTCTCATTTTAAATCTATGGGTTTGGCCTCTTGTTCATGAAGATAAATGAGACAGATAAAGGAAAGAAAGAAAACCAGACTTAGCTCATGATTTGACTGGCCTCTATATGTGATGCTTCACAGGGAGGGTTCATCCACCATAAATATTTATTTAATATACTCCATTTATCAGCAGAAACCACAATGAAAAGACACACAGGGTCATGATGTTTATAAAGAGACCTTATGTCTAGAACAAACAGCAAATTGCACATGTCCCAATGCAAAACAAGAAAATAAATCCTGAACTCCCCGAGGCAACGAGCATTTTAACCCCTCACCGTTATTAACGGAGGGCCCTGACAGGGCAAGGGTCATACCATTAGGCTGTTCAGCGGAGGGGTGGGGAAGAAATCAGGTGAAAAAGACCATCCAACCGATATAATAAATTACTGCACCCTTATTATATTTACTGACTGGATATGTGTAAGTGTGATGCTAAATAACTGTAACTATAACATAAATGTATATACACAAACATGTATTTGTTTGTATATAATGATGGATTTGTTTCTTTCAAACACACAGCGTTTTGCTTCACAAGATGTTGACTGATGGTCTGGAGTCGTGTGGATTACTTATGGATTATTGTGATGTTTTTATCAGTTGTTTGGACTCTCGTTCTGACGGCACCCATTCACTGCAGAGGATCCTTTGGTGAGCAAGTGATGTAGTGCTAAATTTATCCACATCAGTTCCAACAAAGAAACAAACTCATCTACATCTTGTATCGTTACTGAATTAATTTTTCAACTGTTGTATACAAATGATTCAAATATTCTTGAATTAATATTTGAATCATTTGAATTAATTAAGTGTTTTGAAAAAATTAGTTCAAATTGATTCATATTCACCCAAAACAAACAAACAAAGAGAAACCCAATTGTCGCCACAGACTGGCAAAACTATGTGGTTGTAAAATTAGTAACTGAGAAATATCCACCATTAGTATGAAAAACACAAATAGGACTCTAGCTATGCTGACTGGAGAGTCAAATTTCAGGAACAGAACAAATGGATAAACGATGATTTGCATGTATATGTTACTGCCAAACAATTTATTAATTCAGATTGTAAGTGAAAGTGTTTTTTTTTTTTTTTATGGGTCCCCTATGCTTTTAAGATAGGAAGTGACTGCATTTATTCACAGGAAACACTGTCAATCTCCTTCTTAGGCCTGTCAGCTAAGACAACCGAAAAAGCGGTTATTGAAATGGAAATGACCCAAACTCTCTTTAATCCAAATCCCCATGTGCTGAACAGGCTATATTTCCCCGTAAACCAAACTAAAGACCTGTTTCCTCTGCCCAAGTCTCTGAACCCCAGCCGGAGCGAGCAGGTCTAAGGAAGTGCCGATTCTCCCTAAAGAGGACTTTGGAGGCTGGAAGATTCCAGATTTAAAGATAGCTGATAGGCTGATTGCGGATGTGGACGTCTACGCCCTTTGCTAAGGGGCTATCGTCTATCGGAGATAGGGAAGTGCTTTCATCCTAGGAAGGAAAAGAGCTTCCTTCTTTCATCTGTCACTCCGAGTTCCCCATCTTTTGTCTAATAGGAAAGGTCATTTTGTAGACCCCCTGATAGATGAATTTTGCATAAATCATATTTATATACTGCAGTATAAGGTGAACTTGTCTGTATGAACAGGGGTCCATTTTATTTAAGTCAATGAGGAGGCAAAAGCTAAAGCTAATTACTATAAAAGATCTGATTCTGAGCAGAAGACTGAGGTATTCTGTTTAAAAGAGCACAGCATATTGACTGCGTTAACCTGCTAACCCTAGTAATTATCGCAAGGGTTATCCTGTATTTGGGAATATGATCTTTGCCTTCTTCCAGACAGACTGCATGTCTGGGTAAGGCTATATATCCTTCACAAGTACAGCTCTCTTTAATGGAATCAGTGCATTCAATATTTATTGTTTACTAATAAAACAAATAAGTAATAAGCAACCAAAGTCAATGGGCAATCAAAATGCTGCCCTTTAAAAATCAATACACATTGCTTTGTAGTTTAAATTCTCCAGTTCAAAAATAAACATTTTAAATATTTATATTCAGTGTTGGGGAAAGTTACTTTAAAAAGGTAATGCATTACAATGTTGCATCACTCCCTAAAAAAGTAACTAATTACATTGCTTAGCTACTTTTTATGGAAAGTAATGCGTTACGTTATTTTTGCGTTACTTTTGCAATACTTTTTAAATATTAATACAAGAAGTTCTAATTATTGCCAATGTAAAAGCCCTTTCACACCAAAAAGTGTAATGAATAAACCTCAGGCTGAAGAAAAAGTAAATTCACGTCTGTAAAGTAGAACGCAGGAGAAGAAGGTTCAACACTCTTCAGCAATAAAAAACAATGAAGCACAAACGTTAGTTTATCTAAAGTCAGTTTTGCTTATTAGTATGGTTGAACTGGATCAAAGGTCAGCAGCAAAGACATTGGTTAATAAAATGGGATTAGATACATTTGTGTTATTTAACATATTCAATTATTGCAGGTTTGCGTCATATTCTGAGTTTGCATTTCACTGTTTTAATTCATTTTGATGAATACTAAATCTGTTTTTTGTGAGTGGGATAAATTAATGCACATTCACATTTAGTCTAGAACTACAGTAACAGCATGTTCACACAGCACACTGTCAGTCAGTAAATGGGAAAAAAGTAACTCAGATATTTTCTTGTAAATTAAAAAGTAATGTGTTACTTTACTAGTTACTTGAAAAAAGTAATATTATTATGTAACTCATGTTACTTGTAATGCGTTACCCCCAACACTGTTTATATTCAAATATTAACGTTAACATGTATATATTTGCAATGCAGAGGCATACAAATCTTAAGGTGTTCAGCCTGAACATTATCCAATCCACCACCCTTGAAATATTTCTTCTCTAACAAACTCAACAGCTTGGTAAACACTTGTCTCTGCTGATCTGGAATGGTGAAGGTTTTTGGTTTAGATATGAAGCCCAGAGGGGTTTGTTTCTTGTGGGTGGGCTGGAAGGGAGATGTCCCTGATCTAGGCCCCAAGTTTCGGTGTGGCCTTGTAAAGGTATTGTGACTTGGGGCCTCAATTAACATTAAAGGGTTCTTACCGAATTGTGTATTATGTACATATGATTCGCACTGACACATATTATTTGTACTTTCAACTTATGCTAAATTGCAGCTCTCATACTTCAATGAACCAGTACAGAGGAAGTGAAGCTGGCTAACATCAACCTGCCCTTCGCTCAACAAAACACTACAGGAGACTGAAAACATGAAGAAATGTGGAGGTGAAACAAGCCAGATTTAAACTCAGTTTACCCATATAAGCCCCACAGCACACCAGGTGTCTGATCATCACATTGATTCACTTGATAAATTAACCACATTTAATGACAACACAAAATCAAAACAGAACCAATTACAAATCTTAATTAGTGATGCAACATTCTTGAGTTATGAAAATTGGGCTAATATTTAAAACTGAAAATTATAATTTTAAATTATTTGTATTTGTATTATTTTATTAAAAATGTATTTATATATAGATTATTAGATAAATAAATAAGTTATTCATACTCCACAGATCAAAAAACTGACTTTGGCCCATAATGATAACATTTATAACTGCTTTAAAATAAACAACAAAAGTCATATGTATCTGGTCTTCTAGTGCATGATTCATTAGGGCATGTTATTCAAAGCATTTAATAAAAAGAACAATAAATAAAATATATAATATAATAAAAATGTGCTTATAATATTATGCAAGTAAACTTGCAAACAATGTTGACTATGAAAATACAGTCTGAATTTACATAACTTTATGGATTTATATTCATTCCAGTGTCAAAACATATTAGCCAAAAAATACACATTTAGATACATTTCACATATTTGCATTTATTTACAAACATTTATCTAGCCATTTTATCAGCTAAATATGTCATGGGAAATCTTATAATTCCATACTCCCATTTCATCTCTATGATGAAACAATGGCACTTTAAAGATAAAGCACGTTGCAAAGAGATGTTTTGTCTGTGCTTTATAGCATGTAGGTTGATATTAAAGCTTTTACCAAAGCTTTTAAAGCAACAGTGGCACATTGACTCCACATTTAGATGCAACGCTCAGTTAAGGGTGAAGATATGAGATGGGGAGGACTTAGATAACGAGTATTTCCATAAACAATTTTAGCGATGCTTGGGGCGAAACATGAGCAAGCAGCCAAAATGGGGGTTTGCTGAATGACCATGTTTTCAGTGATAGTATGATCGGACCAAAGGAAAAAAAAAAAAAAAAAAAAAAAAAAAGTTGGCGTCATGGAGTGTGATATCATGCTCTGTGTGATAACAGCTCTGTATGGAGAAGAAGAAGAGCAGTGTGACCTATCAGACATTGCACAGAAAAAAATGAGGGTAAAAGCGCCATCTGCTCGCCCATTCATAGGCCAGGGTCTTTATGACCTGTCAATCAAGTTAACAAAGACAGACAGGTATTTTGATTTCAAACATCAGAGCTGACTGAAACAACATGCTACTGGCGATTCCACAGTGGCTACGAGATAAACTTCAATTACCTGCTAAGACTCATGTTGATTCATAGCAAATTTTCAAGAATACAAACATAGAATGCATGTCAATCATCCAGGAGGCGGAGCTAGGCATACAGAGGTCAGGTCCTCCTGATGGAACGTGCTGTGGACCACATGAGGCTTGCAGGGAGACACATGGAAATACTGTCAGGTCCGGCTTGCCATGTATTATTCTGCGGTGACTGGTTGATTTTGTTAGTTTTTAATTTTTCCTCAAGCTGCATTCAAGATTTCCAGAAAAAATGCTATTTATAAAAACATGAATTCAAGTTTGTGGAACTGGAAATTTCTAGCAAGGGAACTATGTTCAAGGAACATTTGCTGTCCATGCAGTTTACATGCACAATAAAAGAATGATTGTGCTTAAGGCCAAATATATCCTATAAGCTATAGTGTCTCGGGTTAATGAAAATGATTATTGCTAATAAAAGATACCAAATTTCAACAAGCTATGTTTCCATCCAAAGTTACGAATTAAACTTATGCGCACAAGTGGGATATTGCATAAAACATAATAAAGCACGGTTTCCATTCAGAGAGTAGAAGAGAACAAAATTGTCACATCCTGATAAACATGCGCTAAATATCGCAAATAAATAGTACATTTGCTGTAGTAGGAGAAGGCAGTAATTTGTGTATACAATAAATGATGAGCTTCAGAGCACGCTGATTTGCGGTCATGTTATCTTATTTTCGGAGTCTGCTGTTTGGGAACGCATTTCTTGGAGTTAATTATAACAAAGCACTTTGACAAGACTTTGCTCAAGTATATTAGAAGGACAAAACTAGCATTTCAGATGCTGTGCAATGAGATCGGTCCATTGGTTGGTCCAGTTTTACGCTGTCCCAAAACAAAGTCACATGTCTTTTTTTGATGCGCATTAAGGAATTTATTCTGTAAAAGTGTTGCCATCGTAGTTTATGCACATGTTTTCTTACCAGATAAGAAATTTATCCGACTTAGTTAAGCACGTTTTTTGTGTGCATTTTTAGGATTTATGCGCATCTTGGCGTTTCCATCCAGCGTTTTGTTATGCAATATCCCAAAATGTGCATAAAAATAGGTGGATGGAAACATAGCTACAGACATTTCTAACTTTAATCCACTGATGGTTTGATGCATAGATGCGCTGGTTATTTAAATAAAAAGTAGCTAAATAATTAAGTAAAATACATTTTACATACTTTAGCAAGTTCAAATTGTATTTTCAAATGATCTTAGTAAATATTAGCAATTGTTATGCTCGTTGCTTGTGTTATGCAGTATATGGAATCAATCAAAAAACAATTATATCAGTCACTACTGCATACTAATTATTTCAAAGTGGTGGGGACAAAAATCGCCAAGACAAAAACAAATGTAAAAAATAAATAAATACATCCATAAATAAAAAGCCTATGCATCTACATTAAGATCAAGAACTCTGGGACATGATATTTTCAATACAAAACTACTAAAAATCTACTAGGTGAATCAGCCTTCACAAGGTATTTTAAAATACATGTGATTGAAACAAAACCGCTCTCAGCGTTTCTACAGGAAACACCCATCTCTTCATATTATATTTATGAGTTTTTCACTTTTTAACCTCCTCCAACATCTGAATGTTTCATTAAGATACTCTTTCAGTTCAATGTCTTGGCATGTACAGAAATAAACACACATTTTAAGTGATATCCTTTGAAAACAAACTGAGGGGTTTTCCGTGGTTTTATTCCCTATAATTTTCTCCCACCTGGAATAACTGGTCATGTTTAAGAGCTGCAAAACTCTCAAAAAACACACAAGTGTTGGATACATTAGGGCCTGTCGCTCGCTCACTTCATGGAAAAAGAAGCCTTTCAACACCCAAAGCCAATGGGTTGAAAGATGCCAATTCTGTTCATAAAACATTTTTCTCATATTTAACCTTGACTGAGCCTTAGATAACACGAGAGAGAAGGAGCAAAATTTACTACTTACTGATTAAAATAACAAAAAACCTTGACATTTATACATCATTATTCTTGTACTGTCAGTAGGAGTAGATTAAACCTAAGTAGATCTCCTGAGTAATGTCACATCGTAATTCACTTACAGATATAAGACGATTAGCTCTACTCAAACGTCATCTCACAAGAACTGCCACAAATGCCTCAAGAGACAAGTCTGTAGAGGATTACTGGGTACCAAAAAAAAAAAAAAAAAAAAAAAGTCAAACAATTTTCAACCAAAGTTCAGGAGTATGAAATCACTATGGTTCTCAATCAGTAGTTTGAAAGCTTTCCAGGATGACAGAAAATTACACCATCTTTACAAAGCAATTATGTGTCACCTCTAAAATGAATGCCAAATGCGAGGGAATGAATACAAAGAGCATTAGCTGAAGGATAGAGAACATCCAAATGAAAACCATCAACTGCCTTCACTGGAGTACAATATATCAAAGATAAGAGGATGTCACATGGAGCGCCATCCTTAAACGTTTGATGAAATTCCAGGCCGTTGTTTTGTTGAAAATGGTTGTTCTGGTTGTTTGATGTGGGGAAACAAGCTGACTGATGGATACATTGTAATTTACCTGACCATGGAGATCTTTCACTGACCAGAGAACAATGTGCATTGAAACCACTGTAAGTCAAGGAAACCCTTGTTCTCGGGGTCCATTTGCGGGTCTGCTGTACAGCGCTGATTGTACTGACTGTGAAGTTTATTGAAACCCAGGATTTCCTCCTTCCCATCCTGCTGTCTCTGAAGAACCCGTCTCCATGACGACCCTTCAGATGCCCCGTTTGAAAGGAAATTATGGGTTTATTGGGTAAACAGACCTTTTGGAACTGTCAGGAGAAATACTGAGAAAGACACAGCGAGAGGTAGGAAGAAGCAAGAACAGACCAAAGCAGGAACAAACTCTTCCAAGAACATCATTAATTACGCAATGACCTGCGGGCCAGCTAAACACATGCAGCGCTATCTGGATACAATGACTGGGTGATGAAACATCAGGAGGTTTGCTTGTATAAGTCCTTTTCCTTTCATGTGCTGTAGACTCAAAGCAAAACTTGCCTTTGGAGTGACATACAGTTGACTATTACACCTGAATATTTAAGACTATTTGGAAAATGTCTCTTTTTTTTCAACACAATAGAAGTTAATAGGGTCTAATGTTGTTTGAACCACAGAATATCTTCTAATTATTTTATATTCTTCAGAAGAAAGTCAATCATATAGGGCTGGAATGTCATGAAAATGGCAGAATTTCTTTTCTTTTTTGGGGGTGAATTATCCCGTTAAATGTGGTCAGCTTCCATTCCAGACCACCTCCAAATAGTTTCAGTAATCCAATCACAATCATGGAAAACACATGTGAATGACAGATGTAAAGTTGGCTGGAATGACTGGATTATGCCAATTTCTAACACAAGGACAGCACACAGAAACGGGTAGATGAAAACCATTAAAACCTTCATATGAAATCATTTGGAATGGTAAAATATTACATTTGAAAATGTCCTTTTAATCTAAATGTTACAAAAACAGTCTCCCGTTTGGGAATAAAATTCCCCCATTCACAAAAAAAGAAAATAACCCTGGGCAAACTCATTTATAGTCATCTGAGCATAGATGAGCCTTCTTGTCTATACTGAAGTAGGTTTAAAATTACAGCAGAGACTCGAGAAACACGTTGGTGATTATGACCTCAGCCTAAACGCAACATGAGCTGTCTAATGGGCTGTTATACTGTCAATTTAAAACAGAATATAAAAATTAAACACAGACCTTTGTCTTCCTCGTTAAGAGCCAAAAGCTTTGTAAAACAAATCCCAAGTCACAAAACTTAAAGATCATGTTCTCCAGTAAAAGGTGATGAAAAAAATGATTTAGAGCGCTCAAACTGTGATTAGTCAGTGATGACTGACGATGGAAAAGCTACTATAGCTTGTTATTAGAGACCACGCAACATGGCGAAACTGAAGTATGTTGCCTATTTGAGTGTACTGAAGTGTCAGAGAGCTCAAAATATTTCTCTTTTCTCACATTTATATTGATGTAGGGGGCAAACGTCGTATATGTTTGGGTTGTTTAAAAAAAAACCTCATAAAACGTTCATAAACATCCATTTACATGATGATAGTTGCGACCAACTGGAGGTCCCTGAGGATTTGTACATTTGAACGGCTGTAGATTTGGGATAAGAAACTGACAATTTTTATAAGTAGCTGGGACAAGGGTTAAAAGCTCTGGAGAGCTTTTGGGGGGCTCCTTGTTGAAATTTTGCAAGGGGTAACTGTTCAGTAATGCCGCACCGAAGCCAGCATGGTTTATTTATACAAGTTAATGCACGAAACTCAAACTCATGTCTTAACAGCATGACATCACCTCAAATTGGGGTCGGACACTCTAGAACCAGTTGGAAGTGTTTTGAAATAATGTTTATAGTATATTGAAACTGAATTCACTCTCAAATAAATATACAACTCTTGCAGATCATGCTCAACATGTTGGCCCTCGGACCCTGCGGTAGGGAAGAACGTACAATCGCATCACTAAATAATTCGGCCTCACTATTCGATACTCTCAAAAATACCTGCATATAATCAAGATGCCTGTAAGGTTCGGAATGTACCGTTGTGATGCGGTTGGCAATTTTCATGCCTGAAATCACGGCAGCGTTACACTCCCTCATAAACAAACACTTTTGCCAAGTTGTAGCTGCTACTAATTACACCAATTTCAATCTCACTTTTGTTGTTTTTAGCCTGATTAAACCCTCAAAGCCATTTAAAAATAAATATTAAATGTGCGCAACCACCTACACAATCCCACCCAAACACCTACAAACCAGCTGAATGCGTTGTTGCTTCAGCTGTTAGACAATGAAGCCAAAACATTTCAAATAAGCTTCCTTTACACCCAAGTAGCATTTGCTGTAGATAATTATTATTTGTTCTTTCTTTAAGCAAAGCTTAGCCAAATCATAGCAGAGAAGCACATTGCCCTTAAATTTGAATTGTGAATTCCCTTAACTAAATTTTTCGACTTTGGCAAGGGTTGCATCTCTGAAAAATTCCAGGAATAAAACAAATCGAATCTTAACATTGTCATTTTGTCATTAATATGCTTCCTAAAATTTAGAAGCTTAAAGAAAATCCCACTCAAACTTCCCTGTCTACACAAATGAAAATGTATTCCATTAAGAAAAAAGCACTTTGCACTGTAGCTTTTCAATGCAACAAACTGAAATGTAATAACCAGAGCTACTTGTTCTAGTCAAGCAGGAAACAAAGGTGCATTCATAAAATCCACAAAGGAGACAAACTCGAGCTCTATAGATATTGATAAGCGTGTCAAATACGTTCCACTTAAGTACACAAAACACAGGTTGCTACAAGAAGGTTGGCTTGGTGAATTCCTAAGTCCACAAACATTACCTTTAGAAAAACATACCATTGTAACTATAGGTTTTGCTCAAATACTATTGATTAATACAGTAAAAATGTGGTAAATTTGTAATATTAGCCACCACTGTCATTAAAAAAAATGTATTAACTTAACAGAAAATCTTCAGGAAGAATTTTCCCAGTTATGATTTTACAAATGGAAGGACTAAAGAACCTTGTATAACATGATACAATTTTTGCACCAGGAACACATACTTTTAGTTCATTTTGCCTTATCTCACAGTTCATGTAGTGGGTGACCTACAAGACGTCTTTGACAAAAAATGATGTAGATTAATAAAATGAAGAAAACAAAAAAGTAAAAGAAAATGCATGCTTGAGAAAGTAACAATATAATTTATTATATACTTTATATACAACAAAAATACTATTTTTTCAGGACATATAATATGCCATAATTGCCATGTCTGATATACAGTTTCTTGCACCTAAGTTGATAGTTCTTAGCCAGAATAAGTTGCACAAAAGGTCAAAAGTCTGGCTACACAAGACTACACAGCAGTCAACATGGCAAAAGAGATCCAAACCTATATTTACTTTCATTTTTTTGGGCTACTAAAAATGTCTGATGACTAAAAGACTGACTCAGACTCTAAGAAGGAATCTCTTTGCACATTTGCAAACTCAATTTTATAATTAACGGTCTGGTAAACTGGGCATTCACCATGCACCATGTCTGGTAGGCAGAAAATTCCCAGTCTGGTTAGCACACAGCATGTAGCCGCTGGCAGATCAGGGCGATATTTAATTAAACCAACTACTGGTTTTTATTTGAGTTATAATTTAAGACATCTTTAAAATTTAGGAGGAGAATCCCATGGGTTTAACCACAAGTCAACCTCCTGTGATTGCACCAAGGTCTACAAAAATGCCTCAACTACCTCTGAGGTCTTCATGTTATTCAAATCTCAAAGCATAGATGTTTTTCATTCCATAATGATAGGATACATGCAAAAATGTTTCTTCTGCTGAGCAGAGAACCGTTTATCAGTCTAGACACGCAAATAACACCAAGTGGATGACAGAAACAGAAGCATGGGGACAACTGTAAATGAGGAACTGTAAATGCCTAATAAAGAGAAGATTTTATGTAAAACAAATCTATTTTAGAACATTTTCCCCTCAAAATCAACCTTTTAAATCAAAAAGAAAAAAAAAAAGAAAAGAAAAAAAAAGGCACAGGGAGAATAATGGCACGGAGAGGATTGAGAAAGAAATTCCACATTTTATCTTTGCCTGGGGATATTTCCCCTGCTGCCAGCCGGTTTCTTCGCCACACGTCAATCACAGTTTGCTTGAGTTTTCCAGCAGCTGTGCTCAACCCACTGAAAGTGACATTGTAAATCAATAGTGTGACAAATCTAATGAGAAAAGCCACTCAAACACCTCAGTATAAAACCTTTGTCCAGGACAAATGGTGTCAGTGTTTTTCTCAAAGGAACAGCATTTCCATGAGCAGGTTTTACAGAATGCTCATAGATGGTATTTGTTTGATTTACCATGCTCTGAAATTCCACATGGACTCTCGATCATGACCAACGCTGGGGTGTGGACTTTTATATGACACACTTTCCACAGCATTCTGATCAAAGAGGAAGACTGAGAGCGGCATGGGATATTTGCTTCGGGCATGGGTGTTCATCTACAAAGGATGCCCCCATCTATCCCTGAATTTCACTGTAAACATGCCAATGAGAGACCAGCATAGTAAAAAGAACAGTTGACATTCCTTCAGTGAACCGCTTAAGCTGACAGAAAACCACATTGTAGAAGCTCAACCACCGTAACAGTGAGGAAAAACACAAATAAAAGAGAATCCAGATGTATTTATGGCAGCACAAGTCACTTTATCCAAATCATTTGCATGTCCATTATCAATGTTACTGTCATTCATTCACTCACACTAACAGATTAAAAATGTAGTACACTCAAAACTATAAGAAATAAATGAATAAATAACTATATAAATAAATGAAAAAACATTTAAAAATATTTAAATATATAGGCATGTATCTATTTTACATTGTGGCAATTTTTTTATAAAATTTAAATGATTTGAGTCACGATTTTCAGAGGAAAAAAGGAGCATGAAGGTCCACCCCTAAACCTTATCGTTAGTGGGGTGTAAGCAAATTGTACGAAACCGTAACAATTAGATTGAACAAAATTCTATGAAAGAGATTGTACCTAATCGTACAAATGAGATCGTATGAAATCGTATAAATGTTACAGATTTTACAGAATCTTACAAGAGATCGTACAAATTAGATTTTGCAACACTATGATGAATGAAATCAAATGAAACTACAAATTTATAAACTACAAAATTACAATTTTCCATGAGAGTGTTCAAATAGCTATAAAACAAATGTCAATATAAATACATAAATTAAATAACAATTCCATTTAATAAATTATTATAAATGTACTTGTTTAATTGTTTAAGACAGTTGTACATTTTAACAGAGGAGGAAAGTGGTAAAGTAATCAGTATGCTTAGCCTGTATAAAGTCTTTGGAAGAGCTGTATTGGGATGTCCATATTGGGAAGTCTAAAATGATGGTCAATAATTACAGTTTCAGCTTCAATTTGACTGAACTTCATGCACAAGCATTGCACAAACACCCACACACAACTGTTGCCTTACCTTTGTGAGACAGTCGTAATCTTGGAAACACACTCTTTGTCGACTGAGTTGCAGAGCAGAGCCATAGTGTCATGCAAAGCATGAAGGTCCACACACCCCATGCCATCCTCACAGACTCCTCTTGAACGTCTCACACTGACTCCTTATGATCCACCTTGAGCAGCCTCCATCCGCTGAATGACTGAATTGCCGGTTGCAGAAGAAAATTAGTTTGCCGTCATCAGAGCAGTGTGCTGAAACTCACTTAATTGACACTTAGGGTGTGTTTTGAGATGCTTCTGTGGATTCCAGTGTGAAGAAAGTGTCTAAACTGTGCGCAAAGCTGTGACTCAACCCTGGCTGACTGTTCCTGTCGCTCTTACCACAGGCGATGCATTCCTCAAACTCATAAAAATGTGTGAGGGCGAGCGTGTGTCAAACAACAAGCGCACTGATCTTGGAGAGCTTCCACCATCCTCTAATGAGAAGAAGCCTCCTTTCTTTCCTCTCTCTCCGGCTCTGTGAAATACTGCCCTTCCACGTGCCAGCCCTCTCTCCCCTCCTGACTGCTTCAACACCCCTGCCGCACACATGGACAACGGCCAAACACTCCCATCCACCCCCACCCTTCTCTTTCACTCTCTCCTTCTATCTCTCTCGCTCTCTTGGTTCCACCCTTGTGTTCTCCTCTGTTTATGATGTACTTCTGTTGTTCTCATCTCAGGGACCATGTTTACATGCAACTGAAAATTATGATTAATATTGTTATTTGGTCATATTGCGGTTACCTCAACTGCAGTTGGACAATGTACGAAATTTCAGAAATCAGACAGCTGGCAAATGGCTTAATTAATTAGAAATCTGTCATATAAACACTTCTTCCCCAGAATATCCATATATAATATATTTATTTATGCATGTGTCCAGATGAAAGTAATTATGAGTGATTTGTGGGAAACATTTTTGAAAAGTCAAGTTATCAAAGAAACATTTTTTTGAGTAAGGAAGCAACATTATTTTGGCTAAACGATAGACGATATAAAAATAAATCAATCAGGGTGCTGACACCAGGGTTATGAATGAGAATGAATTCAAGGCATAATTCATCCAAAATGGAAATTCTGTCATTATATCTAATTCGTTAAAACGTTTCCATTTACACTTGGCCACATAAATGTGTCTTCACAAAACAGATATAAATCCGGTCTTCAATTCCCGTGCTATATGCAAATTTAACGGAGTTCACGTCAACGAAAGCAACAGATAAGCACTGCATTTTATTCATTTTCAGTTAATTTCAAGATCAAAGACCGGCTTTGATCGGCTTGCTGAAGAGACACTTAGCTACTCATCCGCAGTGATACTTGTTGCGTTAGTGCTGTCATATGTGACTATTATATGCCATATAGCCTATAAAACGCTCTCACTGGTTTATTATTTGCATAATGCTTAATTAATGGAGTAAAATTTGCATATGTGGTTTCAACAACCAGATGCTTTTACACATGCCCAGTTTTGTCTGGAATGTGGCCCAGACCACCTCCTGAAGTGGTTTGAGCGATCGGATTTAAATGTGTCTCGAAAGCGTTTCGGAGGGCATTTACACCTGGTCTTTTCATGATCAGATAGCTATCCGATCAGAGAAAACGCATGAAGTGACCAGGTGTAAACAGGCCCATACACTGATCGGTCTGCGCTGTGCCGCTTTAAGTCGAACACACCTATTGTTGATGTTCGGTAAGTTCCGTCACAAAATATACATCATTCAACCGGACCAATCAGGCTATGAACGTAAGACTATGCCTTTCGGTTCAGTTTCGTTAGTTTTGCTGTCAAAAACGCCAGTGTGAACGCTAAGCGGACCAGAACTAAATGTAGTGTTTTCTTTTTTGGTCCGGACCAAACAAACCAAGAGAACCGAACTACAAGTGTGAACACACCCTAAATGTTGGAAATGTAAGCATTATAATTAGTAAATTATAATGTTTCTTTTAAATTGTTATCATGTTAAATACAAATTCAGTCATATTAAAACAATTTAGCGTGGAGTTGGTTCACTTTCCGGCAATGAATCCAAGTAAATAAATAACTAAATTAATTTGCACGATAATATCGTGTATCCGCAAACTCACAGGCTGCCGATAGGACAATATGAAAACGAAGCATATCACCCAACACTAAAAAGAGTTTATCTGAAACAAGCAACAACTCAAGGGCATGATGGTAACAAAAGGATCTCAGCGGGTGAGTCCATATACATTGCAGGATACCACTTCCCCTTAGAGTTTCCATCTTGTTGTTTTTTCCATATTAGAATGCCAAAAGATGATGGAAATAAAGGACAGAAGTCAGCACAGATGTGCACATGTTCATGTAAACCGACAATGACAAATGAGAAGGAGCGCTCACGCTCTGATCATGACCAAACAATCAATTCACAGTGTAGATCTTGAGCTGTGGTGGATTGTGAGCAATCACTTTCATCTGCGCCTGCGGTTACGCGGCCCAGTGCTGGAATCATTACAGCAGCTCTTTGTTCACCAATGGTTATTTTTGTGAGCACTATTAAACTGCACTTAACTTTTCTCTTTCCCCTTTTCTTGGTCATTCTCACATCTACACATCCCTCTTAGTTTGGAAGGTTTGAGTTCCTCCAGTCTGTGACTGATTATCAATCCCTGAGGTTCAGACTGTAGTTACTGAAGCACCTGAGCACACTTCCAGCACTTAGATCAATCAAAAATGATTATTAATGTCATTCACCCGTCATCTGAGAAGAATAAAGGTTGCTCTATTCCTCCTGATAGCAGCATTTCACCGTGTTATTTCGTAAACGAACAGCAGCTGATCTTTGTTAAAATCTGAGATGATCTCATTATACTTCACATGTGGAATGTTGGTTACGCTTGCTGAATCGGGTGACATCATATCGCTTTGTAAATACTCTGCTGGACTTCTACTGTTTTTCCCCCCTTCATCAAAAAGTGATCAAAAATCTCTTCCATTCCCAAACAATACCACATAGTTACTCATTAAAAAACTATTTACCCCAGTTTACTTAGGCAGGAAGTACTTGGCCACAAAACTCAGAAAAACACTTTAGTTTATAACTTATAATTTTAGAGCAAAAACATCTCAAATCAGTCTTTAATATTCTTATATTTTAATAGCAAACCTGGAATAAAAAATAAATAAATAAATAACCGGCTTAAAAATAGACACTTAAGCTGAATGTAAAATATATGAAAATAACAAAACACAATATCAAGTGGAATTTATTAATTTACTTGTTAGTACTTTTTATTAAATAATTATTTATTTACAAAATAAATACAACATACAAGGTCAGTGCCTTTTTTTTTAAATTTTGTATTATTTTTAAAGTGCGGTCTCTCTCATGTGTGTTAGCTGGACAAACCACAACAGTCTCTGAACAACCTGTTTTTTGTTGGTTAGTTTTTAAAAAAAAAAGTTCTTGATCTGAAAGACACATTTCTATATACCATAAACTGAAAAAATACTAGAAATTTGCGTTAAAAAAAAAAAGGTTACACATCAAATTAGAAGCAAAATTAGACTGAAATCACATTTTCTTGTAAAACGTAACCCAATTATCTGTTTTATTTACAATTTAGAAAAATACTGTTTACTAGATAAAATTTTTTATTATTTTTTTTTTATTATTAGTAGTGCAAAGGAGATCTCATCTTAATTTTCCATAGAGTGACTGTACCAGAATAAAAAGGGAAAGGCATGTGGAATAATGACTAATTAGTTCCTTTTAAATACAATCCGCATGAAACCCCGTGAGTGAGTGTGTCATATGTGTAGAGTTGAAGACTGCTGTTTGAACTGCTTTGGCTGCGCTTCATTCTTATGAATGAGTTGATACATGCCAGTCACCATCTGCATGCTGCCCATTCCCCTAACCTTTCATTTCATTATCCCCTTTCTTTTCTTTTAATTTCTAACTCTTTCTTTTATAATAACAGCTATCTGACATACTGACAGTCACCCTAAAATCTCCAGCTGAATGAGAGACCGAGAGAGAAATGGAGAAAGAGTGAAGGCTTTTGGCAGCTGCGCCAGTGCAAAGGAAGTCCTCAGAAATCACTCTGCTCATGCCATCATGTTTGACACACTTATACTGACTGGAATGTTTAAAATGGAAATGGAAAAAGATAGTATTTTTTAACATTTCTGCAGTTTTCTTACATTTTCTTGGGACACGTGTCTTTTTTTTTTTTTTTGATTAGCCGAAAAGGACAATTATCTGATGCCGATTTTAAATGCTGCGGCTCTCAGGTTGAGGAAACATTTCAAAAGACAGTTTGTAAAAGATATAAAAGCAGATTTTAGATTAAG
Source organism: Barbus barbus (assembly GCF_936440315.1). Lineage (NCBI taxonomy): Eukaryota > Metazoa > Chordata > Actinopteri > Cypriniformes > Cyprinidae > Barbus > Barbus barbus. The sequence goes on from NC_136750.1 coordinate 25,526,492, forward strand.
TATCTTATGTGCTTTCCTAACAATAAAACAAATCTTATGTGTTTATAAAACCAAATACATAAATGGAAACTTTTTGTCACGGATCTGTCTGTTCTCCACCAGTCACGATGCACTCACGCACCTGGTTTCACCAGCACACCTGCACATCATCTGTTCACTCATCAACACGGCTACAAATACACACACCTCACAACACTCCAGTGTCCTGTCTTGTTACTATCTTACTGCGTTAATTGTTCGTGCGAAGAGGACTACCGGTGTTATCACAATCTCTATGCCTGATACCTACCTGCTGTGTTTCATCCTGAGTGTGTCTTCCAGCGATCCCTAGTCTGTCTGCTCCCGAGTTCCGTCCTCGTCTGCCATATCGGTGATGTGTGTGTCCAGCTCCTGTTCCTTGTCTCCTGTCAAGAAAAGATATCCAAGTTAACGTTCCTCCAGATCTCCCAAGAATCACCACTTACGTGTTCTACTCCATATTGCTCAAAGCCTGCCAATAAATACCTGATTTCTATACGTCACGCAGTCTGAGTCCCTCTTCTGTAACACTTTTATTGCTCAAGGTGACTAAATTAAGTTACGAACACAAAGAAAAGAGGATTTTTTGTGTGTGTTAACTGTTTGAGTTTTATTCTGTGGAACAGTAATACAAAACAAAGTAGCTGTACAAATTTAGAACCCACCCCAACTCATCTCACCCCCTGGTAGACAAAATTAAAATAAAATAAAAATGTATATTAATAAACAAATAACAATACAATTTTAGAAAGACGCAACATTAAAAGCTGAATGCCATGAATTAACAGTTTTCACGTTAGATCCATGTATAGGAGAAGTAGAGAGTTCCATCGAGATAATGATCAGCAAATACACAGTCCAGGTTCGTCTGTCTATTGTGTGAGGAGGATTCCAACGGTTGACTTGCAATGTTTTTGCTGCTGTGAGAGCAGCTAACAGTAAAGATCTTTGTTGGACGGACAAGGTGAAGTCCCAAAAGTCATTCATAACAAAATGGCACAGGGTCAAACATATCTCAGTACTCAACAAATATAATAGGTCCAGTGAGAGCTGAGCTCAAAAAGGTGAGAGAGAGGGGCACTCCCCCCAAAAATGCAAAAACGTGCCTAAAACTCCTTGGGTCAAGTAAACCCTATGCAGCAATTTCCAATGAATCATTTGGTGATTAGGGTTTTTAGAAGACAATTTAAACATACCCCACACCTGATCGGAAAATAAAACATGCACATCCTCATTAAGATCCTTAGCCCAAACAGTAGTAATAGATAAAGGTTTGTATGAATGCTCAAGAAGAAAGAGATAGATGACTGAAGCAGAGGAGGGAGATTCCTCAGAAGGAGTTTGCGCAAAGGGTGAACAGGCAGTTGAGATTTCCAGGGCACCCCATATGCCCGTAGGGCCGATCTAATGCGCAAATACATAAAAAAAGGAGGTGCCTGGCAGATTATATTGAGGTTTAAGATTCTGGAATGATTTTAAACCACTATCATCATAGATATCTCCCAGAGTGTTTACTTTACTATGAGTCCATTGCGGACAATGAAATGGAGTACTGCCTGACAAAAGGTTATTATTGTGGAAAATAGTTGAATGCCTATGCCATTTTGTAACTATTTGTGAACGTCTTTCAACATCCCTCCATGTGGAGAGGAGAGGTTACAATGGGACCAAACCGAGATTTACACTGCCTAAGCGGAACTCCCGAAAAACAAGATGCTTCAATTTATATGGATAAACAATAGATTCCTCAATTGCTCTCCAAGACACAGAAGCGTCAGGATAAAACCAAACTGATAAAGGCTGGAGGGAAAAGGCTTGAGCATACAGTCTAAAATTAGGGAAAGAAAGACCTCCATGTAATCTACATCGTTGTAAGGTAGTCAGTTTAATATGAGGACTTTTCCCATCCCATGTATACCATGAAATACATCTAGTTTATTCCAGTAGCCAACCGGTGGAGCGAGAGGAAACATGGAAGAAAATAAACTGATATGTGGGAGAACATTCATTTTAATCACCGATATACAGGTCTGAAAAGAAGTAGGAAGACGAGACCAATTTTCCAAATCTGAGGATACTTTGGATAGAATACCATTATAGTTTTTTGAGACGATTTCCTGCAGGGAAGGAAAAACATCTATTAAAGTTTTGAACCAATGGAATAGATATAGAAAGGGACATGGAATCAATTTTAGAATTGAGGGGAAGTAAACATGACTTACTCCAATTAATTTTAAACCCTGAGAGAGATCCAAAATGGTCAAATAAATTCAGCACATTAGGAACAGAATGTGACGGCTTCTCCAAAAACAATATGATATTGTCAGCAAACAAAGAAATATGATGATGAGTATTCCGTATAATTATCTGAGAAATAGTTTCAGATTGTCGGACCGCTTGACCTAAGGTTTCCAAGGATAGGGCAAATAACAGAGGAGAAATTGGGCAACCCTGGCGAGTACCTCGATGTATAAAGAATGAGTTAGAGCGAACAGCACCTGTTGGCTGCTGGATTGGCATACAGAACTTTTATCATATTTATGAAACTCGATCCCAGACCCAGATGCTGTAGAACCGCCCATAAATAGTTCCATTCTAGCTGATCAAAAGCTTTCATCGCATCTAGAGATAATACTGCGCAAGGGGAGGACAAACTATTATTTGAATTAATAATATGATATAACCTGCATAAATTATCCGAAGCTGAGCGAGATTTAATGAATCCTGTTTGGTCATGATGAACTAGCCTATTCATAAATTTAACTAGACAACGAGATAGTACTTTAGCATATAATTTAACATCAGTCCCTAAGTGGCTGGTAACTAGAACAGGAAGTCGGATCTTTATCTTTTTTTTTTACAAGAGAGAAATAACAGCTATATTAATGGATGGGTGAAATTAACCTTGAGTAAATGAAAAATGTATCATATCTAACATGAGGGGGCCTAAATCCGACCAAAAAGTAGTATACAATTAGATTGGAATGCCATCCATGCCTGGGGATTTCCCCTTGTTCATAGATCAAATTGTTGACTCCAGCTCCTGAAGAGAGATCGGTTCGGCCAGGTATTCCAAATCTGAATCTGACAGCCTAGGTCAGGGGTCGGCAACTGTCTCTTTCATCCCTCTGCGGTGGCTCCCTGTAGCATATAATTACATTACAGAAGTTATAAAACATATTTTCTGCCTTATTCTGTGATAAAAATAGAAAAAGTGTTTGTAGTATATATACTGATTGTACAATCATTTTCATAAAATTTTATAAAAAATATTATAGAAGACAAATTATTGGTTATTGTCCAGCAGTGTATTTTATTTCTTAGCCAATTAAAAGTAAGTGACACTTTTTTTTTTGTCAATTATACATACATATTATAATAATAATTATTATTATTACTACATTTGACATTTCTGTCCCCCTCACTTCTGAAATGATTGCTACTCCCCTCCCCTGTAACATAACTGAATATAAAACTTTAGCTTTATGCCGTGTTATCTTTATTTGGGCATCAAATATTTTGTGGCTCCACGTGAATTTTTATTCAGTGGGAAAGGGGCCAAAATGGCTCTTTTCACGTTGAAGGTTGCAGATCCCTGGCCTAGGTAAATCAAGGTTGGACAGAAAAGATGCAAAAGAGTCAGGGTCACCATCAGCTGAAGAAGTATAAAGGTTAAAGTAAAAAGAGTGAAAGGCGATATTAATGTATTTTGGGTTTGTCATAATGAGCCCAGATTGGGATTTCACTGCTGAGATATTAGCAAACTGGTGCTTCCCTGGAAAAAAAAAGGGAATATTCAGATTTCAGTACAAATACAGCATTTACAGCATAATGTCATTACAAAAATAAATTTTCCACCGGTGTTGTTACTGTTAACTAAAACTAAAACTACTATTAAACTACTAAAATAAACTTTTTTTAAAATATAACTTTTTCAATAATTTAAATATAGCTGAAATAAAATAAATATTATATTGTATTGTCAATTATTAATAAATAAATGATAAAACCAAATAAATTGAAATTAAAATTAAAACTGAATTTTAATATATTATATTTTAATTAAGTAATTAATATTTTAATATTAATACTGTAAAAGTATATAAATAATATTAAAATAGCACCAAGTTTTAAATTCTATTCATAAAAAATATAAAAAAATAATAATAAACATAAATATATAAATGGGCTACACTTATGCACAATGGAGTTGAAAGGGGCCAATCCTTTCGGCTTGAATAGTGTGTGTACAAGTATTTTAGTTTAAATAAACTAATAAATAAATAGCTTAACCATTTCTGTGTAGAATATATATCTATTTTATTTTTACAAAACAGACTAACATGAATTACATGTAAAAAGTGCTGAGGGTCCTTATATGACTTTCCATAACAACACAATGCCATAAACCCTAAAATGTTTAAATTATTTAACTTGAAATCTTTTTTAAATCTTTAAATGTTATTTTTAACATTATTGTTAATACATTTATAAAATAAGAAGCTTCACATTTCCTCCAATATTTGTTCCAGTTTGTTTCCATTTTAAGTGATTTTAGGTAACAATATTTTTAAGGACATTTTTTTATTTAAATTTTTTTTGGGGGGAGGTAATGAACATTGGTAACATTACATTGGAGCTCAACTTAACCAAGACTATTCCTTTAAGCAAAAGTCTCATTTTGTTCCCCATTCAGTCTCATTGCTTTATCTCACAGTAACAACTAAGCTATTGTAAGACATCTCTTTTTTTGATGAACTTGAACTTATTCATAAACTTGAACTTATTTTCATCTGTCGATCACAAAGATATTTCCCCTCCAAGTAACCCTGGACATTTTGTTTTGCAGACCCCTTTTAACCCCCCATCCACATCCCCTGTCAGCCCAGACGACCTGCTGTGTGAAAAAAGACAGTTTAATTCGGTGTTAATATCGCAGATTAGTTTCCCTTTGGCCTTGTCTGGAGCCGCTGCATGCTTTCATGATTCACACAGCAGTGAAAATATTTTCTCTCATGTAAATGCTATGAAAACATCCTCTGCCAGCAGACAGCCATACCACAGGGGTTGGAGGAGTGCGCTGTCAGGGTGAAACATGCACCCCGTGATGAAAACTCGTGGACGAGAGACTGCTGGCTCAACAGGGGTGCGAGGCTGTGGTCTGCAACAAAAGCTCTGTTCATCTTCAGTGAATTTTCTTCTGCATCTAGTTTACACAGGTGTGCATCACATGTCCTCATATTTACATGCATTCACAAAACTTCATGCATACATAAATTCTACGCATTAACTCATTATAGCATTATCTAATTGACACAGCAATGCACAGCTTTAAAGATTTTTGCTTGTAATACAGTTACATATCACACCACACATTCTTATGGACACTTGCACTATATGGTGACTACAATGGATAACTACAATAATTGTTGACAAAAAGTTACTGTATATACAAAAATGCATTAAGATGCAAAAGGATGAAAAGTTTTAGGTAAATTGGTAATTTTGTCAAGAAATATTATATTTCACTCAAATGATTAACTTTTAATAATGATAATCTAATCATTATTTAAAAATGTATTTAATAATTATTTTTAAATAATTTATTTTTTTTAAATCAAACATTATCTCCCCAACTATTAACATTTTACTATATTGAATATTTTCAAAGGTCATTATTTCACTGTAAACAGAAAAATACTGATATACAATTGTAATACAAGTAGTGGAATAAATGAAAACAGTAAAACAATCAAAAATAATATATAAATAATTTTCATTATTTTTTACATTATGGTAATGAGAATGCGAAGACAATATTTTTTTTCAATAAATGAATGATAATTTGTTGACTCCTGAAAGTAATGTCACAATGCAAAATAATAATAATAACAGAAAAGAAAAATAATATTTATATATATATATATATATATATATATATATATATATATATATATATATATATATATATATATATATATATATATATATATATAGGCTATATATGAATATATATATACATATACATACACGTATACACATACATATGCACACACACACACACACACACATATATATACATATATATATATATATATATATATATATATAGAAATTAAATGAGACCTAGACATTTTTTTTTTTGACAGGTTGTGTGAGAGTCACCCTATATTATCAATGGACCGAAAATGTAATGCACACCATAGCATGCGGCTCTGACATGAAGCATCTATCGTCAGTTACTCCTTACATTATCAACATGGCAGTCTACATAAAGAAAACACTGATCAAAGACAATCCCTCAATGCTAGGCTTTGATTCAAACCCTTTCAGAGGTCTTGAGTGGCGAAAAATCACTTGTTTGAGAGAAGTATGGAAATTCACACATGGAGAGCCCTAGAGAAATGGATCAGCCAAGACCAAGTAGGCTATTTCCTTTAAAGTTTTGAGCGTGTATCCATCACAATGCCATGGTCGAGCAGGCAGAGCGATTTAAGAGCCTCAAGAGAAAGGCCTCTCCGCTACACTTAACACAGAATGAAGTGCAACTTTCCAGCCAGTACCACAACAAAGCCTCACTCTGTAGGACCATGGAGGAGCAGAGGATTACCGGCAAGAACACTCCATAAAACCCATTTCAGCTGAGGTGATTTCTCAAATGTCAGCAGCTGTAGGTCCATTTTCAATAGAAAGCTTGTTACTTGCTTCCAACGCAGATGTCTGCATGATTCAAACAGTTGATCAGGTATCACTGTTTTTAATAGAACCCTCAGCACTTTTTCATTAAGGAGATGTTGTTGTTGTTTTAATATCTGCCCACAGCTCCATGACAGAGATTAGATGACCATCAGAAGACACAACCTCTCTAAAATGCACTGAGATCTTGCCAACGAGGTCTAAGATGTTGGATCTCTGCCTCTCTGAACTAGAATCCAATAAGACTGGATTAAAGTTGTGTTAAGGTGAATGTTGGAGCTCAATAACACAATTTAAAAGTTAACAAAGTTTACTGTTCTGGTGTCTCATCCTCTGTCAGTCAATCTCTTGCTGCCTTGTGGTAAGATTAAATACACTTAGAGTATATATTTGTTTTAAGCCCTAAACGCACTGCAAGATTTTCGACTGTCCCAGACGAAAGATTGCCATTGTGAAACAGTCGTGGCGAATCAGTAATCGCCACGATTGCTTCACGATGCCAGTCTTTTGTCTGGGACAGCCGAAAATCGTGCAGTGTGTTTGTGGTTCACACAAAAATGGAAATTCTGTCATTGCTTACTTTCCATGTGGGGCCCTATGATTTCCACGATGCAGAAAATGCAGACTGAATTGCGAAATGAAGCCATAAAAATGGAATTTACTGTATAAGGCAGAATGTCACGAAATTTACATTTACATTTACATTTATGCATTTAGCAGACGCTTTTATCCAAAGCGACTTACATTGCATTCAAGTTACAGTTTTTACATTTTATCAGCTCTTACTTTCCCTGGGAATCGAACCCATGACCTTGGCGTTGCTAGCGCCATGCTCTACTATTTGAGCTACAGGAAAAATGTGCCAAACTTTGGATGAATAAATACAAAGTCAGTATGCTTAAATCAAAATGTGAGATGGACTAGTGTCTGTGAATAATAAGCTGCAAAATAATATTTAAATATGAATCCTGTTTCTGTCTCTGCGTGAATGAATGGTGCAGACACGCGGTTTCGTTTACTGAGGCGCACATGATACTTGCGGTGTTTTCTGCCTCTGCCGCCTCAATATATGAGTGCATGAACATATATATTTTTTTTCAATAAAATGAATTAATTAGAGATGCTTTTGGTTATTAACATGTAATGAAACCATTAAAATGGAAAACAGAAAATTTAATTAATACATTTTTGATTAATATCGTTTTAATTTGACCATTAGTCCAGAAAAATTAATTCGGCAGGGGGTGGTAATGGGGCTGACTCCAAACCCATATTCCTTTATTTTTCTGTGAAACACAAAAAGAGACCTTTTTAAGGAGCTGCTTACACAAGGTTTTCAACTAAAAGAAAACATATGCATTTGGGGTCCTGAAAACACACATTTTTGAAAAGTCGCCAACTACTGGCCCGGCATGCATAATACAGTGTTTTTAGTCATTTTCAGGGATCCGTGTGAACAGGGATCATTTTGAAAACACCGTATTCAACCCTAAGAATCTTCAAGCACGTGTCAAGGAATCTGGATCTATTTCACGCAAAATCAGAAAGGAAAAAAAGTATAGTTTTTATGAAGATATTTAAGCCTACATTTTAGAAATTTTTTCCAGGAAAATATATTAAATATATTATATGAAAAAATATATATTTTTTCCTCATAATTATCATTAATATAAGAAATATTGATGTTTTACTTTTACTATTCCCAATATTTTAAAAGATTATTTTTAGTATAGGAAATTACAGTAAAATAAAATACAACATTATACAATTATTAATTCAATACAAATTGTATTCACACATTTTTATTTTTTTTTGTAAAGCAACACTGTTTTAAGTCACCGTGACTAAATGGACTACAAAACACCATCAAATAACCTTTTAGAAGTACTTTTTTTTACTTTCATGCTATGATCTTACAGTCATTATAGCTTTGGAACAGAATTTAGGCTGTTACTCAGCTCTTTCTCTTGTGTTAAATAGAAAAAAATGAAAACAATGACATTTTTGGGTGAACTATTTCTTCAGAAGCTACATTCAGAGCCAAACTAAATAAGTTGCTGAGCAGAGACTGTCGTGAAAAGACAAGATTTACATCACCGCCAGACAGAAAAAAACATTTGGGACATCGCATGCCATGCTGGATTTTATAGCTGCATTAGCACACAGGTTCAGCTGTGATTGTTCTTAACCGTCTTAATGCATTACTGTTTTGGCAGACATAGTGTCTGTCTGAGTCAGATAAAGCTTTTAGCTTCATAAAGTGAGCTGAGGTATGCCTTTCCCTCACACCGCTTCAACTCTTATCTCAAAACAGCGATAAAAATCTAATCTAAAAACTCTGATATAAATAATATTTTGCCACCAACCCTTGAAATCGAAAGGAATGTTATCTTAAAAGTTTGGAAGCTGGAGATATGAACATGTCTGCTGATAGCTTAAGTGAAACCACATGTCTATTTTTGTCTGTGTGCACGCGTAGATGCGCTCAAATAAATTCTACATAAACACTGAGCACAATGGATAGGGTAAGGGTTAAGTAATTCAAAATGAAATTACAAGCTAACTCCAGATTTACTTGTCTACATTCCTCAATTGATGAGTTATTGTCAGTGAATAAAAACACAGGATGACCTGAATGTCAGTGTTCTGAGAGCTGGTATGATCAGTTTCTCTGTCTCTGACGGTGAATCCAGGTGTGTTTTCACTGGCTCACGCATCGCTGCACACACAAACATCAGGCTCCACGACTGAGAGAGTTTTTCTCTGGACCCTGAGGGGCTACAAGAATGTCCAAGACAGGCTTGTACAAAAGAATCACCTGACCCATCCAGCGCATGTCAGAGAGCATCTGGAGAGAAAAGAGGGAAATCTCTCATAGCATTCTTAGACAATGTGTTATGAAAGTACGGTTCAACTTACACCAGCATACATAACGTGACATCTAAATACTGAAGAGCTGCTACTGTTCATAGAAACACTTAGCATGAAAATACTTTCTACTTTAGTTCTACATAATGTTTTATATCCAATTATTTTGTACGTAGGTCTGTAAAATACCCAAATTCCTTTTTTATTTTTATAAAAAAATAAAAATAAAAAGTCTTTATGCTGAAGAGTAGCTGCTGTCATTGTGATAAATTAATGTAGACTAAAATTTACAATCTCTGCAGTTGAAACCACTGGGAATGAAACCATCGACCACTTCCATGGATGGTACCCGCTTTCCCACTGAAACCAGAGCAGTTCAGGCTGGAGGTTTTATGTGGTCTTTCTTCAAAAAGATGACTCACATGAGTGAGTGGAAGTGGGTAAGAATGCTGGTACTTGAGATAATTAGATGGGAATTTTAATTTGGCCATTATTGTTTAGGGTAAACACTGACATTGACCCCTCTCAGTATACTGGATTTTGTCTATGTCATAATAACAATGATTTTCTTAAACAGTATGTTTGCTCTGTTTTCCAGTAAACATCTAGATATTCTTAAGAAACATTGTGCAAGATTTAAACTATCCTTTTTCTCACTGGGGTCAGTTTACAACATAATTGGGCAAAACCACAAGTGATGAGAAAAGCGATAAAGACACTTTCTGAATGATTACATATCAGCCACTTCCTTCACAACCAACCAATATATGGGAAAAGAAATGAAGTTATAGATTCCCTGATCTAAAGATTCTGGCTGACACAGACAAGCCACAAACTATTTAATTTTATGGCTGATAAACAATAAATGACTAAAACAACAATTCTGTGTTTTGTCTTAAATAAAAGAAAAATAAATTGTTTTAAATGCAACAAATTATTATACCACAGCACTGAAAGCACAATGTGTGTTTGTGTGTGTATGTGTGTGTGTGTGTGTGTGTGTGTTTATAAAATCAAACTGCTTTTGATTATTAAAATCTAATGAAACTATTCAAATTTAATCCAGAAAATTAATAGAAAACAGAATTTGGTAAAAGAAAATTAAAAAAAATTAATTTGAGGAAGAAAAAAAAAACATTTCACAATTTATTTTTTAATTAATAAAATTTCATTTAACCATTAAAACAGTCAAAAAACAGAATCCAGAAACATTTTAACGGAAAAAACTTGGGGAAAAAAATAAAACAGAATTTGTGAAAAAAAAGGACTATAACATAACCTTTAAAAAGTACATTTTATGACTTTCAAGCTATAATCATTTAGTCATATTATAACTTTTGAACAGATAAGCCACCAACTATTACTTTGGGGACTAAGTGGCAAAAACTAAAATTCTATATTTTGTTTTAAACAAATAAAATAAAAGTCAATTGTTTTAAATGCAACTAATTAATATAAAAAAGGGTTTATATAAAAAAAGTTTAAATTTTAAAATAATCTAATATACTGTAGGTCAATAACATATTGGATATCATCAACTAAACACAACATGATGAAATATAACCTGTTGTCTAGAATGAGAATGTTTGCAAGTACCATTTAAGACAAATATATGTGCAAAAGTACAAGATGAGACATTAATAATCTGGTTTTCCCAGTAGAGACAGAAAGACTATCAATTTTAAATGTGTATTCCTGCTAAAGATAACAGTCAACTTTTAGGAGTACACTGATATAGTTGAATTCAAAGCTAACACACACTGACTAAAAGCCACAAAACTACAATTCTGACTTCATGGGGTCTTAAACAAGTCTATTAATCTGCCACAAATGCAATGCTGAAATAACAAACGAGCGACAGTTTGTACATTAAGAACATATGCTTTTGAAATATGTGAAATACCATCTTAACCCATGCTTATCTGGAATAAGGGCTGCTTCAGAAATGAGCTTTGATATTACTTCATCCGGAAAGGAAATGTCCAACTCTGGCATAAATTCAAGTCTGTGGGTTTGTCTGAAAGTATTTAAGTGTAATATATATATATGAGAGACATGATGATGAGAACAGATGAGGCCCAACAGATGGTTGGGCGGTTTAGATGGACTTACATGTATTTATCTCACCGTAATATCTCAAGAGTCTAGCACTTGTTATCTGCATGGAAGTTATGTAGACCGCTGAAAAACACTTAGTCCCCAAAGTAGTATACAGTTACTTGTCCTGGCTGCCATATCGGACTGAAAAAATTTAACCAAGTGCGGTATCACAAAACACAAAGACATCTTTAATAAAACTGCCATTTAATTGTATGAAGCTGGAAGTTCTAGAGCTTGACTCGAACATTGCCTCTGAAAAACTCATTAGCAGCGTGATTGTGCTGTATTGACCTCTCATTCCACCTGGTTGTCAAGTTTGCGTCCTGTTTTTGTTTTAAGACCTACTTTGAACGATGTTGCACCCTGTCTCTTGAGTATTTCCTCACAGTTTTTCCCATAGCGTCATTATTAGTGTCCATTCAAAGTTCTCTGCTCACCTGGTTTAAAATCACTTTATTTCCAATGCATGATATATTTGTGTGTCATGCTTTGTACAGTATGTCATAGTGCAGAAAAAGATCTTACAAGCAGCCCATTGTTCCAATAAACATAAATGTACAGCGGTTTGCTCCAAACCTTCGACAAATCAAAAGTGAAAAGCCGCAGACGTACCAGAGAATGGAAACTGTCGGCCATCAATGAGGTTTCGATGCTTAACCAGACATGTGCTTGTGTAAATTGTATGCATGTCAGGAAAATCAAAGCCTTGAGCTTTTAACTAATTTTCACTGTATAAAGCCAAACCAAGGGCAGGGCAGCAGAGTTTCAGAACAGCACTGCACAATTTCTGTAAATTCTAAATGACAGGATGTACAAAAATGACTAGCTATGCAATGACTAGCTAGTCATTTAAAGTGCAATGACTTTAAAACCTCTTTACTTTTTGAAAATCATTCTACACTGTGCAAGACTCTTTTCAGATTATTCACACACACACACACACAAACACACAAAAACGTTTATATAGCCTATTTAAAAAAAAAAAAAAAAACATCTCACTGGTTTATTACAATTGCAAAAGAAAAGTTTCAGGAAAAAATTATATTTGCTGCTAAAGCAAAAGATGAAAATCTGAGGGTGCACAGAGAGGCACGAAGCTTCTGATTTCTTGTGAGGAAGTGCAAAATTTGAAATTGCATAATTGAGTAGGCATATGTATCTATTAGTAGTCAACACTAAAGCTCTCACAAAAAAACAAGATAAAATTAATAGACTTAATACAAATCTGCAGAAAGAAAGAGAAAGTCTGGGAGAGAGAGGAAAGGAGAAAAAAAAAAACTGTAATTTGATCTTTCACAGCTGGCTTGAGGAAACTGAAGAATTAAAGCAGAACCCTCTTGGAAGGTTTCCTTTGTACTGGTATGACTGGTGCAATTTAAGCTGAACTGAATTGCTCCTATTCCATAATCCAATGAGACCACTCTGAATCCACAAACACTTGGGCAAATGTTCAGAGCCCATGTTTTTACCCTCTGCGTTTTGATTGCTTTTGAAAATTCTAAAGCTAACCAGAAAAGAAATGCTCAAATACTGAATAAATGTAGCTTCTGTTAAACATCAATAAAGACTGTGGGCAATTTCATAACATGTGTATTCAAGGATGAAGAAAGTTCTTAAAAATACTATTTATTTGTATTTTGTAATTTGGTCTCGTCATAACATTTGCCTCAAGGACAGAAGCTTTAGTTTGGTACAATATTGTTTTGTTTTTGCCTTTTTGAAGTATTAAATATTTTATAGTGGCTGCCTCTGAACAAAACTGATTCACATTCAAGAAAAGAAAACAAAGAAACACAAAGAAAAATTGAAACATATGAGGACCTTCAGGCATTTTAAACTTTCTTTTATAAGAATATTAATCTTCAGGGCTATCTAAAGTTTGAAAAGTGAATTAAACAGAAGCTTTGTGTGATGATTAGCACATTTTACTTTTAACATGCATCACTTTTTACAGTACATATAAATGACTGAAATATTAGTGTGCCATAAAAGTAATCTGATCAAGTTGTACTGAAACAGCATCCTTATATTAAAGGGTTAAACTAAAGATAATATCCAAAATATCCAGAAATGTTGGGGCTGACAAGTAAGCTTAATTTTTAGGTGATTCTATACCAACTGGTTTTGGTTATCCCCCAGGACTGACTCCTGATTTAATAAGTTAGATAAGTGTCCTGTCCCTGTCAGGCAGCTGTTAGTGAGTTCAGGAAGATTGCTTAGGAAAAAAAAAAAAAAGAAGGTTTCCCAGAGCTTTCCTGTTCAGTGAAAGAGTTTTTTTTGTGTGTTTAACAAGAGCCACAGTGATAACCTTTAGTACACTTGAGCGCCTGGTACAAGTATGATGGGCAATAAAAGTCAAGATGATACTGAGCAGCCTCAGATCAATAAAGACACTAAATACAAAAATCTCTCTAAATTCATATACATGAGTTTACTCAGTTTTTTAGTTTTTAACATTACTGTAACTTTATTTCTGCCAGGTCCACTATCGTCACAATGATGACACTTAGCATACAGTTTGGTTTGGGGTTATGGTTCTGTTCTGGGCAAAAACTCCCTGCCCATCCATGCCTGTTATGAATGAGCAGGGAGAGCAGCAATAATAACCCCCCTAGGGTAAACAGAATAGAACAAAGCAAATATCATTAATGTACTTAATGATTATGTAAGTGTCAAACATTATTCAAGATAAAAGGAGTCTGATTCAAAGAGGAATATCAGAAAGCCAAGTCCTGACTGTGGCGAAAGGAGGAGCTGGGGATGGAGAAGGGTAATTTGCTCCTGAGCAAGCGAAAAAGCTGCTGAATAATACCGAATATAGGAATGCCGTGATAGGTGTCGTATTCCTATATAGATGTGATCAGCTGAGAGTCAGCCAATGCAAGCTTGACTCACGTGACCTGCCAGAAATAACGCTATACGCTTAAGTTGTAATATTAACAAATGTAAATGTCCTTTTATTATTTCTGAGACAGAATTCAGCTCATTTCTTTGTGATATTGATATATTTTGTCAAATAACATAAATAAAGTGAAAATTTAAAACAAACCCCAAATCAAATAAATACATAAATGAAAAATGCAAATAAAATAAATATTCATATAAACAAACTGGTCTTTGCCTGTGCTTTTTCTTAGCTTGGAATTTATTATTATTATTATTATTATTTAAGAAATATTAGCATGTTGTCCTCATCGGTGCCTCAGGCTTCCTGAGTTTGAATCCCAGCTCAAGGACTTTTCCCGATCCCGCCCCCCTCTTTATCTTAATAAAGGCAGAAACGGCAAAAATAAATCTTGAAAAAAAGAGAAAAGAAATATCAGCATGCCCAAATTTTCCAGCAAAAAATGCACCTTGTACAGAAAATGCATTTGAAGCAAAAGAATACTAACAAAAAAATAGGACGTTTTAATATTTTTTTAACTTTTTAATATTTAATATTTTTAAACTCAACTTAATGATACATTTTAAACTCAATAACTTAATGTCATTTTAGAAATAAAAAAATGATCGTGAACAATAAATCCCACTGTTTAAATCATTTAGTATTACATACTGCTTGTTTCCATACTATTTTAAAAATAGTAAATTAAGCAGTATGTTATTCCATTCCAAACACAGTCGGTCACCTCTGAGAGAAGGGTATTCAAGGGTGGATTGAGTCTGCACTCAGCGGTCAGCGTCACTCTCTGACCTGTCATTGCTCCAGGGCTCCAGAAAGTCAGAAGAAAGTGTGCTGACATAAGGATTAGCTGATGTCAAGAGGTCAGATAAAAGTTGCCATGCTATGTTTGAACAACCTTGAGTTGCACCATATTTGAGTCATATGTAACAATAACACTGCAACTGCGAACACCATTTCACTAGCATGTGACACACTTCTGTCAGCACTTAAAGAAAGCTAATTTTCTTCTCTGACATAGTAGTTTAGGTTTGTGTCTTATGCAACCAATAACCATGGGGTAAATTTAGAAGCAATTCAAGAAAATGTGGTGGTATGTTTACAAAAACAAACTCATAGGCATATCACTTTACTAAACTAATCTAAAACTTTTTAACTTAATTGAATTATCCTTGAATTCCACTTAGAGTAGTCTCTTTCACATCTCTTTGGCCTGATTTCTGATAGCCACAGTAAACTCTTCAGGTGGAAGCCAATGGGGATAAAGCTTCAATAATTAGTGCCACATTACTAGACAGGGTACGGTGCCACGAAACAGGACCACCACCTCCGTCTTTGTTGGTATTTAAGCTCTGGTGCGTCTGAGCAGGAGAAACACAGAGTTACTGTCTTGAACTTCTGGAAGCTATTATAGACGCCTCCTTCAATATCTTGATCATGCCAAACTACACACCTAAAGCCTGTCCCATCACCCCCACTGCTTCTACACCGCCTCCTTCATCTGTAAATGATGAGGACCTACAGCAAGAACTGGTGATGTATAAGAAGATCAAGGAACAGTGAAACAGGTATAGTGTATCAAACAGCACAGCGGTGAATATTGATTGATTTATCCAATAATAATAATAATTAAATCATTAAATAAATGGATAAATAAATATTGTGCCCCATTCAACATGACTATACAATAATAATAATAATAATATTATAAATTATCAAAATAAATCAATACAGACATATATTACTATTGCAATATAACTATAGTACTGCAAAAAAAAGAGCATTTAATAATAATAATAATAATAACAATAATGTTATAAATAAAAAACAATAAAATCATTACTCTTTGAATAGTACTACAGTACTGTAAAAAGAGTATTTAATAATAATAGTAATAATAATAATAATAATAAATAAATACAGACATACATTACTATTGCAATATAACTATAGTACTGCAAAAAAAGAGCATTTAATAATAATAATAATAATAATGATGTTATAAAAAATAAAAATAAACACATACAAATAAACAATAAAAACTGTAAGGATTATTTAATAATAATAATAATAATAATAATAAATCAATACAGACATATATTACTATTGCATCAGACCTGTAGTACTGTAAAAAGGGCATTTAATAATAATAATAATAATAATAGTAATGATAATGTTATAAATAAAAACAATAAAAATATATGACAACTTTAAAAGGACTACAGTACTGTAAAAATAATAATTATTAATAACAATAAAGAACACTAAAATTCTGATATTTATTTTCTTTTCAGAATTTTTTTCCCCCTCAAAAAAACAAAAAAACTAAATCTGAAATTTAAAAAATAATTTAAAATTAATTTGAAAAAAAAAGCCTAATAATTATTTCTCTTTTTAATGTGCACAGGCCATATCGATTTTTATAGTGCTTTATTATTATTTATTTATTTATTTTTGGTAGCAACAAAAGGTTGAGTAAACAATGAACTTTCACTTTTGGTGAACTATTCATTTAAGAGTGAGACTTTAAAAGTGAGGGGAAAACGCATTAATGCAGTAATGGGTGGTGGTGAGATGTGAAAGTTAACAAAACCTGATGTGACATGGTGATGGCGGAGCACTGCTAAACAAACACACTGCAGGCGTTCTGCAGAGAGACGCGCGGTAAACTGACTCACTGAATAAACAAACACTTAATAAGTCCTAATGCCAAAGAAAACTTTATCTTCCCCCTCTCTCGTGAGCCTAAAGCCTCCTCCATCATGCTAACACCATTTTATTTTGAGAATTATGGTCATGAATTTGTCACACAGAACACCGAGCCAACCACCACAGCAGGAGAAACTGTGGCCTGCATGTACAGTGTTTTGTGGACTAAATTATTGAAGGTGAGTGTAATGGATGCTGTACAAACACACAAGGCCACTTTGATGCTGCGCTGAGGGTTTGGCTCTCGTCCTCAGCCTGCCAAACCCAGAAACCATTACAGAATAATGCCCATACACGGCGCTAACCAGGAGATAAGCCAATACAAATTCAAAACAAATAGCTGTAGAGCCTCAGCTGGGTGTGTTTCGCCGTCTCTATAAGGTACGTGCCAGTTTAAACACGGGCAAATGGAATCATCTGAGTGAAATGAATAAATGAGGTATTATGCTGGAATAACATTTCATTACATACTTACAGTGCTTGCAACAGCCCTGAGAGGAATGTTACTTGAACCACGAGTCATCAGAGAGGATTGTGGGATTTGTTTGACTTTGTTGTGAGGTTTGTAATGCTTCATCATTTTCAGTAAATTTAAAGAAAGTGACTGAAGTATAAATACACCACTATTCAACACTAGAATTTATGCTTTTAAATGTCTATCATGCTCACCAAATCTGAACAAAAACACTGCAAAAAACAGGAACATTTTATTGTTTTTCTATTTGAATATATTTTATAATGGAATTTATTCCTGTGATGCAAAGCTGAAGTTTCAGCATCATTATTCCAGTCTTCAGTGTCACATGATCCTTCAGAAATCATTCTAATATGCTGATTGGCTGTTTAAGAAATATTTCTTATTACTGTCAGTTACAGTCAGAATTCAATATACATTATTTTAGGATTCGATGATGAATAGACAATTCCCTTGAAATGTATGTCTTTACTGTCACTTTTGATTACTTCTTTTTGTCAACTTATTGCATCTTTGCTGAATAAAAGGGGGGTAGAAGGACAATAACACTTAGTATCTAAGCAAGAATGTGGTATTTTTTTAGTTGTTGCAGGTGTCTAGCTCATGTCACCCATGACACTAAAGCAATCAGTCTTGTTCACATTGAACAGCGTTGAACAGACACACACTCAAACAGTGTCTGGTGTTTCACCGTGGTCCTGGTTCCCCTCTGCTGGCTGTCTATCTGCCTCATTGAACATCTCCACATGTGTGATAAGACCAGAGCAGGAGAACTTGATCTCTGACCTGTGATCTAAATCTGAGGGAATAAATCCCTAAATATAGGTGTGTGTGTGTGTGTGTGTGTGTGTGTGTGTGTGTGTGTGTGTGTGTCTGTGTGTTTGTTTTAGACTTAATTTAGAGCTTAGTGACAAATAAACCCCAAAACACAAAACCCACAGAGGATGTCTTCTCGTCCAATCCAACACAAAATCACAACATCTTCTAAAATGTAACAAGCCCTCCTTTTAATTGAATTAATTATGTACTATTTTGTCTTAATCAATTTAAAAAGACAAGTAAAAACTAAAATAATGATTTGAAATGCTACACATGAACTCAGACATCACAATATTACACTGTACTGTATATAAAAAAATAGATATTCATTTTGAGATTTGCTAAAGATTACATTTAACATAATTCAATTAGTCTTGTTTCAAAGATAACTTTAAGACAAATGCCAAAAGGGAAACTAGCATACACAATTAAACAATATCAACTAGTATACAGTATATTCAATATCTGCTGAAGTTTATAATTAAAACAATACTGGCAATAACTAATGCCATCAATATTGTGCAGCTCTATTGGCACAAATTTGATTGTATTTACAGTAATTAATAATATAATAACACTAGCCTATATATTACCTTAAATACAGCAAGCTAATGCATCTTGGCACAGTAAAACACAAACTACAGTTTTGACTAAATTTGAACATGTTACTATACTTCTAATAATCCCACCAGAGGGCAGCATAGAGTCATAAAGTAATACAATATTGCATTCAGTTAAACCATTGATAAATAAATGGCCAAAATGTCTATGATAACAGATGCATCATGGCATTGTATATAAGGCAGTGCAAACAGCATCTATGTATAAAGATAAAGGAAATAAATGGCAAAAAAAAATATATATATAGCCTATATCAATAACTAAACACATACACTTATCAATATAGTCCTATAGCCAGCATGTGTTAGAAAGGCATTGGAGGAATTTTCCATTAAAGTGTGCTGCTGGCTCTGAACCATAATAATCTCATATACAGGCTTTCACGCTCTTTTAATAAAGCGGTGTAAACAATCCTGACACTAAGACACATTCTTCAGGCAAACATCTTTTACAAGATGATGACTCACAGGGCATTCAGCTGGTAAACATTTTGGCATCTTGTTTTTCTAAGCTTAATAAAGTTAAACAGATAGTGTTTTATTACTTTGTTTTGCCTATAGTCGTAGTGTAGAACACACATGACAAGGACTTTAGTTCTACATTATAAACCTACTACGGCCTTCTGTTAAATATTCTATAGTATTACACATCTGTCCAAAGCTCTGCACGGCCTTCTGGATTAAGTGTCACACACACATTCTGCAGTGCATGCTGAACACATGCCTCAACACATCATGGAACACACAGGCTCATTTGGTTTGAAGCACTCCCAAAGGTGAAAACTTCAAATAACTGCGCTCTGGGCATATATTCTCAGTGTCAATGGTCTGCACTGTGGAATCCTGCCCAGTTCATTCATCACACAACCACTAATGCACTCGTTCATAGATATGGACATTTACGACACACATCTGTGTCCACAGAGCAGTCTGTGGGGTAATCAGGACGACCTATGACCTCTAGACACTATACATGACCAGCAGTCATGAGTGAGTTCAAAAGTCCATAAGGGAAAACAAGGGAAACAATAATTATTATGCTTTCAGTTTTGATAACTAGTTATTTTTTTACCCTCACCTACAAACATGAATCTGTCCCTTGCATTTCTAACAGCTGGGTATAGCTGGATTTACAGAATGCTATAAATGTGTTTATAGAGTCATTTAGCTGAGATGGCCTTGTAGTAAAAGATCAACTCTCTGGCAAGCTGTGGATTTTTAAACCGGTAAATGCAGTACCAAACCCTACCACCAGATGACATGTCTTTTGTTTTGTTCATAACAACCATAACTAGATCTTTACAGTTTACTAAGGAAAATGAGGGGTGCTTGACCAATGTCCATGCAAAAACCTGATACTGAGCTATAGGGTGTTGCTGTGAGGTTGCCAGGGTGTCCTGATCTGGTTTATAGGCGGTAGCTTAATAACAAAGGACTCATATCCCCAAATTTAGTTGATCTGAAAGAGAAAACTGACCTCAGTAGAAGATTAATTTATGCTATAGTATTCCTTAGCATTATTAATTGCGCTCAGACATATTTCATGATGTTTAAAATCGAGATGCCATAGAAGTGCTGTGTTCAAGCATAGGTTTTGGACCTTAAGATACATATAAAATTGTTTTGCTATGAATGGAAACTGCAAAGTCTGTTGTGTGTCAAAGAAGTGCATTGCAAGCATTTGCAAGTTGTAAATATTTGTATAAGTTTTTCAAAGTTGGAAATATTGGAGTACGGTTCACAAGAAAATGCTTTTTTCAGTTAGGCATTCCCATATATCAAATGTTCAATTGAATCCTAACTTTCGCTGCAAGGTGGTCAAACATAAGCATCTTTTGTCCAGTGAGAATTTCAGGCAGGCGAGTACAGTTGCGCTTGGAGAAATGCAATTTACTATATTCACACTCAATCTCAAATGGAAGCGATGTCAATCTTACGCAAATGTATGTGTGTGTGTGTGATATGTGTGATATATATACACACAGTCATGGCCAAAAATATCGGCACCTTTGGTAAATATGATCAAAGAAGGCTATGAAAATGTATGTGCATTGTTAATCCTTTTGAACTTTTATTAAAAAAATTCACAAAATTCTAACCTTTCATTGGATAATAAGAATTTAAAATGGGGGGAAATATCATTTTGAAATAAATGTTTTTTTCACAAATACACATTGGACCCAATTATTGGCACCCCTAGAAATTCTTATGAGTAAAATATCTCTGAAGTATTTTCACATTCATATTCACAATTTTGAGCACTCCAGGGTGATTATGAACATGAAAATATCCAGCCATGTCTTCCTGTTTCACAGAAATATGAATAGGAGGGAAAACCCCAATTTCAAAGCCCAAATCCCAAATTCCCTTAATCATCAATCACAATGACAAAAAACAAAGAATATATTTCTGATGTGCAGCAAAAGATAACTGAACTTCACAAATTAGTGAAGTGGCTTTAAGAAAAGAGCTGGAGCAGTGAAAATTCCCATTTCCACCATTAGGGCAATAATTCAGAATTTCCAATCAACATAAAATGTTATGCAACTGCCTGGAAGAGAACATATATCATCCTAATGCACAGTGAGAAGCAGAGTTTGAGTGGCTAAAGACTCTGCAAGGACCACAGCTGGAGAACTGCAGAAAATAGTTGAGTCTCGGGGTCAGAAAACCTTAAAAACAAAAAAATTGTATATCACCTATATCACCACATGTTGTTTGGGAGCGTTTCAAGAAAAATTCTCCTAGCTCATCCAAAAACAAACTCCAGCATATTCAGTTATCAGACACGACTGGAACTTCAAATGGGACTGTTTTCTATGGTCAGATGAAACTAAAAAATGAGCTTTTTAGCAGCAAACACTCAAGATGGGTTTGGTGAACACAGGGATAAAAAGTACCCCATGTGTACAATGACATATACTGCAGTATTTTTTTATGTTGTGGGCCTATATTTCTGCTGGAAGTCCTGGACATCTTGTTTAGACACATGGCATCATGGATTCTATCAAATACCAACAGATAAAAAATAGATGATAGATAGATAGATAGATAGATAGATAGATAGATAGATAGATAGATAGATAGATAGATAGATAGATAGATAGATAGATAGATAGATAGATAGATAGATAGATAGATAGATAGATAGATAGATAGATAGATAGATAGATAGATAGATAGATAGATAGATAGATAGATAGATAGATAGATAGATAGATAGATAGATAGATAGATAGATAGATAGATAGATAGATAGATAGATAGATAGATAGATAGATAGATCGATCGACCGACCGACCGACCGACCGACAGACAGACAGACAGACAGACAGACAGACAGACAGACAGACAGACAGACAGACAGACAGACAGACAGACAGACAGACAGACAGACAGACAGACAGACAGACAGATAGATAGATAGATAGATAGATAGACAGACAGATAGATAGATAGATAGATAGATAGATAGATAGATAGATAGAAGCATTGCTCAACTTCATCATGCATCATTAAATTACATTGTTCTGTTCTACAGGAATGATTGTATCAGTGATTTCATCCTGAACATTAAGCTTTTGCTTCTCTCAGCAGTATCATGAGTTGAGAACCCACTGAACTCCAGCATGAGAGTAAAGACTAATAACACGAGACAGGGAGAATTTTTCCCTGGGCCCAGGTGCAGCGGCCAGAGGACCTAGAACACAACGGCAATGCCAAGGCAATCAGAAACAAGAATGCAGCCAGAGCTCCAGCCCTCAGAAACAGGTTCTTTAGAAGAGACATTTATTTGAACAGCAGAATGCATGCCAGAAATGAATAATTTACAGCAGCATTTCCATGTCTTTGTCCCTCGTTTCCAGTTCAGGAGAGTCCCTGTGAAAAGTATAAGCACGGCAGGTGTCCTTTTCTGCCCGATGTCCATTCAAACAGAGCCAGCCAACAGAGTTCATACTAAGTTTTGCATCTGAAATCCTTTCATTTACAGTGGTTTCCTGTTGGTTATACGTTTAGCTACAAAGGGAGAGAATTCATCAGGCAGAAATTATGCCCGTCGATAACACCATCTGTCATTATTAACAGAATATTTTTAAGCACCATCGGGAATCCAACGCCAGACAAATCACTCATTAACAAGAGCAGCTACTGTAAACGAGTATAGAAATGAGTGGTGCTGTAAATTCACATGCAGTTTGTACACAGTGGCATATATTTTGGACCATTCCATAAATAGTCTATATGTTCACAGCTACATTCAGATATATGTGTGCTGTAGGTGTGAGCGTGTGTGTGGCCTCAACAAGAGGGGACAAAAATGACTTGACAAAACTAATTCTGTGAAAGGGGTGAAAGTAGGACTTCTCAAGGAGTCTATGAGTCTGGTCCCGGCTGTGTTCTGTCTCTGATCCCAGCAGTTCCAGTAACACAGCTGCCCCGTCCTCAGGCAAAGGGACAGGCTCTGGATATTATATAACAGTTGTAAATGTGTCCTCCTTTGCCCTCTCATATTTAAAGTCAACAAAAAATCAAAACCAACCCCATTTACTCTCTCAGTAAAAGTGTTTGGTCTTATTGCATGGTTCATGATTAAGTCCATAAGTTATTCCAAGGAAAATAAATAGTCTGTTTTTGTAATCTCTCTTAAAAATGTAACAAAATTTAAAAAACCCTAAGACATCTCTGAGCTTTGAATATATAAGGAGGAGTGTAACAATGTCGCCACCCATTGGTTGAAAGTTTTGTGACGTTGAAAGTTGTCTCAGAGATGGAGCTACATTTTATCATATTTTGATGAGATTTATAGAAATTGATTATTTTATTTTATTATATCTTTTGAATAATTTATGGACTACAACATGAATATATATATATATATATATATATATACACATATATATATGCACACAAAATGTTTAGTCGGATGCTCACTTTTCATAAGGGAATTAAAATGTATAAAATTATGATTAATGCTGTTTCACTTAGAACTGTCATGTTATAGTAGCAAAAAGTGTTCCAGACATACTATATTTCCACGTTGACTTCAAATATGGCCTTGAATGAATAAAATGGAGGGCCTTGTAAAAAGCAAAAATTAAAATTTAAACTCCTTTTTAGCAGTTACAAATAATAATGTTATGCCATAAACAGAATTATTCTTCAGCTGAAAAACAGTCATATACTCTCCATAGTGGTAGTGTGGATTGTTTTTTCATAAATTCTGTTTTTGTACATGTAGTGAATGCCAGTATTTCCCCAAGTATGCCTGACAAACATGACAAAAAGCAACATACGGCAATACATCTTAATTAAATGCCACCGTATTTCATAAACTCGACTACAATGCTTTTATATAAACATGAATGTGAACATAGAGCAAAATCATATCAACAAATAACTTAACTGAGGAGAAAAAGTTAGTGAAGAGGGCTTGTTTACCCTCATGGTGCAGTGGTTTACAATGAAGACAACTAATAATAAAATAAATCTATTATGTAATATTTTAGATATACTCTGGCACAGTACAAAATTAAATATGAATCTAAAAAGAAAATAGCATAAAATATTTTTAGTTGTTTTTCTTGTCAGGAAGAGCTTATTCAGAGGAACAACACAGTTCAATTAATGGATTTGCTGAGATGAAAATAGAAAACACAAGGAGGAAGATAGAAACAGGGGGCAAGAAAAAGAAGAATAAATCCTAAAGAACAATATCTAATTAATGGAGACCTACATAAACAGAAGGGCCTACCGTTCCAATACAAAGATATACAGACTGTATAATACAGTATATGTTAAGGTCAACACACTCTATACACATAATATCACTGACAAGTTCATTACCCAGAATGCACTGGGATTGTGCTTTAGCTAAATGGAGGTTAAACAGTGGTCTTTCAGCATCCATGTTTTGTCCCTCATAAAATGAAACAAGGTTTTTATACAGACTGAAACCTGTCTCACAGTATATTTTTGTATTTATGTCATATTTACAGGTATTTCAGTATCTGTTAGCATCTTGTGTCCCGTTACATCCTCTCAGAGTTTGAGTCTCAATACGTGTGAATGAGACTCTAAATCTCTCACACACATACTACAGGAAGTAGAATTCCACTCTTCCTGTCTCCAGTCTCAGCAGAAGTCTGTTGGATTTCCTAATCCTTTTTTTATTTAGAGCCCACGTCACACGCTGCGGGGTGCCCGCTGCATCTCGTGGGTCCTGCGATTGCGTCCTTTCTTGTTTTCTTGTAGCAGCTTCCACTTACTGGTGTGTGATTGGCTGGCATGCAGCAGATTGGCTTTCTGTCTACGCTGTTTCCGTCCTCTTTTCCAAACCTGCTCGCAGAGCTGGTCGACGCTGTTCGGGCTCGGTGGGTTGATGAGGGACAGGAAGTCGCGGTACCACATCTTGCCATTGGCCGGGTCGTTGCTGTCGGGCGTGTCTTGGTGCAGGAGGTCATCAAGGTGTTCGGTGGGAATGACGTTGAGTGTGAGGCGGAGGAGGGTCTGGATGAAGCCGTGTTCGACAGTGTGGCAGTAATACACACCCGAGTCCTTCTGATGGAGGATTCGGATCAACAGACCCTGTTCTGTGCCCAACACCCGCTCATCTGACTTTATCTAAACAACACAAAAGTGATAAAGTGATCCATACCTCATACCGAATTAAAAAAAAAATAAAAATCAACATTCATGACAGCATGTGGATCAACACATTTCGTAATTGAATCCAATATCATATTTTATTATTACAGCATATGAAACTGGAAAAAACTTACAGTATGCAGTTTATGCATAAGCATTAATATTTGGACTTTTAACTTCACAATATTTGACATGTACTGTAATTTATGTCCATGTACATTTTAAAAACAATTGCACTGTTCTGTGTGATCCTTTTTATGCATTTATGAATACAATTATCAATTATTTTGAAATCAGAGTAAATCGATCACAATTTTGAGTAAGATTGACTGAAAGCTTGCATGAATTCTGTCCTAATTTAACTGCAAAAAGCAAATGTGTATTTTATTTATTTCTCCATTAGACATTGAAAAAGTAAGATTTAGTGTGATTTTTCTGATCAAACAGCCATTGGTCATCTGTGTGTGTGTGTGTGTGTTTGTGTGTGCGTGTTTTAAATGTTTTGTGAAAGTAATTAAAAAAATAAATTAAAGGAATTAACAATATCTAAATAAATAAATAAAAGCCTTAAAATTAATGCGAAAATATTTAAGATTCTATGCTCTTTGAATCATTCTCAAATCTTGTTAAGTCCATGCAGCTCAAGTGCTGCTGTTAAGTAAAAGAGGGACAAACCAAATACTAAGATATGTAAAATTGTTAATTTTTCAATTCAGCTTTTTCCTTAAATTGTTATGCTGACAACTCGTGGTCATTTGGCCTCCACTGTATAAATAACAAAACATACCTCTTGTTTGTGGTCCTCTCCATGTCTCTGAAACTGCCAGTAAATAAGGGCACGCTGGGATTTAGGACTGCACTCCAGAAAAGAGCTGCTGTTTTCAACCCCGTACACCGTCTTATCCAGCAAACCCCTCTCTCCGTCTGCCTCATCTGCTCAAATAGACAGGAAAACAACAGAGAAATAAGGGAGAAATCTTGATTCTGAGACAGACAAACAGACAGGGCATCCAGCAGTTGAGAATACAAACTTATAGTTCAGACCATATGCTATCAACACTAGTGAAGTCACACCCAGCATGTCTATATCACACATCTGTGTGTCTCTCAGCATGTTTCAGGCCTATAGGGATCCAAGGCCAAGAGAGACCAAAAAAATAAATCACTTGTGTTAAGCGGCATCTATTCCTCAGTCTTTTATTTTCCTCTGCCATCCTTTTAAGTCTGAACTATGAAACGTCAGAGCACAGAGCTGTGGGTTAGCAGTGCCACTGTAATGAGGTGTGTCCAACACAAGAACTCTGTGTGTGGTCTCCATGAATGTGATCACACGATGTACACTATGGTTTGTGGTCAGTAAGATTTTTTTTTTTTTTAAAGGACACTTTTTAACATTGATAATGATAAGAAATGCACCAAATCAGCATAATATGTATTCAAAATGTATTCAAATAGAAAACAGTTATTTAAAACCTTCAGTAATATTTCACAATATTACTGAAGGAGCATGACAGACTTCAACAACATCTTACAGACCCTAAACTTTTGAACGGTAGTGTACAGTATATCTACATGGACGTGTGTAAGCAAGTTCTGGAGCCTGTATTTTTGCAACAGCTGTGAAACCGTTTCTCAGCAGTTAAAAATGTCATTAACGACCTTTTTAGGCTGTGTTTCATTTCAGAAGCTTTAATTAAACACTAACCTGGCTTGTTATGAACAGTTGCAATTATCTCTTTGGTTTCAAAATTTAGTTTCCCAGCACATCCTGAATTTTATTTTATGAAGAGACGTTGAGGAAGTGTGAAACTCTGACTGCTTTCTTGCTAGTATGTTATCACGCTTAAAGTCAAGTAGTAAGATCTGCAAGTTGCCTCAACATAATTCTTGGTCTTGGAGAAACAATTTCTATTGATAAATAACATTTTTTTCTGTTTTTAGTGCTAGGTTAGAATTAGGGCTAAAACTGTTTAATACAAATACTGATCCAAAACCAATAATTGATGTTGGGAAGGTGTTATACATAGCTGGCAATCAGAAGGTTGTAGGTTCGAGCCCCACAAGAAGCGAGACATGAGCTATCACCATTCCAAGCTGGTTAAGCAAGATACTAAATCAGGAGGATTGTTCCTGTTATAGGTAGATATTTGATAAATTACTACCTAATTAACTTTTACACTACGATTAAAAAGTTTGGGATCTGTAATTTTTTATGTTTTTAAAAAGTAGTCTCTTATGCTCACCAAGGCTGTATTCATTTGATTAAAAATACAGCAAAACAGCAATATTATGAAATATTATTACAAATTAAAATACTTGTTTTCTATTTCAATATATTTTAAAATGTATTTTATTCCTGTGATGGCAAAGCCAAATTTTCAGCAAACATTACTTCAGTCTTGAGTGTAAAATTACTTATTATTATAATTGTTGAAAACAGTTGTGCAGCTTAATATGTTTGTGGAAACCATTTTTTTTTTTCCAGGACTCTTTGATGAATAATAAGTTATTTGAAATAAATTATATAAAAAAGTTTTTTTTAAAATAAATTATATAAAAAGTTATTTTGAAATCAATTATTTGAGATAAGAATCTTCATTATAAATGTCGTTACTGTCACTTTTGATAAATTGAATTCATCCTTGCTGAATACAAGTATTATTATTATTATTTTTTTAAATGTTCAAACATTTGAATAGTAGTATATTTCAGTCTAGACATCAAGTAAAGACCTGGCGGAAAGTTATGGACTGTATAGATACAGAGTTGTAATCAATAACACACAGTAACAAGTGTGTTTCTGCACATAGTGAATGTTGTGTGATTGCACTGAGATCCGCCATGTATTACCGTGATGCTGTAGATCTGAACACTGAGTCAGAGGGTCTCCGTTCCTTATATCCTGACGCCTCGTTCTCCTGCAAACGTACAACACACATAGCAGAAAATTAGAAAGGGCAGGTGAGCGTGAGCACACTGAAACTCACATATCCACTCCTACACACATCTGTCTCACAGAAAAGCTCTCACTATATTATGCTCAAAGTACATCAAACACACCTCCACATGAGCATATGTGTGTCTGAAATGGAACCATTTCAGCTCTGGGTTGTTTAGTCTCTAACCTTTATGAAAAGACGTATCATGCAACATATGTCCTGAGACATCTCATCCTGAATATACCTTTGAGGCAACTCCATAATGCTGGCAATATGTGAGGCCTTTTCAGCAGGAGTAGCACACAAAGAACCTCTCTGAGAACCCCGTCCACAAACATATTACTTGCTACTGGAACATGACATTTACTGTAAATGTGAGTTCTGACCTGTTCTTGTTTTGGAAATTGAAGATGAAGCATTAAGTATGGGTATGTTTGCTTTTGACGGCCCGAAGGAGATAAGTTTAAACAGTGAAAACGATAGCGGTGCTCTTAAATGCTACAAAGGACAATGAGATTATGATGGACACCTCAAATAAGGTCAAGAACTCAAAGATGAAATGACAGCATTGTGAAAAGTGCTTTCAAAACTTCTAATGTTCTAAATAGTAAAACTGATGTTAAAGGGATAGTTCACCTAAAACTGAAAACCTTCTTCGATCAGCTCATGTTGTTGCAAAACTGTGACTTTCTTTCATTTGAGGAATACAACAAGAGATACAGCAAGTATTACTAAAGTATTTACTAAATTGTTGACTAATTGTTGACTAAACCAATTTAAACTAAAACTATTAAATACATGTTACGTTTCGAAAGGGAACTCCACGCTTCGTCCTCTAGAGGGCGCTAGGGGAACGCCTTCAGCGTGACCGGTGTCTGAAGCATGAATGAAACAACGACGATGAACTTGACATTGGCAGGTGGCAGCCTATGGCGTAACAGTAAAGCAACTGCGAGTAAAAAACGGGTGTGTCTCACTCATCCTTAAAAGTGAAGCTGCGGGCTCTTTGATCGCCCCCTGGTGGCTGGCTGCAGTACAGGTTATAAACCCCACACTCTCCATGTAAACGAATGGGACTTCAATAAAAAAAAAAATAATAATAAATTACGCTGATATATGTTCAATTGTTCGTTTTTGTGATAAGTTTGATTTTAGCTAGTAAATGGATGCTATAAAAACGGGGCGTGCCGTTATGGTTGATTGGGTCTGCTGGAGTTCGGGCAGAAGTTTGATACCGCGGCTCCACCTCACGACTCTACTGCGCAGACTCTGGCTCCAAACACGGACTCCAAACGAAGCTCTACTGTGCAGACTCGGGCTCCAAACGAAGCTCTACTGCACAGACTCGGGCTCCAAACGAAGCTCTACTGCACAGACTCGGGCTCCAAACGAAGCTCTACTGCGCAGACTCGGGCTCCAAACGAAGCTCTACTGCGCAGACTCTGGCTCCAATCGAAGCTCTACTGCGCAGACTCTGGCTCCAAGCGAAGCTCTACTGCGCAGACTCGGGCTCCAAGCGAAGCTCTACTGCGCAGACTCTGGCTCCAAGCGAAGCTCTACTGCGCAGACTCTGGCTCCAATCGAAGCTCTACTGCGCAGACTCTGGCTCCAATCGAAGCTCTACTGCGCAGACTCGGGCTGCAAACGAAGCTCTTTGCTCCAAACGAAGCTCTACTGTGCAGACTCTGCTCCAAACGAAGCTCTACTGAGCAGACTCTGGCTCCATGCGCAGACTCTGGCTCCAAACGAAGCTCTACTGCGCAGACTCGGGCTCCAAACGAAGCTCTACTGCGCAGACTCGGGCTCCAAACGAAGCTCTACTGCGCAGACTCTGGCTCCATGCGCAGACTCTGGCTCCAAACGAAGCTCTACTGCGCAGACTCGGGCTCCAAACGAAGCTCTACTGCGCAGACTCGTGCTCCAAACGAAGCTCTACTGCGCAGACTCGGGCTCCAAACAAAGCTCTACTGTGCAGACTCTGACTCCAAATGACGTCATTTACTCAAGATGGCAGCGGCCATACTGAGATTTATTCGCTTCACTTTTCTATAGTGGAAGGAAGCGAAGACGCGTCGTCCATCTTTTTTTACAGTCTATGGTATAAAAGAGCACCTGTGGAATATAACATTATTTTCTTTGTCTTCAAACCCTCGTGTACAGAAGCACATGTGTTTGACTCACGAGAGATAAGGATATGCTCATTTTTTGCATTCGTGGGGCCACTACTAGCAGAGGTAAAGCCTGTACTCTAGTTTTAGTCAGCGTTAGCACGAACGCGTTCGTCTCTCGAGGGAGTTGAACAAGCTTAATGTGATGTATTCTCTGCCGTTTCTGTTCCCTCCTGATCTTGGAAGATTTTAGTGTTTGAACAGAGTGCGTTTGGCTCCCGGGGGAGTTAAATACAAGCAAGATGTGATCGCGTTAAGAATGCCTCTTATGCTTTAGGTTGAGAATTGAACGTCTCCCTCCCGTGTTTCGGGTCTCGCGGCTGCCGAGGCAGTTATGCCGCATTCCAGACAGGTTTTTCACGACTTCAAACCACGACTCAAGACTTTGTAGCGTTCCAGGCAAGTCACGCCAAACTGCCTGAGAGCAAGGAATTGTGGTAGCTAGATGTAAACAAACCAGCTAAGCGGACCGTACGATAGAATAAAATACAATTTTTAAATCAAATATTTAATGTTTTTTATGTAAAATGTTAACAACTTAAACAAACATAAATTTTGTCTTGACAACTGAAGCACCAAAATTAGTAAAATAACAAATAAATTGAAATAAAAATCAAGCTAAATAGAAACATTAAAAACTAATGAAAATGACTAAATTAAATTACTAAAACAAACTAAAATTAAAATAAATATAAATATAAAACTGCTTTGCGAAGCTGACAGAAATTGAAGTCAGTATTTGTTAAAATCTTTTTGTATTGTTTATTGTATGGCTTCAGAAGACTTTTATTTATTTGGTACTTGTCAATATGTGACCCTGGACCACAAAACCAGTCATAAGTCGCTGGCGTATATTTATAGCAATAACCAAAAATGCATTGTATGGATCAAAATTAAAGATTTTTTTTTTTTTTATGCCAAAAATCATTAGTACAAGAAGATAAATTAAAGATCATGTTCCATGAAGATATTTAGTAAATTTCCTACTGTAAATATATCAAAACTTAATTTTTGATTTGTAATATGCATTGCTAAGAAATTCATTTGAACAACTTTAAAGGCTATTTTCTCAGTATTTAGATTTTTTTGCATCCTCAGATTCCAGATTTTCAAAATATTGTCCTATCCTAACAAACCACATATCAATGGAAAGCTTATTTATTCAACTTTCTGATTATGTATAAATCTCAATTTTGAAAATTGACCCTTTTGACTGGTTTTGTGGTCCAGGGTCACATATATGTATGTATTATGTACAGAAAAGGGCAGCTTATGGTGCGTTCAAGTTATGTACATCGCATTTACGAGTTGAACGCACATGAACGCCACCACAAAGTCGTTATTACGAGTGGGAAACTCGAAATTTTCTTTAAACCCCGAGTTTCAAAGTTGGGGGCGTGTCAGTGAAAAAACGTGTCAGATGCAATTGACTCAGGCAAAGACTAAAGATATACCGTGTCGGTAAAGTTGTTGAAATTAATAAAATTATTTTTTTTTTTTCATGTACAATAAAACTATGTAAGTTACATATTCAAAATATTATATTATTGTATAATTATAATATAAGATATAATTATTTAGTTTACATCACCTTCATAATTAAATAAAAACAGACAAAAGAAAAAAAAAATCATTGAATTTTATGTAGAAAAGTTAAATTGCCATCTTTTTCCGACTAAAGCGACTTGAACGCACCCGACGTCATAATAACGACTTCTCAACTCATAAGTACAACCGTTCCAGGAGGACTTGAACACAGCATTAGACATTCTACTAAACATCTCTTTTTTTGTTCCATAGAAGAAAGATCATACAGGTTTGTAATAATATGTGGCTAAGTAAATGGTGAAATTTTTGTGTCAACTTCCAGTTTTGTTATTGTTAACTAAAAGTTTGAAAAATTGTTTTTGTTCATTTAAAGCTGAAATAAAATAAAATAAAATATTGGATTTAACCAAAACATAAAACTTGACAACTAAAAATAAATTAAAGCCAAGTAGTCGTGGCCTAATGGATAGAGAGTTGGACTTGTAACCCGAAGGTCGTGGGTTCGAGTCTCAGGTCCGGCAGGGATTGTAGGTGGGGGAGTGAATAAACAACACCCTCTCCACCCTCAATACCACGACTGAGGTGAGACCCTTGAGCAAGGCACCGAACCCCCAACTGCTCCCCGGGCGCCGCAGCATTGGCTGCCCACTGCTCCGGGTGTATGTTCACTACTGTGTGTACACTTGGATGGGTTAAATGCAGAGCACACATTTCACTGCTGGTTATACTCTGTATAATTGGGTATGTGACAAATAAAACAAATTATTATTATTTATTATTAAACATATAAAATTATAAGTATATGACAAAATTAGTAAAACTAAAATTAAAATGCATTTTTGGTCATCTACCAGTTTTGTTACTGTTAACTAAAAGTATGAATAATTGTTTTTGTTAATTTACAGCTGAAATAAAATAAAAAAATATTAGATTTGAACAAAACACAAAAATTTTAAAACCTGGCAACTAAAAATAAATTAAAGCTCAGTAGAAACATAAAAAAATTACAAAGTATATGACAAAATTAGTAAAACAAATTAAAATGTAAACTGAAAATATAAAAAATAAAAGGGTTTTTGATATAAAGGTCATACAGGTTTGGAATAATATGTAGCTAAGAAAATGTTCATTTCTGCGTTAACTTTTGTGTCCTCTACCAGTTGTGTTACTGTTAACTAAAAGTATGAA
Organism: Barbus barbus; assembly: GCF_936440315.1. Taxonomy (NCBI): domain Eukaryota; kingdom Metazoa; phylum Chordata; class Actinopteri; order Cypriniformes; family Cyprinidae; genus Barbus; species Barbus barbus. Next base: position 25,560,187 of record NC_136750.1, read on the forward strand.
AAATTGTTTTTGTTAATTTACAGCTGAAATAAAATTAAATATTAGATGTAAAGAAAACCTGTAAAAAAATTAAAATAAATAAATAAAATGAAAAACAGTTCATAGAGCATCTTCTTCATCTTAGGTCAACTTTGCAGTGTTTCTCATCGTACCGCTTAGCAGTTGGAAAGTATCGGGAACACTGTGATCCGTCCCAGGCGCAGTAAGGATCACGTGCCAGACAGCACTCAGCGCAGGCCTTCCCGTACACGTCACAGCGATGCAGCGGCATCTGAGAAACCCCATTGGTGGATCCAAGATAGAGCTGTTGCTGTAAAGATAGAGCAGAGAGTTTGTGACTTCCTTTAAACAACGATGGCAAAGTTTTGGTGGTCTGTGCTGGTGTGATTTCTGAGAATACGGGAACTTTCTCAGGGCTTGCACACAGCTGTTTAATTATATATCCTTTCAGATAACCTATCAGTGTCTGCTTGATTATTCACACCATCTAAAGCAGAGCTCATGCTGCAGTCCTGAGTGTAAAACCAGCTGGTGTGTGTGTGACTGTGTGTGTGTGTGTATGTGTGGAGTCTAATGGCAGTACCGCGTGTTGCTGTGTTGTCTGAGTGACTGTGACAGCAGCCCCTGCTCTGCGTAATGTAGCTTGAGGCCAAGCAACGTGTGTGTGTGTAACCCAGTCTGAGTGTGAGAACTGTGCTGGGTTTTTCGGTACAAGATAAATCTGGCTGGTCTATATCACCTCTGTCAACAAAATGTAGTGTGGCATGACAGTTTCCCCACAAAACGCCCAATGCTAACTTGGCTGACCAGTTCACTCTTTTTCAAAAACCTCACATGCTACATTAGTTGTGCACTTACAGAGATTGCATATTAGACATTTTTGGTCTTGTTGTGAGTGATTGGTTCCACACAAAAATAATGATCCATTAACAAGTTTGCAAGTTTAAATTTAGGATAATATTTAGAATCAACTCAAGCTACACGTCTGCAAAAATCCCAGACTTGGGGTTAAAATAAAATAATTCAGCTTAACACATTTTAGAATGTGATAAGCTGAATTATTTTATTTTAACTTTTATTTCTATATTTATATTAACATTGAAACTGTTGGGGTTGGTAAGATTTGTTTTATGTTTTTGAAAGATTTTATATTCACCAAGCATGCAATCATTATAATTGCAATTTTTATTAATTGATCAAAAATACAGTAAAAATAGTAATATTGTGAAATATTATTACAATTTAAAATAACTGTTTTCTATTTCAGTATTTTTTAAAATGTAATCCATTGTTGTGATGGCAAAACTAAATATTCATTACTCCAGATATTACTCCAGACTACAGTGTAACGTTCTCCTTCAGAAATCATATTAATTATGAATGATCAATTTTAATATGTTGATTTGGTGCTCAAAATATTTATTTTCATTAACAGTTGTGCTGCTTAAAATTTTTTGTGGAAACAGTGACGCATTGCAGCGATTCATTATATATATATATATATATATATATATATATATATATATATATTTCAGAATAATTTGAAAAGTGATCTATAAAGTATTAGGCCTATTTTACTCTTTTCCCTGCACTTCAATAAACCAATTATATTCCTCAGACTTGCTTAATGGAATTATCTTCAGCACTGCCACTTATTTGAATTGCTTTCACCATCTTTATTGCATTAAGAGATCAGTTGTTTGCAGTTCTAATAATACCAACCTGCTTTGTGGAGAGTTCCATTGCAGTAATAGCTGTTGGTTCCTGTGTAAGAAAAAAAAATTGTGTTTTTAATGTTTTATATTGTCTATCACCAAAATATTACAAAATATTTCTTAGTATGAAAAAGAGAAAATAATACAGCTTATTTGGAGTGTTTTAGTGGAAAAATGCTACAGCGTAGAATGTACAGTAGTAGTAGATGGAAATAATATCCTAATGATGAACCAATTAGAAATAACTCAGTGTAATAAACTCAGTAAACCGACTCTGAACACAGTCATCTCTTCCAACAGGACTTCTTCAAGATCATGCCATGTTCCTCTGGGGATAGAAACCACCTTAAGAACTGTGCCCATGTCTACGGCAGAAAAATAACATAATTAACTTGAGTTTTACATACAGTATATGGTTTAAAAAAAAATCACAGAACTCAAATGATTTAAAAACTTTATTCTACTCACCAGTGCCAATAAACATGACATCATACTGTCCATCCTCTGCCTCCACCCTGTCCACCACTATCTGTGTGAACTGATATTCAACATCGGTTTTGATTATGATTGGGCGGTTGTTGATGGGGAACACTGGGTTGTACATGGCCGGATGGCTTCTGGCAAACGTGATAACGTCGTCAGGAAAGTCCTTTGTTGATTCAAAACCATCAAATGTTTTGCTGGGACACTGTCAACATCCAGAAGAACATGTGTTTAAATCCAAGCAGGCAAGTCACTTTCAATTGAAAAGTGAAATGTAAAAAGGCATCAGCACTGATTGGCCGTCTTACCGTGCCAGGTCTTGGATACGGCACTCTACCCAAAAACGGTACCCATTGGTAGTTGGGTCCATCTCGGTGGGCATAGGGTCCCAGAAACACCCTCCTGATATCCGCCATACTGTACATGCACACCGCTGAGCCCTTAAAGATGTTACTGTAAACCCGAGAAACAGCAATTATGAGTTTTTTGACAGCTTTGACTTCAGGGACTTAAGACACAATTATCAAGGTCTGAATACAAAAATACAGAATAAGCATTTAGGCTTAGTGGGAAAAGGGAATTTGGTGTAAATTGGATGTTTTAATACCTGGATGTTGTAAATACAGCATAGATAATAGGGTTTTTGAGATCCTTGGAGCTCATGAGAAAAACATCCTCTGAAAACGATCAAAACATTTTTTAGTGAGTGGTCAAACAAATATGCCAAAATAGAGACGTACAGCAAAATATGAAGGTATTGTCATAGCATTGGTCACTTACGTAGTTCATCAAAGTGTGTGTCGATGCCGTTCAGGCCAGGAACGGAGCAGATTAAACGGGCCTTCAGGAAGGTGGTCCATTTGTTCACCAAACTCCTGTGGCCTCCAAAATCATTCTGTCAGGGACAAATTCAAACGTACTTTTAGAATTTTACTTAATGTTTACTTCAGGCAAGCTTCCCAGAATACCATCTTCATGTATTTTGTGAAATATATCTGTCGAATTTATTTGAACTAAAATTCAGTACATTTTTGTTGGGCATGGCCAATTCAAATTGAATTGTGAATAAAGACAATTCAGTTTAAGGGATTATTAATTTCCAGAGCACAAACAAAATCTGCATTCCTATTAAAATGTGATTAAAGGGATCATGAATAGAACTTTTTATTTCATAATGTAAAAATTTTCACTTAAAAAAAAAAAAAAAACTAAATTTTCAAAAAAAGGCTATTTTCTACCCTGTGTATCTTTTAAGACACTTTTCAAACTTTTTACAACAGCTGCTGAGATGAACTAATTGTGAAAAGAATTCTACTGAGACGTATTCACATAGTTGAAAATAGACAGCCAGTCTTGCGCTAATGTATTAATTTCCGTAATGTAATAAGTCAAAATGAGTCATTTTGGCAGCTTGGTTTCAATAAAAGCTCCCAAAAACAATAACTCCAGTCATCTTTAGAACAGACACCATGTATTTATAGAATGATTATTGATGATTCATTCATTTTAAAGAGGTGTGTGCATGTGTATATATAGACACACGTCTACAATCTTGTTTTACGTAAAAACCTGGAAGTCGGCATGTGAAACACATGAGCAATATAAACAATCTCCTTTACTGTGGATTGATCAGCTCTAATTAGCAGGGCTGGGAAATGTGTTGCATAAACTAAACATACACTCTGCATAATAAGACAATTGTCTGCGTTGGTGAAGGTAGGATTCCAGTCATACCGGAATACCGAGCGAGCTGTAATTGAGAACACCTTTCTACCACTTCAAGCTGTAGGCTCGCACTTGAGCTGAGCGTGTCTGCCAAAGTCTCACATTTTCTCCACAGAGCAGTCTTTGTTCTCTCAGCTGATGGCTCCTGTGACATTTTAGGCATCTCTTAAGTTTCACGGTGGGGGGTGAGAGCAAGGCCACAAAACAGAGGTGAAGCCAAATGCAAAAACCCTGGCTGAGCCATCCACCTAACTGTATCGTCACCATGAGGTGTTTGTATGCATTACCGATGTAAAGAGAAACCACAAATGAGATCTAGTTAATATCTCAATCATCTCTTCTAGACTACAAGATTAAATGGAAACAGTCTTCTGTTTCTTAAAGTATTTTTCTGAGAAAAAGAGTCCTATGATTTCAATACGGCATCATCAGATTAGAAAAATATGAGCAAAATATGCTTATGGCGACATTTTTGCTGAATTATATCACATAGTTTCTTGCAGGTTTTACGACACTTTCAAAGTGAAATGTCCAGTGTGTGGTATGTTAGGTTTTGTCGATAGTGTTAACAAAAGCAAACATGAGGTATAATCTCATTTGCTAAAGCAACCATTTCATTATAGCTCACTTCTAAGACTTTTATCTATATTGCCATGATACATGTCTCCCAACATTCATACCTAAGCGCTTTGCAGTGCAAGTGCAATGCTGTACCAGATGTGCTACCGAGCAAGTTTACTACATGAGAAGGCATACACCTGGAGTTGGTTATGTGATGCAAACTTCAAAATGCATTAGTTCACAAATGGTAAAAGTGGCAAAGGCATATTTTTTCAATGATCCTAGGTTGAATCTGGGGCAAAGCTGAAACATAACTGATAACTCCAGTTTTCTGAGCTTTAAAATGAGCTTAAGTGTGTGTGGACCAGCCTGTGGAGTCATGTATTTGTGGTCCTTTGGTGAATGTATGTGTAAAGTGTATCTGTACCTTGCAAAGCTGTCCGATTCTGGCGTGTGTGGCTTTGCTGATTTGCTCTCCATCAATGGCGTTCTCTCTGAAGAATAAATAGATCTTGTCGTCTTCAGGGTTGTCATTCTCTGGGATAAGATGCACACTGATAAATCTAGGATCTGGAAAAACAACAAACAAAACATTAACACAAAAGAATAAAAATACATAATACAACAAAAAATAGTGTGGACCAATAACTTTAACAGCAAGAGTACTGACAGATTTAGATTTCATTATAAGTTTCATTGTTCATATAGTTGAATGGGTCTGACCCTCAAATTTACGTGTGTGTGTTTTAGGGACATGTTAAGTGTGCATAGGTTCTATTTATGGTGTTGTGGGCCCCAGCTCTTCACAGCCTGCTTTTCGTGGTTATTCAGAGTTATTGCTGTATTCACAGAGGTCCAAGAGCCACATCACAAACATCTCACATGACAATACTGTGGCACCAGCTCACATTGACCTACACAGTCACCTCACCACATCTACACATACACATACACACACACACACACACACACACACACACTCCTATGACGCAAAACTTGTTCACTGGAGCCAAATGCATTCATTTAATCTTTAATTGTTACTTTGGTTAACAATAAAAACAAACAAAAAAAACAAAAAAAAAAAAACAAATGAGGAATTGGTGTTTACAATATAATCCTAATTCCATCAGATATCTACTGACACACATGCTAGAACACAAGATGTGAGGTAAGGACATTTGATAACTTTTAAGTTTTAGATAGAGATTAAAAATCTAGTTATTCTGATTAAGGAGTTCTCTGTTCCTCTCTCACACATATAACTGCCTGTTTCAACAGAATACAATTTTAAATAAAATTATTACATTTTAGAATAATAAGTAAAGTTGGAAAAGAAGTAACATTATGCTGTGACAAAATAGTCACGTTGTGAGAAATAAATTCACAATTGTTATAGTATTTACAATATTTATGTTCCGACAAATATTGTTCTTTTGAACTTTCTATTCATCAAAGAATCCTGAAAAAATTTATCTTCTTAACATATTAAGCAGCACAACTGTTTTCAACATTAAAAGCAGCAAATCAGCATATTCAAATGAATTCTGAAGGATCATGTGACACTAAAAATTCAGCTTTGCTTCAAAGGAATAAATTACATTTAAAATATAGTAAAATAGAAAACTGTTCAAATGTAATAAAGTTGCACAAATTACTGTTTTAACTGAATTTTATTTTAACTAGTTTAACTGCAAATAATTGCAGTGTTGGTGAACACAGGAAATGTAAAAAATCTTCGAACGGTAGTGTCTGTGCACATAGTATTGTTGTTTGTTTGCATTCATTTAAAACATACAAAGCTGTGTGTAAAAACGTGTTTATGTCTCACCATTGAGCCATCTGGAGTCGTGCTGCTCCGTTCTGATTGGATGGTGCTTGCCTAACGTTCGGAAAATGGCAAAGTCCCGGCCCATGAAGTCAGCTGATGTCCCAGCATAAAGTTCCCCATCTGATGATCAAAAACACTAATTAAAACTCATACTTAGGATAGTTTATGTGAGTTCAATATGGATGGCAAGAATGAAATGTCAGGAGACAGGAGGAACTAGTTCAGTCTAGGTTTTGTAAACTTTAATAACAGCTCAGGAGAAGACTCAAAGAGGTGAAACAGTCAACACTCGGAGGCAATTTCACGCTCAAGGATGGCGTGAGAGAACGGGACTGTGTTTGTGTGTGTGTCATGAGTGACCTTTAATCTGAGATGAGAGATTTAACAGTAGAACGCTCTGCAGGTAAAGCACAAAACCAGAAGAACAGTCTGCACTGGTCATCCTCGAAGAGAGAGCATTAATCAAGGGTGTTGAGTTTCCATTCAGAACACATGAACCAGAGCAAAATACACTCCGGATTATGCATTTTTCTCTAACTAACCAAATCTGCATTATGTTCTGTTTATAGTTTAATTAATTTCTCAGAGTGACAAACCAAATAGCTCAGTGAAGCATAACAAATGCTAATTGAGAAAACAAACAAATGCACTGTAATTATATTATCAGCATAGTTGAGTCAAAAGTTGAATTGAAAATGTAACATCAATGACATAATATTTGATACATAAACTTTCCATTTATGTATATTAGATACTATATTTAAATTCGATTCTATATTTAAATTAGATTCTGAATCCTTTGTTGTCCAAAGTGGTCTTTACACACATTTTCTAAAAATTAAAATTAAAATAAAATTTAATTTAATTAAATTATGTATTGCTGTTTTTATTTTTTTAAATATGTTTATTATTATTATTATTATTATTATTATTATTATTATTATTATGATAAAAAATGTTGGAAACAATAAAGTAACATGAAATTATAATAAAGAAATTCTGAATAAATAAATATTAAAATAAATAATTATATTTTTATAGTTAAATATTTTTTTTATAGTTAATTATTTTTTTAATTATTGAAGTATTTTTCACACATTATAAATTTTTACCTTTGATAGATTTGTCTTCTCTGTACATTTAATTTGCATTATGGTACCAGTAACCTATTACTGGCTTGTTTTTATTATAACCTATACACAATGACAATAAAGCTGAATCTAATCCAATCAAATCTAATCAAACTTTCAGAGCGGGTAATGAATCTAGTCATGTGACACCACACATTACACCACTCATGTAAAAATGTGAAGTCGAGAAAATTAATTCATAAAATTTATAAAAGTATATAAAAGTTTATATAAAATAAATCTACCTGTACAAACTTTTTAAGACCCTTAAAATAAAATTTTGACTTCTAGGATTACAATGAAGTTTAGGGCTGCCCTTAATTTAGGATTTTTCTGGTCGACTAGTAGTCGTTCATTTGAAGCATTCGTCAACTAATCGCACGTTTATTAATAAACCATTTAAATCATTATAATGAGCCTTTAATTGCCTACAAAGCCTAATAAGCGCTCAAGCGCACACACAAAGCTTGCCACAGCGCACCGCAGAAGCTATGATTATGAACGTGTCAGGGAAAAACAGTAAGGAGGCTGCATTAACATTTTAATAATTCACTGATAAACAAGTGTTTCTTTGTTTCGGTTTTAGAGATGAATTCAGCGACAGTGCCTCGTCATCTCCACAGTATTGGATGCGCCTGTATGTATGTTTCATACGGATTACGTAATCTGAGAATATTTGTTATCCATTTGAATTGGTTCATTTGAAAGTAGACATTTCACTCTCAATAGATATATTTTTTAATGTCTGTAAGGCAAAGATACACAGAGTTTCGCGCTCAAGTTCACAGACCGAGGCAGCAGAAAGTGCATCCTGTTTGCTTTCATTATTTTACAAAAGCACGTTTTGTTGTTATTGTGAGTGCACACGAATAAGCGTAGAGTCTTTACAGATTTGAAAGATGTATTCCTCTTATCTGTATGACAGAGTATTTTTAGAGCAAGTGAGCGCACCGGCGCCTCCATCTGGCCTGCAGTGAGCATGCTGCTGTTCAGCTTCCGCACAGACACTTGAACAGCGGACATTTCTCTAGGTTAACATTAGATTGAGTAGCCATGTAAAATTGCTTTTACTTACATATGTCAGATGATAAGCCATATTTGTGGTGGATGAATCATAAGCAAGCATTTGGATGTCCTGTATTACAACAGACCAGCCGTTAACGATCTGCGTGACTTCGCCAATGTGGATTTTTTTTTTTCAGCGACTAATAAAACGTTGGTTGACCAAGCCTCTTCTGGTCGACTAACAATTAGTCGACTATTAGGGGCAGCCCTAACAAAGTTAAATATTAACCAGAAAATCAGTTGCTCATCTTCAGCATCACTCACCGATCAGCATGGACGCAGTCAGCAGTTTGGGGTCATAGGGACTCTTTCCACGGCCATTCTCAAAGCTTGACGACCCTAGCCGAAAGATGTTGTCCTGGAAACAAATGAGTACAAAATTAATCTCTTTGCAAATGATAAACCACAATGAAACAATTATCAAATTTTCATCAGATTTCTAGGCTACTCTGTCATTCGAAAAATTTTAGGTCTTGTCTAAGTGAGTAAAGCTTCTAAATAATCAAAAGTGACATAATTTGTTAAAACAGAATCACCAATAAACTGTGAAAGAGTAATGTGGGATGGATTTACCTCCAGGCGTTTGCCCACTTCCACATAAGCACAGACGGGATGGAAGGCTCCTGTTCCACACACATACAAGTGCGTCTGATTATACGGCTGCAGAACCTTTATGAAGTTTGAGCACTCCTTCTGCAGAGAGAGAGAACAAAACAACATCAATTACCGATCAGAAAACAGCATTTATATTGATGTAGCCAATATTTTACCAACAGAAACTTCCAAAACAACACCTTGAACATGACAGAGAGAAAAGCAAACTAAATCTGTGGTGTATCTATATTTCTTGATTCACAGTGGTCACTACGTTCTTAAATAAATACACACATGCCATCTGTGTCAACAAATGCCAACAGATGCAGCTTATCACGTAAACACACACACACACATACACATGCAGTGGCCCAAGAAAGTACTTGGACACACTTAATATATGAATGTCAGCATTTTTGAGCAGAAAATCAGCATATTAAAATTTCTGATGGATCATGTGACATGAAGACTGGCGTAAAGATGCTGAAAATTCAGTTTGCATTACAAGAATAAAATACATTCTATATTCTACATATATTTTAAATTGTAGTAATATTTTACAATATTACTGTTTTATTGTATTTATGATCAAACTAAAAAAAAAATATATATATATATATTTTTTTTTTTATGCTAAACTTTTGAACAGCAGTGAAGATGGATAAAGTATTTGTTTACTTTCTGATTTTCAATACTTAGTGAAACACTGTTATTGTGGTGACCTAAACCTTTGATTAGGACACCTGTGTGCACTTGAGGGGAACTGACTTCATACATTCACTAATAATTACCTTCATATGATCACCTTCAATATTATAGGGGTTTACTCATAGGTTTATGTTGCATAACAATATGTGTTTGATGTCCTTAGATTGTCATGCTGTAATCTGTGAACTAACCCATTTCATGTTCTTATTGCATTATTCCTCTGTTTATGTAATTTCTGTGTTCATCAAACTCCAGCAGCAAAATTCCACACACAGCGGCACAGCTGACCAACACACTCCCACAAAGCGCTTTATTAAAAGGAAAATATTACAACAGCTGGAGTTGTTTTTCAGCAGGGCGTTTAGTGCATTAACAGGGAAATCCTGTTATAGGCGTCCATAGCTCCCCAGTGGCCTGTACTCTCAGGGTTAGTGTGTGTGTGTGTGTGTGTTATTGGTGTTTTTCAGCTCCACTGTAGCATCTGAGCAAGGATTTTGCCTATGGAAATGTGCATGTTTGTGTTCAGAAGCTCCTCAGTTGTGTTAAAGCCACGTGTCTGAGCAAGTCTCATCTGGAACGGACTGAAGTGACTCATCTGATGTGGAAAAGGTTTACAGAAAAGTATGACAACGTATAATATGTGACTCAAAGATTTGGCTATTCCTACTCCATCAATATTGACTGACTGACACTTTAGTTTAGCTATATTTCTCCAACCTCCTATACCAACTTAATATACCTCGACAATTATATGTAACTCATTTGTATGGTGATTTCTCTAAGCAACCAGCAAACATTTGTTAATTGGATAACTCAGACTTAATTTAAACTGACATGTTTCTGCACACTCCTTCATCAAGACAAAAATGCATGGTTTTAATTAAAGTTTAAGCTCTCCACTCAGTGTATTGCTGGTTCACCTTCTTAACAGTGGTTTGTTACTTCTATACAGTGAAATTACACAGGAACCAATAGGAAAACAGCATTTAAAAATGCAAAAAGTTGCTTGGTTTTGACCAAGCCTTATCTGAAATAAAATAAACTGTTTTAAATGTCAATATTTCATGCTAAATGTAATTATTTCTAAGTCTATAAATGCATTTAAAACACTTAGAAAGTACAACTGTGAATGAAATAAAATTAATTAACAAAATGTATAAAACAAAATGTTAAAATACAATAAAATACATATATTTTTTTTTAAATAAATGCTAATTTTATGTTAAAGTTATTTATTGCCAAATCCACAGATAAATTCAAACACTTCTAATTAAACACTTGTCTAATTTGACCTAACATGCATCACCACCACCAACACAAATGGCTGTTTTTGTGCAGAATTCTGGTTCATAAGCATTGATCTCACTCTCTTTTTGTTTCTTACAAATTGCGGCTGAGATCCTTCAACAGGACCAGCAGTTTTCTATCTTCATTGGCTCTCAAAAGGGCCCTAAATTGACATAGTCCCACTTCAAACAAGCTTGAATTAACCTCTCTTTGAGCAGAACAAGCCTTAGTCGATCTGTCTCTTTTCACCAGCACCCCTCTCTTCACATAAAAGCCATCTTTCAGTGAGCACCCCGCCATTCATCGAAAACCATGTTTACATCAAAATCTCACATAATGCATGTTATTGCAATTCAAATAAGCGCCATTGAAACCCAACCAACCTTATAGTTTCTTTATGATGCTAACAGAACCGAGGGCCGCTTTCTATGGCTCTATATGTTCAAGGCAGCGCCTCGGGCAGGATCTGAGATGGAATTTATGAGCGCAAATGGCAGCCCAGCCTGGAAAGTGTTTACACACCGTTGTCCCACAATTCAGTGATTTGGTTTTTATTCATTCTTCCACTGACATCTGCTGAACTGATTTTCTGAGAGAAACCTTCAACTTTGTTTGTGAAAGCAAAAGACAGATGACAGACAAGCTCAGCTTTACCTTCTCAGAATGAGCAGCTCTTGTCAAAAGCAAACCAATCGTGTCTTGATTTTGGATCCATTTCAAATATTACATTTACTTTCAATAAAAGCAATATATAATGAAAAAAAAAAAAAAAGTATATATATATATATATATATATATTTCTCTTTTAGAAGCTGACGTATTATGTAAACATACACTTCTGCTCAAAAGTTACTGCTTTTGAAAAAAACTCTCATTTGCTCACCAAGGCAGCATTTATTTGATTAAAAATAAAGTAAAATAGTATGACATATTATTACAATTTAAAATAACTGTTTTCTATTTTAAAGAATTGTAAAATGTAATTTATTCTTGTGATGCAATGCTGAATTTTCTGCATCATTCCCCCAGTCTTCAAAGTCACACGATCCTTCAGAAATCATTCTAATGTGCTGCTCAAGTAACATTTCCTATTACTATCGATGTTAAAAATTCAGTAAAACATTAGATCAGATAATTGCTCTGTTCACAGGTACAGATTTTGTGTACTCATTTATATAGTTTCATCTTGCAGATCTAATTATATCATGCATATATGATATACTACAAAGCGAGACATATGAGAGATGAAGCAGAGAGAAGTGGAACAGTGCAGACAAACAAGCAGTTCACTGCATCAGTGAGGTCTATCCGACAGATCTCAGGGTTGTGGAGAGGACAGAAGAGAGAGGATGGAAGAAAAAAAAAAGTACAAAGTGAAAGAGAAGCACTTACCTGGACGTCCTTCCCAGCCCACTTGCATTCATCTCGTCGAGAAGGTGAAGGAGGCCAGGATATCTACCGGTCAGAGAGAGAGAGAGAAAGTTAAAGGAGAAAGAATACTGAGAAATCTTTTGATGGAAGCAACTTGTTGTTTATTAACCTTTAGAGACCCACTGTAGCAACCTACTTGTTTTGAGCAAGTTAATAAATATTTTTCCACTTAAAATTGGTTGAAACTACAAAAAAAGCCTAACAGCCTAAAAATTCACCCTAAAATATACCATAGCAACAAGCATATCAGGACAATATTACAATTTGAATCTCCCAGCATGCAACACACACACATCACATTAAGGTCACTGATGCCATTGATAAACATTTTGGATCAAATTTAGCAATCTACAAAAAGTAATTGAACTGTAATATTATATCATATGTTAATTAATTTCACAATTTACTACAACATGTTTAGTCATAAAAAAGGGGGAAAATGCACTTAATCACACAAGAGAGTCCTTCAGTAAAATAAAAATAAACAATTCTTATTATTAACCAGTGTTGGGGAAAGTTACTTTTAAAAGTAATGCATTACAATATTGTGTTACTCCTTAAAAGAGTAAATAATTACGTTAGCTACTTTTTATGGAAAGTAATGCGTTATGTTACTTTTGCGTTACTTTTTAAGTATGAGCAGGGCTTGATTGTTTTTAATACAAGAAGTTCTAATCATAGCAAATGTAAAAGCCTTTTCACACCAAAAAGTGTAATGAATAAACTTCAGGCTGAAGGTAAATTCACGTCTGTAAAGTAGAACACAGGAGAAGCGGGTTCAACGCTCTTCAGCAATAAAAAACAATGAAGCACAAATGTTAGTTTATCTAAAGTCATTTTTGCTTATTAGTATGGTTGAACTGGATCATCAAAGGTCAGCAGCAAAGACATTGGTTAATAAAATCGGATTAGATACATTTGTGTTGTTTAACATATTTAATTATTGCAGGTTTGCGTCATATTCTGAGTTTGCATTTCACTGTTTTAAATAATTTTGATGAATACTAAATCTGTTTTTTGCGAGTGAGATGAATTAATGCACATTCATATGTAGTCTAGAACTACAGTAACAGCATGTTCACACAGCGCACTGTCAGTCAGTAAATGGGAAAAAAAAGTAACTCAGATATTTTCTTGTAAATTAAAAAGTAATGTGTTACTTTACTAGTTACTTGAAAAAAGTTATATTATTACGTAATTAGCGTTACTTGTAATGTGTTACCCCCAACATTGTTATTAACAATGTTTAAAACTGCTTATTTAATTTAATTAATTTTTTTGGAAATTATTATTATTATTTTTTTCATCAGGACTCTTTGATGAAGAGAAAGAAAAAAAAAAGACAGCATTTATTTGAAGTAGAAGATTGTATATTGTATATTGTAACTATACATCTGTAATATCGTAAATATCTTATGGTCACGTTTGACCGATGTAGTGAAGTGAAGTGAAGTGACATACTGCCAAGTATGGTGACCCATACTCGGAATTCGTGCTCTGCATTTAACCCATCCAACGTGCACACACACAGCAGTGAACACACACACACCGTGAACACACACACACACACCGTGAACACACACCCGGAGCAGTGGGCAGCCATTTATGCTGCGGTGCCCAGGGAGCAGTTGGGGGTTTGGTGCCTTGCTCAAGGGCACCTCAGTCGTGGTATTGAGGGTGGAGAGAGCGGTGGACATTCACTCCCTCCACCTATAATCCCTGCTGGCCCGAGACTCGAACCCACAACCTTTGGATTACAAGTACGAATCTCTAACCATTAGGTCACGACTTCCCCGTAATGTAATGCATACTTGCTAAATAAAAGTATTAATTTAATAAATAAATAAATAACTTACTGACCCAAAATGGTCAGAACATTTTTGTGATGCAGTAGATCCTGGCAGATCCACTGCGGGACGTTTTAGGTCCGGAAAAACAAAACAAAATGATGGCTTGACCCATAGGAGTAACTGAAAGGTGACTTTTATTTACAGTGTGCCGTAAAAATATCCAGTGGAGAGAGTATTTACACAAGTGCTCAGTCAAAAAGAAAAATAGCAAAGTACCAACAAACAAACAAAAAAATAATAAAAGAACAAAATAAACAACAAATAATATGTACAAACGAGTATCCACAATATATGAGGTCTAGTTTTGCTTACGGCACCGCAGTAGCATGTTCGCTGACTTGGTAAACAAGCCCTTGATGTGAGCCTGGCCTCGCTTCTTATAGGCCAGGCTCTACCCCCTACCCGGAGGGTACCATTATCAGGTAAGTATTTAATCTTATAATCTCATTTTTAAATCATAAACTTCATGTAAAACATCAAATCATATTATGAAACACAAAAACTAATAAACCATTTTTAACACATATTAATAACACAAATCATTATCATTTACCCTCATTTCTCTCCACAGAAAAGACGACACAGTCTCTTCCACAAAACAACAATGGTTTCGTCGGACTACAATCGCATTGCGCCGACGCGTGGGAGTCTGACTACACACACACGAGACAAAACGCCGACGCATGGGAGTATGACTACACACATACGAGACAAAACAAACTAACAATAAAACTTCAAACTAACAACAGTGTGTCTGTGTGGTTTATCCAGGGTATGTATACTGTAGAGGGGGAGAAGAGTGTGTGAAATATCCGTGTGCCATCAAGATTATGTGAGCACCCGCTCTCCGATGGTTAAACAGTAGGGGTTGGAATGAGGTAAGTGTGTATGTATATGTATAATGTGTGTGCCAGTACTGCCGTTCCCAGCGGTGAAGATCAACTCTTCACATCACCTCCCCCCTCTCCAAGCCGCGTACTGTCCGGGTACCGGGACAGGTAGTCGGCAACCAGGTTAAGTCTCCCAGGCCGATGTCGAACCTTGAAACTGTAAGGCTGGAGAGCTAGGTACCATCTCGTGATGCGGGCATTATGATCTTCCATCGTGTGAATCCACATCAATGCCCGATGGTCCATTTCCAGGTCAAACTCTCTACCCAAGAGGTAATATCAGAGGGATTCCAGGGACCACTTAATTGCGAGACATTCCTTCTCGATCGTGGAATACCTGGTTTCTCTGGGCAACAGTTTCCTACTCAGGAACACGACTGGTTCTCCCCTCCCGCAGTCCCCTGGGCTAGTACCACTCCAATTCCCTTCTCTGAAGCGTCTACTTGCACCAGGAACCGCTGATCGAAGTTGGGGCTTTGTAGGACTGGGCCGGACCACATCCTCTCTTTTAGGGTGTTGAACGCTTCCTCACAGGCACCAGTCCATGCCACCGGGTTCTTCCCAGTTTTGGTTAGTAAGTCCGTTAGTGGTGTTGCAATGTTAGCAAAGTCCGGGATGAATCTGCAGTACCAGCCCACTAGGCCCAGGAAGGATCTCCCCTCCTTTTTTGTCCTAGGTCAGGGACTGCGCTGAATTGCTTCCACCTTGCATACCTGAGGTCGCAGTTCGCCATTGCCCAGATGGTATCCCAGGAAGCTGGTCTCTTGCCTAGCCCACTCGCACTTTGCCACATTCAAGGACAGGCCCGCTGCTTGGATCTTCTCCAGAGTCTGTCGTAGTTGTTCCAGGTGGTCTGCCCATGTATTGCTGTAGATCAGAACATCGTCCAGGTATGCGGCAGACCAACCTTCGCAGCCCTGGAGAACTTGATCCATGAGTCGCTGGAAGGTCGCAGGTGCCCCGTGCAGCCCAAAGGGTAGAACTGTAAACTGGAACAGTCCCACTGGCGTCCTGAATGCAGTGTATGGTTTGGAGTTCGGATCAAGGGGCACCTGCCACTATCCCTTACACAGATCCAAGGTAGTGATGTACCGGGACTGTCCTATCGCTCCAGCAAGTCATCAATTCTAGGCATCAGGTAAGCATCAAACCTTGACTGGGCATTAAGCTTGCGGAAGTCAACACAGACACACAAGGACCCATCTGTCTTCGGGACGATGACGAGGGGGCTACTCCATTCGCTGTTGGATAGTTCGATTACATCCAACTGCTTCATCATCTCAATTTCCTCCTTCAAGGGCTTCAGTAGTCTCTCTGGTATTCGGTACGGCCGCTGTCGTGAAGGGGTTGTATCTGTAAGGTGGATGCTGTGCTGTACCAGTTCTGTCCGCCCAGGCCTCTGATGGAACAGTAATGGGAAGCGATCCAGGAGGTCTTGCATTTCAGCCTTTAAGGGATCATTCAGATGGCTCAAGTTCACCTTTGCAGGGTGTCTCTGAGGTCTCACCTCTGGAGCAGGCTCATCCTCTTCCTCATCATCCACCTTTCTTAACATCAACAACCTCTCTGGTGTCTTATTGGGTGCTTCTTTCCATTCCTTCAGCAGGTTTATGTGGAACATTTGGTGCGATTTCCTCTCGCCAGGGTGGTGAATCTCATAAGTTATTGGTGCCATCTTCCTTACCACAGTGTATGCCCCTTGCCACTTTGGAACAGTACTGGTCTTTTGGCATGTGGAACATGTAGTGCAGTATGTTTGGACATCAGGCCAATAGAATCGTGAACTAATGCCTGTGTATGTTTTGTGTTGCCCATGGAACCGTATGTGCCAGATGTAACACTAGGGGGCGATAAGACAGAACAATTACACGTAACACATCACCCGTTTGCACATGCAACACCACTTCACAATTGTTTTATCCTAATTTCAAGTTTGTTAAACCATATGTACATGTATACTTCGTAAAACTAAATTTCACCCCAAATTGGTGAATATGCATAATCATCAAAATCTTCCTAAAAATATGCCTGTCCCAAAGCTCCAACATATACTCCATTCTGTATCTGTATACAAAAATCTGTATACATCAATATTAGCTATTGCATTATTGCATTGTCAAGACACAACTTTCCAGATGTGTTGTGTAAATCCTAGGAATCATGCAAGAGGTCTTTGGAAAGAGTAATGGAATTGTATTAATGGGAAGAACAAGGTTTCCGTGGGACTGCTGTCACAGCGAGCTCCGTTCTCCATGTGTCTGGAGAGAGTTCAGTGTGCTGTAATGGAGCTCCTGTCTGATGGCTGTGAACGTGTGAAACTGCACACTGATCAGATATGCGCTGAGTGAAATTGTGTTTCTGTGTTTCCAAGGGAGAGAAAGAGACAGAGTACGGAATTGAATATCCACTGCATGGAGGAAGAAAGTTTTCTTTGGTAGCAGTACATGTTGCCCTCATTAGACCTCCATTATAAAAGTGCCATAGTACATGTCACTATTCCTGACAAAAACTGAATTAGTTGAACCCCTTTTTGTTTTATAATTGGACAAAATGACCAATAGAAAAACCTCTATAATACTCATTCAGCTCATGTATATATATATAGAGAGAGAGAGATCAATTTCTGTTTTAACAGCTTCTTACAATGCAATTAAGATAGCTGACTAAAGTAAATTCTTCAGGCTAAATTATATATATCCTGTGCTTCCTCATACGGTAACTTTTATATTACCTTTGTTCTGTGAAGGTTATGTTTATAAAGTTGTATATAGTCTAAAGTGGGCTGTGGTTTTGGCCTGCTACCGTTTGTCTGTATTTTGCTACATTTATTTTGTTCATTATTTATCCAGGTGAATGGATAGCAGCTCTCAACCAGACTCTATGTGATCTGTATGACAGCTTTGCCCTGAAATATTCATACTCTTTTCGCTGGAAACAGAGAGAGAGAGCGAGAGAAAGAGAGAGAGACAATGAATGTTTAAGTAGCAAGTACAGCTATTGTATATAACTTGTATGCATAATAAAGCATGTACAATGCTTATCAATTTCTCATTATGCTATATTACCAAATATTAGATTCAATCTTTTTATCAACAAATTTTCTGTCGATTTGACATGTTTTGTATTTCTTATTTAAATGGATTGATTGTAGGCTTCATTGATCTGAGAGTATAGACCTCTGTATTGGGGTAACTATTGCCAAAATTATCCGCAATGAATGCATTTTTCAATCAAAAACTGAGGTGCAAAAGCTCAGATCAATGAGACCTACTATTATCAGATCCAAAAAGAAATACAAAAACCTGTGCTAACTGAAAGAAAACAAGTTGACAAAAAGATTGAATCTGAGATTTGGTGATAATATAGCATAATGAAAGATTTAGCCAATTTTGACTGGGAACACCAAATTGGAATTGTAAAGGATTTTAAGCACAGGATATTTTAAGTATTTTAGCTTTAATTTGTTAGCTGTGGTGTTTTAAACAGACAACTTTTGAGACACAACATCCCTGAAAGGATTTAGCATGCTGACAGTTTTAACATGCCAACTGTGACTTCTGAGAAATCACAAAAAAATCATGAAATCACAATCATGACAGCTATCAAAACATCCTTTCCAAGACAATTACTGTCAGACTTCATCAGATTCTGTGTGAAATATTCTGGTTATCCATCTGTGTTTGTTTAGTGTTTTATAGATGACCTAAACTAAACTAATTATGCATGGATTACCTACAACCAAGTATTCGAGTAGTCATTCAGACAATTTACCCTACAACTACACAG
The DNA here is from genome assembly GCF_936440315.1 of Barbus barbus. NCBI lineage: Eukaryota > Metazoa > Chordata > Actinopteri > Cypriniformes > Cyprinidae > Barbus > Barbus barbus. The sequence continues at coordinate 25,579,240 of NC_136750.1, forward strand.
TAAAACCCCCAGTGTTAAATCAACACTCCCAGTGTATATACAGTATAATCCACATTCAGAGTGTTAAAAAAGCAACACTGAGTCAGTGTTAAAGTTAATGAGATAATTAGTTTAGTAATTGAGTGATGATTGAGCATTAGTGATGAACACCTGCTGTTAACAAACTGAACCATTGAAAGAAAAAGAAGAACAGAAAAAGAGACGAGACGAGCAGAAATACAATAACTAAAACTGACTTCAGCCACAGCCTTAGATAAAATCAACACAAGTGTCATGAATCTGGTCCATGCTCTCCCTGTCAACCACCACTAGAGGTCACCCGTTCACCACAGTGACTTTTACACTCACAGCACATTGGACTCCATTTCCCACAATCCAGTGCACAGATCACAGCTGTCACCATTCACACATCACACACACCTGATCACCATTTTCCAATCACCACCACACACCATATAAGCCTGGGACTTGCTCTTGCTCAGGGCCGAGTATTGTTAGCATATATCACTCATCTAGAGATAGCAACTTTACAGAGCCATTCTTATAGTCTTAGTCTTGCCTTGTTTTCCTGCCGTGTTTGACCCTGCTCTTGTTTCCTGGATTTACCCTTTGCCTTGCCGTTTGGACTGTGTTTGCTCCCCGTTTGAATTATTGCTGTTGACTCTGGATTATCTCTCTGCCTTGCCCCTTCGGATACTGTTCGCTGATCGCTGACCCACGCTTGCTCCACGGATTGCTCTGTCTTGCCCTTGCCATACCTGTTTGCCGATCTCTGACCCTGCCTGTTTTCTGACCATGTTTCAAAATAAAGCTTTGCATATGGATCCGCACGTCTCACGTCTTGTCAGCCCCGTAACAGAATACTCGGCCACACAAGGATCCAGCGGCTTTTCAAGAGGACATTGGCCAGGTATGGACTGTGCACGACTGTTATTAACCCTCGAGCAGGGCTCGCGACCGCTCGAGGATTATATTCAGGAGTACTTAGACCTCGCCTATTTTTCTGATTTGCCGGACTACGCACTTATTGACTTTTTTTGTGAAGGCATTAATCAGCCGCTTAATCGTTAATCCGCGAGGGTCCCCGTTCATCTCTCAGTCAATTTATGGACTATGCTTTACTGTGTATGGGCTCCTCTTTTACTGTGGGTGTCGCAGAGGAACGCGACACCTCACTCACTCACAAAATGGCGGCAGCAACAGCACCCTTTCACGTCATGCCTGCCAAGCCAGAGTCTGCTCACGTCATGCCTGCCAAGCCAGAGTCTGCTCACGTCATGCCTGCCAAGCCAGAGTGTGCTCACGTCATGCCTGCCAAGCCAGAGTCTGCTCACGTCGTCGCTGTCAAGCCAGAGTCTGCTCACGTCGTCGCTGTCAAGCCAGAGTCTGCTCACGTCGTCGCTGTCAAGCCAGAGTCTGCTCACGTCGTCGCTGTCAAGCCAGAGTCTGCTCACGTCGTCGCTGTCAAGCCAGAGTCTGCTCACGTCGTCGCTGTCAAGCCAGAGTCTGCTCACGTCTCCGCTGTCAAGCCAGAGTCACACCACGTCACAGTGCTCCAGCCAGAGTCTGTCACACCCAAGGATTTAAGGTCAGTCCTTCAAGTTCCCTGTCTGATATCCAGTGTGATGGACCCACCACTGATGTCAGTGCGAGTAGCTGGCATTCCCAGGGCCTCAACCCTGTCTGTTACAGAGACCGTTCCCCTGACCTCAGTACTTCCCGTTATGGCAGTTGCCATTTTGAGTGTGTGGGCTGCACACTGTGCTCCTGAGGCCTCTCCTGTCCACGAGTCTGCTCCAGTGCCTCCAGAGGTGGCGGCTTCCGCTGCAGAACCTCCCGAAGTGGTGGCACCCGTTCCTGACCTCATGGTCTGCCCTGTCATGGCCACAGAGGCTGTTCCTGAACTCACGGTCTGCCTTGTCACGGCCACGGAGGCCGTTCCTGACCTCATGGTCTGCCCTGTCATGGCCACGGAGGCTGTTCCTGAACTCACGGTCTGCCTTGTCACGGCCACGGAGGCCGTTCCTGACCTCATGGTCTGCCCTGTCATGGCCATGGAGGCCGTTCCTGAACTTACGGTCTGCCCTGTCACGGCCACGGAGGCCGTTCTTGAACTCACTGTCTGCCCCGTCACGGCCATGGAGGCCGTTCCTGAACTCACTGTCTGCCCTGTCACGGCCATGGAGACCGTTTCTGAACTCACTGTCTGCCCTGTCACGGTCATGAAGGCCGCCCCTGAACTCACTGTCTGTCCTGTCACGGCCAAAGAGGCCGTCTGTGAACTCACACCCTGTCCTGTCACGGCCAAAGAGGCCGTCTGTGAGCTCACGCCCTGTCCTGTCACGGCTAAAGAGGCCGTCTGTGAGCTCTCGCCCTGTCCTGTCACGGCTAAAGAGGCCGTCTGTGAGCTCTCGCCCTGTCCTGTCACGGCTAAAGAGGCCGTCTGTGAGCTCTCGCCCTGTCCTGTCACGTCTAAAGAGGCCGTCTGTGAGCTCTCGCCCTGTCCTGTCACGGCTAAAAACACCGTCTATGAATCCTCGTCCTGCCCTGCCATGCCCCCTGAGATCATGAATGCTCTCCCTGTATTGTCTGTCTCTGCTCTCCCTGTGTTGTCTGTCTCTGTTTCCCCCAGATCTCAGACTCTGCCATGGTTGCCTGCCCAGTCTGCTTCCTGGCGAGGGTTTTCTGCTCGGGTCTGGTGGTCCTCTGCCCCGCCATGGTGGTCTTCTGCTCGGGTCTGGTGGTCGTCTGCTCCGCCGTGGTGGTCTTCTACTCGGGTCTGGTGGTCGTCTGCTCCGCCGTGCTGGTCTTCTGCTCGGGTTTGGTGGTCTTCTGCTCGGGTCTGGTGGGCTCCTGGTCCGTCTGCTCCGCCCTGGTGGGCTCTTGCTCTGTCCTGGTCTCCGGTTCCGGCTGGATGTCTTGCTCTGCCCCAATCCCCGGTCTTCCCACTTCCTCAAGGACCTGGCCCTCCGTCCCTCCCCCTGTTCCGCCTCCGCTCCACCGCCCTCCTGGATTGTGTAGGAGCGTCTGGAAGCCGCTCCTTGGGGGGGGGCTATGTCATGAATCTGGTCCATGCTCTCCCTGTCAACCACCACTAGAGGTCACCCGTTCACCACAGTGACTTTTACACTCACAGCACATTGGACTCCATTTCCCACAATCCAGTGCACAGATCACAGCTGTCACCATTCACACATCACACACACCTGATCACCATTTTCCAATCACCACCACACACCATATAAGCCTGGGACTTGCTCTTGCTCAGGGCCGAGTATTGTTAGCATATATCACTCATCTAGAGATAGCAACTTTACAGAGCCATTCTTATAGTCTTAGTCTTGCCTTGTTTTCCTGCCGTGTTTGACCCTGCTCTTGTTTCCTGGATTTACCCTTTGCCTTGCCGTTTGGACTGTGTTTGCTCCCCGTTTGGATTATTGCTGTCGACTCTGGATTATCTCTCTGCCTTGCCCCTTCGGATACTGTTCGCTGATCGCTGACCCACGCTTGCTCCACGGATTGCTCTGTCTTGCCCTTGCCATACCTGTTTGCCGATCTCTGACCCTGCCTGTTTTCTGACCATGTTTCAAAATAAAGCTTTGCATATGGATCCGCACGTCTCACGTCTTGTCAGCCTCGTAACAACAAGATAAAAGAACACAATAAATGTCTCAAGATATTGGCGGAGGATGATTAAACAACTCCACAAACAGTATCACCAGTTTCACACGTTACTAACCAGATTGACTTTAGATGTTGATGTTTTAATTTCGTTTGAATTACCATTATCGAGATCAGTGTTTGCTTTAGTTGGGATCTTGACTCTTGACAAAACAATTGCTTTGACTGCCTTATCTGTGTGTTTGTTTAGACATGTTAGTTATGGCAATCGGGTGTTGATGGCTATGTTTCAATAAAGAAATCATCAGCATTTTGTGACTTTCATAACTGATTTCATTCAGAGCACCATCATTGATTGTTTAATTTTTTTTTACTTTGTTCACATGAAATATAAAGCTTGATCCAATGGTTTTAAGATTAATCTGAAAGACTTTCAAAAGTAAATCGGCACTATAAGCTTAAACCTGCATTATCATACAGACATCAAGAATCAGTGTATGAATCTCAACAACGGTGACAATCAAAATATTCAGATCAACTGTGAACATCACAAAACACAATACTAAAAGTCACAACAAAAATAGCAAAACAAAAGGAAATAGTAAGAATAAAAGAAAATACTAAGAACAGCTGCATAATCTATTCATGCCGCATTGCATGCTGGGAACCATGGATGAATTTTGATTGGTGCTCCCAGAATGCACTGCAACATGAAACTTCATGTTGACTGTCACCATTTATTTGGCACAATATGTCTAAACAAACACAGTTATGGCAGCTGAAAAAATTGTAATGTCTTAAGTCAAGGGTCAAGAGCCCAACTAAAGGAAACACTGACCTCGATAATGGTAATTCAAACAAAACTAAAACATCAACATCTAAAGTCAATTTGGTTAGTAATGCAATGTTTGTGGAGTTGTTTAATCATCCTCTGCCGAGATCTTGAGAGATGTAATGTCATCTTTTATCTTGTGTTGATTTCGTCTAAGGCTATGGCTGAAGTCAGTTGTAGTTTTTGTATTTCTGCTCGTCTCGTCTCTTTTTTCTGTTCTTGTTTCCTTTCTTTCTGTGATTCAGTTTGTTAACAGCAGGTGTTCATCACAAATGCTCAATCATTACTCAATTACTAAACTAATTGTCTGATTAAATTTAACACTGACTCAGTGTTACTTTTTTAACACTCCGAGTGTGAATTATATATACACTGGGGGTTTTACTGTGTAGCAACTCTACATCAATTTCATTTGAATGATGTTCCATGTGCAAATGCTGACCATCTAAATTGGTTAATGTTATCCTGATTGTTATAATGGCTGTTTTAACACCCTCTTCTTACCAGTTGCATGTCCAGATTGATGTCCACCAAGTTGAAGGACAGCACATGGTCTTTGGCCCCCACAAACAGTCGACCTCTCTCCTCGTCCAATAAAAAGTTGTGATAGGCAGAGCTGTTGGCCAATCCGTTGAAAGTGAGCAGGTTGTTGGACTCAAACATTTCTGTGGGAAAAAGTGAATATAGCATATTGGATTTATTGGGTCTCCTACAAACTTCAAAAGCAGAAGCTGACAGAAACATTAACACCCATATGCTGAGCTTTCAAATATGGCCCACAATACGTAAAACTTGATGCTTTCTGACCTCATCCTCATTTTTTAGAGTTATATGTTTGAGAGGGAGACAGATAGATGGACCTTGGCTCTGGCAGTGAACAGCTCAGCAGGGACGGCAGCTCTGCTCTAGTGTGTGTGAGACGTGTGACTGTGGTTTGGCTATAAGACAGCTGGGAAAGCTGGCGGTGCTCATGGATACACATATATATTTGCTTGTGGATATCGCTTTTGTTCCTTATGTAGTTTATTATCTACACAGCAAAGAGCTGAATAAAACCAACCCAACAAGAGTAATCTACATAAATTAGTTTCAGGTAGCTTCAACATATTTGCTTTTGGGATTTCTTATTTTATTTGTTTGTTATAGGAATAGCTTAACCAAAAAATGACATTTCTGTCTTCATTTACTCACGCCCAGATTCATTCAACTGTAACTGACAAGCCACAAGAAAGCACAGTAAAAGTTCCAAGTCTTCAGAATACATGCAGTAGCTTTCTGTGAGGAACAGACTAGAATTTGAGTTATCTTGACATTCAAATTTGAAAATGTGCATGCAGAGATGATATCTGAAAGCTACAATGGATTTTCAGTGAATAATGACTGACAATTTTGGTTTGTTCCTCAAACAAACCTATCATATTGCTTCAGACGACTGAGAATAAAGTGCAGGAGTTGTATGGAACATTTATTTTTTGGCTATCACGTCCTTTTCGGAGGACTTGTCATGCATTTGCTGTATAGAAAAACACTTTGAACACGATGCCTTACATCTTTAATATACTCTCAGAAAAAAGGTACAAAAGTTGTCACTTGTGCAGTAACCTTCAAAAGGTACACGTTTGTACCTTATTTACTTCAAAAGAGTGTATATTAGTAGCTTAAAAGTGCATATTAGTACTTGGATGGCTCAAATTCGTGCCTGTTGAAAGGGTAAAGCCCCAGTCACAGCTCTGGTACCTTTTTTCAGAGAGTTTACATCTCTTAACTGATATTCTTTGCAATAAAGTAAGTCATACAGGTCTGGAACATGTCTGAGGGTGGGTAAAAGACGACAGAATCTGTTTAAGTCACTAAGACAAAAAAATAAAAAAAATCTAAAGTTTTGTCAGAGTCAGCATCTAGCAGTCAACACGCATACCTAACTGTGGGTCTTTGACTATCATTATATATAACTCTTAAGTTTGTTCTGTTAGTTGGTGTGTGGTGTAAAGCCACGTTAAAGAAAACAGAAAATGTGCGACAGGACCAGCAAGCTGTAATTACTGCATTTGTTCTTAAGGGAAGTAAGATTTTCCCTGCCGTCACACTTAAATTGCTCTCCAGATGGACATTAATAGCAGCTGAGAAATATGGAAGTGTTTGGACAATTATTGTAACCTATGAGTGTGTGTGTGTGTGTGTGTGTGTGTGTGTGTGTGTGTGTGTGTGTGTGTGTGGTTTTAGATTGTATTAGGTTAAGGCAAAAAGGGCAGCAGATGAATCACATACAGTGTGGGATAGAATCATCATTAATTTTAGGATCCCAAAAATGTTTTTAAGCCTGTTGCTTACCTACCAAAAATTACAAATTAATTAATTAATTACAAGCATGTTATCTACACACACACAGATATATATAAACAAGTGAATGAAAGAATGAATTAAGGGATACTAAATACTTTACGTTTTAAAGCAATTTTGCATCATGTAAATCTTCATAACTAAACACTCAAAATATATTTATATGTCAGAATGGGGTTTCAAAGGGCCTGAGGGGAAAAAGAGGAAGAACAGGCAAGAGGAAAGAGTGAAAGAGGAAAGTTTGAGAAAGGAAAGACAAGACCTGTGGAGTGCCACAGAGGAGAAGAGCAGACCAGAATGAAGAAAGTTTAAGACTAACCTTTGAGATGACTTAAAAGAGGTCAGTTAGAGAAGAGGAGAAAGAGAGAATGAGAGTGAATCTCTCACTTGGGTTTGGAGTGGCTGTGGTGTTTTTATTTGGCACCATGACTAAAAAACACTCAGAATGCCTTTTATACACTCAGACACACTCGAAACACCATGGAATTCATCTCACCATCACTTCAATGTGAACGCTCACGAGCACACAGGCTTTTTCGAAGACAAAACGAGTGTCTTGTTCGAGTGTTTGTTCAAATAAAAACTATTCAGAAAACTATACTTTCATTTCAGCTAAAATCTGACGAAAATCAGGAAGTTTTTCACTATATCTCTACTCACTATGGGGGACAAAATCTGTGGAACTGGTTTAAACATGGTAAAACGGAGCACTATTATTCACAACATCACCCTTTATTGATGTGCTTTATGCTCACTTCTGCTTCTGATGGTGTAAACGTGTGACTATGTGCATTTGGTGGTTTTGCATGAGTGTGTAACATCAACTGACACAGGACGTCTGATTGGATCGTCAAGGGTCTGCTTGCGTAATGCACTTGTGCTGAGAAGAGGTCTATTTAAAATATTCACACATATACAGCAGTCAAACACACAAACACTCTCTTAAACGGCAAAATTACTCTATCAACAATTACAAACACTCACTTTAGAGAGGAAATTAACTGCACTTGATTACTGTCGAATTTTGAAAAGCATTGCATTTGAACAAATAGTCTGTGTACAGCATGTACAAATGTGTAAATGTTCTAAAACATTGTGACTTTGTTGTAATTGTCTAAACAAATCAGTCATCAAGTTTTTCTCTGTTAAATAGTTGAATGCAAAGCATGATGTAATGTTTAGATTTTTTAACACCTCTGTTATGTTCCAGATGGTTGCCAGGGCATTCCAAACTCATAAATCCGATACCACAGATAGAACATCATGCAATTAGTACATCATTCTGCTCATTGTGCACGTCTTTGAGTGTGTGATCAGACTATTTAGTTGGGTTTGGTAATAAAATACCTTCTGAGAACATTAAGTTTTCAACACTGAAGCAATAAAACCTGATCTTATGTAAAAAAAAAATATATCAGTAATATCCATTACACACAGCCACATAACTCTGATATAAAGACTCAAAAAGTGACTGCTCTTGGCAGGTTTCACTTAGAATTCAACTATAGCGACAGTTGCTGTGTGAATCAATAGTGCATGAGCTGTAATTATCATATAGCCCAGAGTTATTTATCTATTAAAGATGACCTGAGAACACCCTGAGGAACAGGTTCTCAGAATGAAGGATTTGAGCTGCAAAGACAAAGACAAGGAACACCAAACGGGTTTAAAGTTCAATCTACAAGGATGTAACTAAAAATTTAATCAAATGTAAAACTTTAGCAATCAATCACTGAAGTCACTTGCATCAAAAAACTAGAAACACATTTCAGAAACATTTAAGTTCCAGGGTGAATTTGTGAACTACTGAGTGTAGGTTTGTTTACAAACTCTACAAAGAAATCTGAAGATGTATTATTGGAAATTGATGTGATTTGGAAAGAGATCATTTTTTGATACCCGAGTCACCAAATTGAGATGATTAGCAATCTTTCAACATACTGGACAAGAGACCAGTTGCAGTAGTTAAGACAATGTTATATTTATTCTTTATTATATTAATTATTTTAAAGGTGCGGTCAGTTAATAAGGTTTTTATTAACCAATTAATGCTTTTATTTAGTAAAGTTGCACTGAATTTATTAAAATTGACAGTAAAGACACTTATAATGCTACAAAAGATTTCAAAGGCAACTTTCTATTCATCAAAGAATCCTGAAAAAAATGTATCAAACTAAAATATTAAGTAGCACAACTGTTTTCAACATCGATAATAATTAAAAATCTTTCTTGAGCAGCAAATCAGCATATTAGAATGATTTCTAAAGGATCATGTGACAATGAAAAATCAGGTTTGTCATCACAGGAATAAATTTAAGGGGTTCATTTTAAAAGATATTAAAATAGAAAGCTATTTAAAATAATAATATTTTACAATATTACTGTATTTTAGATCAAGTAAATGCAGCTTTTGGTGAGCACAATCGACTTCATTAGAGACTTCTTAAAAAAAATGGTTTAGCTGCGTCAGGACAAAAACGGGTCACGTTCTGTGTCAGATTCCAGAACATACGGTGCCCCTGCCAGGCATTGTGGGTAATCTACACTAGCAGCTCGCAGTCACTCAGGAGGAAGTGGCTTTAGACATGCTGCTAATCTGAACCTCGCCGGTTTAAAGAGGAGAAGAGCTACTCTCAGCCTCTTCAAACCACTGAGACCGTCTCTCTGTCTCTTTCCCTCCATCTATTGTTGTGGAAAAACATCTGAGAATACAAGCGAGGAGGGGAGGGCAGGTAGAGGCAGAGGAACAGTCCCATCTGAGGCTGATAAAAATAAACTTCTCTACCCTACATACTGCCTGTGCTCTCTGCTCTGCAGGGCACATGTGTGTGTGTTTATGTGTGTGTGGGCAGACGAAACATGAGCGCTATCCACGCTCACCTTTTTCCATTCATCGCAGCATGCATGTCCATCTAATCAAATCTGGAGTTCTGATTATTAACATACCTGATCGTTTGAACTCTTTCCACAGGGTCCAACGACGATTTTAAGGCAATCAAATATCTGAAATCAAATCAAATCCACTTTCCCTCATGACTTTCTGCTTTCCAAGGGAAAACCTATATTATGGCATAAATATTTTCCATTTCACAGGAATTTGGCGGAGTATTGTTTTAGGTGTGTGCGTTCTACCGCTGCAGCTTTATTTCTGAAGAGGATACGAAGAGTTCACATGCTGCAAATGCAATCCAACACCAGATTCTTGGCGTGTTTGTGGATTAAAAGCTTAATTAAAGTGAAATAAAACTTCTCTCATTCCTTCATGAGATTATAGCCGTCTTAAAACATTCACTTCGGAATGGGATATCTTTAAACCAAAAACATTATTCCACCACACAAATCCACACACACACACACACATACAGTACTAAAGAGGCAATCTCTTGTTTCTTTGCCACTTAACTGAGACAAAATGCAGCCACGTCCATTATCCTGTGCTTTATGTGTTTCCACACCAGTTGATATTTATGTAAAGGTGTTATTGTTAACTTGCCCCGGGAACTTTCAGATCAGAGGGGACACTGATACCATCCCTGTGAGGAACACCAGTACTCAGCCAGGACTTCCTCACGGGTGGCCTCCTCTCCACACACACACACACACACACACACACACCTACATTCTATGGAAATACGGCTGTAGGGACTCTACAGCTATGTGTGGACAGGTTTGGTTGTACATGTGAGGTCCACATTTTGGAATACATTCTCACTTAGTAAAACACAATAAAAACAACTTGAGACATTTAAAGTTGTTCTCAATATTTGAAAGGTTCATAATTCAGCCAAATCGTGTTTTGAATCAAATATGATGATGTGAGCAGGTTTCTCTGAAGGTTAGAGCATAGAAAATATCAGTATAAAAATGTCTATGGGAGGACCTCTAGGAAATTTTGACTTCTTGTAAATGGCTCAACATGTGTTTCATGTAACATTTAAATAAACTAGTAAAAATAAAATAAAAATACAATTTCGAAAAAGAGAAAAAATGAATTCTTCAAAAAGACAAAAAAAGTTTTTTTTTATATAATTTGTTATTTAAAATGGATTTCATCATTGGAATGCATTTTTTAGTGTCATGTTAGGCAATAAGCAAGCAAACGTGCATTAATGAACAAATGAATAAGCAAATAAATAAAAGTTAACAACAAGACATTTACTTTAATAATATTCTGCAATAAATATTGCCACAAAAAAAAAAAAACAATATTAGACAAACCTGTTGTGTAACTAATGATATATTAAGTTATATTTCTTTTTTTTTTTTTTTTGTTTGGTTAAAACACTTTCTTTTTTTATCCAACCTACAATGACTACAAGCATTCTATTCTAGGATTCTCACAAAAATTGGCCAAGCAAATGGTTTGTCCGACCAAAGGAAAGGTTTTATTTTTTTTTGTATATACTTAAATTGATTACACACAGCCACATGCAAAAGGAAGACAAAGGTTTTATTATTATTATATATTTTTTAAATACTTAAATAAATAAATTACACACAGCCACATGCATTTTAATTGATGAGAATTCAGCAAATGATGAATCAGCCAGACTGTGGTGACAAATATCCACAGGTGTGTGGGTTTGCTCTAGTGCTGGTGGATATCAGAATCAGTCTTGGCATTTCACCAAGTCTTGTTTGCTTAGATCAGCCTAGAGTACATTGCAAACACACATGCACTCCCTAGGTGCAAAACACAAAAACATATTCCCTCTCCATCTCTCTTTGTCTCTTTCTTCATTGTTTTCCAGACAAATAGGGTGTGTGTGCCTGTAGGTGTCAGTGTTTGATACAGTAAACAGCTCCAGACGTGTACGTGTGTGTGTGTGTGTGTGTGTGTGTGTCTGTGTTGGGGCAGATGAGAGCTCTGGGTACTTAAGGAGCCCCCCGTGTGTTTGTGCATGCGTGTGTGGTGGATCAAGCACGTCTGTCACCTGACAGTCACACACTGCGGTTCATATAGAGCTCAGCTTCCACCAGCCAGCTAATGAGGAAATGTCAGTGCAATTAGAAAGCTGGCAGAGAGAGAAATGGCTCACTTTTATACAGCCATCTGCCCTGACTGTTAAACCTCTCTCTCTGTGTCTCTTTCTAATTACAGAGGGAGGGAGGAATGAGCTCTTGCATTTAAACACTCATACTGTGAATTCACTCCTGACAGTTCACTTCATCACGAACGCCAATCGGATGTGAAGAGTTGTAATGTTTTAACAAAACCGCACCGTTAAAAACAGCCACCTTGCGTTATACTGTCTGCAATTATCATAACACACTCCCTCAAAACACTGCAAATCTTATAAACAATTTACTCTAGCTGAGCAACAAAAGTGGGGGAAAGTACATGCAGAGAAGAATATAATAGATCAGTGGTTCTCAAGCAGTGGGTCGTGACCCAAAAATGGGCAAGTCTGTTCTGATAATTTCAAATAATGCTTGTATAGCAATAATAAAATCTAATATCATGCATAGTTATTACAGCAAAATAAATAGGCTTTTCCACATTTCCTATTTATGGTACAACTCTGGTATAACTTGGCAGATGATAATCAAATTAGCAGATGCCAATATAGACAGTCTGAATGACATGATCTCATATATAAAAAAAAAAAAAATGAATAAATCTCTGCAAGGTGAAAATGTATGAATTTAAAACAATTTTTGTACTGTGTTGCATACTGAAGCAAAACCATGAACTGTGACAGATCACTTATGATTGACTAATATTAAGTTAGACTCAGAATGTACAGGATGCAAATTAAAAACAGAGTTTAGTCTGTATTTTTGGCATTTGAACTGTACGTGTAGGTGTTTCAGGGAAACAATGAATGCCAGCGGTTTAAACATTCCCACCTGTGCATTCAGACACAATTCAGCCCACAGGCTCTGTGAATGCACAAACTAAATAACACATACCTGATTTAATCTGTGCATGAAACTGAAATAATTACCCAATATTGTGTAATACAGTACAGTGTCTTACTGTATCTTGTCAAATTAAACCTAAATGCTTCCTTCAAATGTAATACTGTAAACATCTAAACTGTACAAAATGCTTCAGTCCTTTAAAATAACAGTTTTGTTTTTTTTTCTCAAGTCAAATGTTATTTTTTTTTTATATTACTGAATCAACCATAACAGTTTATCCAAGAAAAAATCATGTTTAGGGTCAGATAAGGTAGAAATAGTGACTTAAATAATTGTGCAGATCTACTTTTTAAGGTTAAATATTAAACATTAAGAAAACAATTATTTAAAAAAATGTATTGTTGGTCAAATGTAAAGATTAACACTTAACAGAAAAAAAAAGATTACTGGAATATGTTTTAAAATACATAGTATTTTTGCTCTCTACTTCAAAATTTCACATTCAATTCAGTGTGTTACTTTGTAATTATTTGTGTAATTTACTTGCAATTTCTCAGTGAAAACTTAAATCCTACACCAACTTTTTTCGGTGTGGCTGCACTACTGGTAAAAATCAAACGTTTGATCTATAATTTCACCCTTCAGCACTGGCCAACACAACACAATATCACTTTCACTAGCACCGCTCTAATATTTTAGTTATGAATAATGAACGCAAATATTAATGTGTGTCCATGAATATCAACATGAAGTCCAGCTCCCTTTTCAGAAATATTTCAAAATTGCCAACCATGTATAATTAAACCATGTGCATCATATCAATGCAATATCCCCGAGAAGTAACCAGACCCATATGCCAACTCCAGACAAGAAAGCATCAAGAAACTTTAACATCTGCTCTTCTAAGCTTCCTCAATCATTTTCTGATTTCCCCCTTTCCCTGAATCCTCATCAGCAGCCGAATCAGAAGGTGACTGACCTTTATACGAGAGTTTGAGCCGGGGTATGTTGTTCTTGCTCCTCTGAGCGTTGGCTCCTCTATCCGGCGTGCCGAGCGTCCACAGCAGCAGTACAATCCCCCACAGGTAGTCCATTTTCACCCCTGCCTGTGTGCAGTCCACTGGCCTCTGGTAAACACTGTTTCGTTCAGCAATCCAGTCCTTTGGAACGCCACCTGAGGATGGAGCAGGTGTGTCTGTGTGTTAAATAAGTCACACAATGATCACATCTCTCCTGGTGAAGCAGTCACAGCCTCAGGAGAGGACCACGAGTGTCCACACCGCTCACTGTCTCACTTTAAAGTGTGTTCCTGTGGTTGTTTATCTCCTAGATGTTGTGCGCTCTTCCTCTCTGACTGTTTTAAATAGTAACACGGTAGAGACTAAACTCAACTAAAGCTCGGTGAAGCCCTAGGCACTGCTCTCTCTCTTTCTCTCTTTGCAAAAGCTCAGCGCACACACAGTCACAGCGCAAGACTAAGAGAGAGCGGAGCCAGCTGAGAAAGACTGTGAGAGAGAGAGAGAGAGAGAGGGGAAAGGGGAGGGCTGTGCTTCCAGCAGAAGATCCTCTAGGTAGACTTTTTTCCTACTTCCACATCCCACACACACTGTCAAAGTTGCACTCACTCTACAAGAATCATTCTGACAGTGGAGGGCATGTGTGGTGTGGTAGATATTTCCTAACCTCACTGTCCTGGTTTCCCAATGTTTATTTTGCTCTATATCTAATGCAAGAACAGACTTTATGTCCTACTCGGGACATTAGGAAGTTGTCCCTTCCTGTCCGTGTCTCGCACTGTTCTCTGCTGCCCAGGAGTCTGAAAACACTAGTCAAACTCACCTCACACCAGACGTTTATTTTTAGCATATCTCCCCGTGTGAGGTGAAGGCGTGTGACAGAAAGGATGATATTCCACGTTTAAAGAAAGGCTGGTCAGGGCACTTATAAAGTTAAAGGGATAGTACTTTTTTTTTTTACATCGCATATCAGTTATTTACACTATCAAGATACAAAAGTATCATACAATTGGTCCATCAAACTTGTGTGCTTTATTTATGTAAAGAACAGACAGAATTTTAAACCGTTATTTACTGATAATCTTATCTTCTAATGGAGCTCATAAATTGTAATTTGACATGGTACAATAAATTTATTTATTTTTATTATTCTTTTATTTAACAGGGATCCCTTAAATTGACCAACGGTGACAGTAAAACATTTATAATCTTGCTAAAGATTTATTTCAAATAAATGCTGTTCTATTTACTAAAGAATCCTGAAAAAATGCATAATGGTTTCCACAAAAATATGAAGCAGCACAACTGTTTTTCAAGATTGCTAATAATAAGAAATGTTTGCTGAGCACAGTTTAGCATATTATAAAGATTTCTGAAGGATCATGTGACACTGAAGACTTGAGTAACGATGCTGAACATTCAGCTTTGCATCACAGGAATAAACTACATTTTAAAAAGTAATAGAAAACAGTTTAATAAAAAAAAAAAAAATCACAATATTGCTATTTTTACTGAATAAATGCAGCCTTGGTAATCATAAGAAACATTTTAATGATAGTATTAATATATAAAAATAAAAATACATATATAAATATAAATTCACATTATTTCCTGTGTAAAAGAGTGGCTACCACACTGTAAACAAAAAATAACAATTACAAAATAATTTTGTAAAAAATACAGAAAAACATTTACAGAACAAATTTACAGTATAAAACTGTAATTTGTGAACAAGGAAATTAGAATGTAAACCAGTAAATTAAACAACACACATTGCTATTAAAAGCTGCTTTGTACCTTTAACATACTGACAACCACTATAATAATGCAGGTGGTAAAAGAGAAAGCCAGATGAAGAATCAAAGCTCATCACAAGTAGCTTTGCCACAAGCAGAAGTATATACAAATACAGAAGGTGCACAGAGTCATTCACGCAAACACAAAACACCATCATGGTAACACACGATACTTAATGCAATAAACTTTCAACAGAAGTATCACAACAGAAGATGTAACAAAGCCCAAATGTACATAACTGATAACAAAAAACTATTAAAAACATGATTATTTAAACAAAATGTTTTCAAATGTGGAGTGTCCTGCAGGGAATTCTGGGAATATCAGTTTACAGTTTTTGACTGTAAATTATACATTTGTTATTTTTTACTTCTAAAAACTGTACAATTTTACTGTAAAATTACATGAAATATCTGGTTAGATCTTTTACAGTTTTTCCCTGTATTATAGTACGGGAACTTACTGTTAAACTATTAACAGTTTTTTAAAAATATTTTACAGTTAATATTACACTTATTTTTTACAGTGCATCTTATTTCATATTTTGCAGAATAAATAAAATAACATATTCAAAGGATGGCATGCAGGGTGAGCAAATAATGACAAAATGTCCATTTGTTCGTTGAAGTAAAACTACAGAGCTAAATCAGTTAAGATTTTTGTGTGCATATTTGATTGAAGACAGTTTCTGTGACTCCGCCCACTCCACCCCAAATCCATTGACCTCATTATCTGTGATCCCTCCCCCACAGAACATACCAACACTTCTAGAAGACAACGGAGCAGTCTATGAATGATTCCAGTGCTTTCAGTCTGATCTCTTTTTAATATCCAAAAGCTGTGATGCTGCCTATTGTAACATGATAATGTTGAACTACAGGCCACCAGACTTCTCTTCATATTTCTGTTTGGCACAATCCACACAGAGAATGAATACTTCAGTAATTGGGATTTAATAGGTTTTTATGAACGAGCTTGCGATTGACAGGACTGTCCAAAGCTCTCAGCAACAGACGCAATATGAGAGGGAAAAAAAAAGAGACAGAATACTGGCAATCTCTCACATGATGATATAATTACTTTCTCAGTAAATGATATAATGCAGGAGTATAAAGTTAAAAAATAAAATAAATGCATGTATTTGATCAAAACCACAATAAAAACAGCAATATTGTGAAATAGTATTACAATTTGAAATAACTGTTGTCCATTTGTATATACACTAGTCAACATTTGAAGGATCAAAACCTTTCATCAAAGTTGTCCTATACAACTTAAAACCAAAATGAGTTCTTGTCCTATAGGACAACTTTGATTAACTTTTTTGATCCACTTCAAATGCTGACTACTACATTTTAAAGTGTAATTTATTCAAAGCTGAATTTTCAGCAGCCACTCCTTCAGACTTCAGTGTCACATGATTCTTCAGAAATCATTCTAATATGCTGATTTTGCTCTATAAACATTTCATGTTAAAATATAAATATAATAATACAGAAAACAGTTATTTTAAATGGTAATAGTTCACAAAATGACAGTATTTTTTACTGTATTTTTGATCAAATAAATGCAGTCTTGGTGAGCATAAGATACTTCTTGCTATAACATTTTAAAAATCTTAATTTCAAAGTTTGACTGGTTGTAGTGCTGGAATCATTACTAAATGAAGAAAAGCTTGAATTTTCTAGACATTAAAAAAATGAGTTTTAGAATCTTGGCAGGAGTTAGTCCTAACTTTGTGCTTATAGACAACACAAGTTTTGCCTACTGTGTGAATTTAAGCATTCGTTTGTCATCATGAGAAATGCCAGCTGTATAGGCTGAGACTGAACTCTGTTTATTCAAGTTGATGTGGAGTCATGATAAAGTAGCAAGTGTTTGCCTGCTATATAAAGGTTTGGACAGAGAGTCTGTTAATTGGTAAATAATGAGGCCGGCATGCAGAGCGAGAGCGGCAGTCTGCCAAGTTAGTTCAAGTGGTGTTCAGTTTTCATTAAAGTTGCCTCCTACTACAGTGAGCTCCCCACTGATTTCCCATCTAATTGATGTCTGCTTCCAGTGAGAAACACAATTTCAAGCAATTGAACTTCACACCTAAATAAACACATCAGATTCTACTACTGAACTCAATGAATAGGCCTAAACTGTTGTAAAATGTCTAAGAAATAGTTGAAAAGTACATCAAATTAGCTGAAATATTTACCAGACAAACATGCAAGGATTGGATTATGTGTAGAACGTCCAGCGTTCCAATTCTACAGAAATCTGCCAGACTCCATGTGGGCCTGGCAGAAACTGTATGTATTCTATTCTTTTCTTTTCTATCCCATCTTGGTTTTTTCTCTGCTTCAATCATCTATCCCATGAGTCTCACTGACAGTGCTGCTTAGAAAAAAAGGAATCTGCTGAAACATATTCCTGCATTACTCCAGGGTCCAACTATTACACAACTCAATTCAATGCCACTCACTCACACAAGGCCAGCGTGGCATCATACAGCGTTCCGGTCTTTTCTAGCAAATGTCACATTGGAATCAGATGACCAAGGGCCTGAGGTACATAATTTTAATATCAGATGGGAAGAATGAACATCTGCGGAAAGCAAACATGTATACAAGGAATTCAAGACAAACAAGGGCCTTTCATTGAACATTTCCTCCTCTCATATCCCAGAAACATTTCCTCCTCTCATATCTCAGTTTGTGTTATTGCTCAAGAATCTGTGCTAACAGGCAGAAATAAATAAAGCCCTTTGGAGAAGCGTGGAAGATCCAGAACTAAGTCTCTTTCAAACACAGTGATATGAAAACTGAAGCTCCTGAGAGTTTGTATATTCAGGCTGGAAGACAACCCTTCATCTGGAAGACCGTTTGGCTATTGCTTATTGTCTTTGTGAAGTAACCCAGACTGATTCTGACTAAGAACTAATTTATAAAGCCATTTATTATTAATTAATTAAATGTATTTATTTTAAATGAGGAATGCTAAATACTTTCACAGGTACATTGCTACATATATATATATATATATATATATATATATATATATATATATATATATATATATATATATGTGTGTGTGTGTTATTTCAAATAAATAGTGTTCTTATAAATCTTCAATTCATTAAATAATCCTAAAAAAAAGAAAAAATAAAAGCAGAATAAATAAGCAGAACAACTGTTTCCAGCACTGATAATTCAGTTTTGCCATCACAGGAATAAATGACATTTGAACATATATTAAAATAGAAATGATGATATGATATGATATATGATAATAAAAAATAAAAAAACATTTTTAAAAATCATACCAACCCCAGACTTTTGAGCATTAGCATATATTCATATATGCTTCATTCATATTACTTAAAACAATGTAATAATATCTGAGCTTTTCATTAATACTTAATTTTACACTATTTCAAAGCTGAAAATTAGCAAAACAAACACATTTGCATTGAACACATATCAACAGATTATAAGTATTGCTAATAAATACTAGTAAAATTACTATAATCATTTGGGACCAATAATAAAGAAGTCAAACTAAGATCCAACTGGATAAACTGGAAAAGTAATAATAATAATAATAATAAACTGAAAATGTAATTTTTAGTTTTATCCAGAAGAATGTTATTTGAATTATTAGTGGATCTGTATATGATCATCCTTGGACAGGCTCCAAATTATGATAAAATTTCCTTCAGCATTCCTTAAAGATTTTTGTCTAAAAGTTATTAATTAACTACTCATAATTAACTTAAAATATTCTGAATCATTCAGACCAGTTCTTTAGTTAACAGGTTTGAAACTAACATTTCAAGAAACACTTATCTCATAGGGTAAGTTTAGTTATATAGTTAAAATATAAATATACAAAATCAAATATTTTTCTTGCACTTTTAAGGATCTATTAACAGTGAAACCACCGGAAACATTAAGATACCACTCAGCACTTATTAATACAATACAAACTCTCCCATCAGGCCACACAGAACATACAGAACATACAGCACCACAGACATAAAGACATGCCCACACCTACTCTGATGCCCACACCTCTTCCAGACCCCCATCACCCTCTTTAAACCCTTTCAGACTCCATCCACCCTTCCTGGCCCCCTCTCGACCTCCACCCACTACTGACCGCTTGGGTGGAACGTTCGAGCCCTCATCTATTTAAGCACTCTGGGAAAGTAATCCCATAAATGAGGCTGTTTAGCTCAGCCATTTGTCCAAAAGCCCACGCAGAGTCTGTCCCGGGACTCTGGGACCCTGTGACAGGTGTGAGAAGATACTTAGGGAGGCAGCGTGAGTCATGATGAAAGAAGTAAGGAATTATGGTTTACCTGTTATAATAATGTAAGATGACACAATGACTTTCCACAAACACTGTTTTATCAGACTGAGGGAATCCTGCTGCCAATGAAAATCAAGCAGCGGTTGAGGAAAGTGTCAGCCTTGTGTTATGTGTGTCGTGTGTTCCTGCCTCGTGTGTCCTTATTTGGTTTGTTTCCTGACCTCGTTGAGAGTGATTATTAGTTAATTCTTGTTCTGCTGTGTTTTGTAATTAGCCTGTGTATTTAAGTTCCTGTCTGTTCAGTTAGTTTTCATCTGGTCTACTCATTACGCCTGGTGTTTCTGTGTGTCTGCCTTGTCTTGTCTTGTCTTGCCTTGCCTTGCCTTGCCTTGTTTGAAGTAAAGACTGTTATATTTGAGTTTATCCTTGTCTGCGTGTTCCTCGTTCCTCCCTGCTGTGTGCACCGTGACAGAAAGTCGATCAACCTCTTGGGGTTTTATGGTAAATGTGA
This sequence comes from Barbus barbus, assembly GCF_936440315.1. Taxonomy (NCBI): domain Eukaryota; kingdom Metazoa; phylum Chordata; class Actinopteri; order Cypriniformes; family Cyprinidae; genus Barbus; species Barbus barbus. Next base: position 25,599,521 of record NC_136750.1, read on the forward strand.
TATCACTTACAAAATGTACTATGGTACTATGGTAAATGTAGCATCGCTTACAAAAAGTACCAATGTACTATGGTAAATGTGATACAACTTACAAAATGCAATGTTGCTACTATGGTTTTTTGGATATTCTACTATGGTAAGTGTCGATCACTTACAAAAAGTACCATGGTACTATGGTAAATCTAATTTCATGGTTCCAATAGTATTTTGGTTATTTTTCTATGGTAAATGTGAAATCACTTACAAAAAAATACTATGGTACCACTATGGTATTTTGTACAAGGTACTATGGTAAATATATCACTTACAAAAAAGTACCACGATACTTTTATTTTTAAGGAATATATCTGGACATGTTCATAAAAAAAAAAAACTAAAAAAAACATGGTATTATTATAAAGTATAATCCCTTAAAAAAGTACTCTGGCAGTGCCATGGTACGGTACAGTGATGGCATTGGATGAAATTTAATTTACCATGCTATTTATATGACACTGGCATGATACCATTCTAAGTACCATGGTACATTTTTAAGTGAAGTGAAGTGACATTCAGCCAAGTATGGTGACCCATACTCGGAATTCGTGCTCTGCATTTAACCCATCCAACGTGCACACACACAGCAGTGAACACACACACACCGTGAACATACACCCGGAGCGCCCGGGGAGCAGTTGGGGGTTCGGTGCCTTGCTCAAGGGCACCTCAGTCGTGGTATTGAGGGTGGAGAGAGCGCTGGACATTCACTCCCCCCACCTACAATCCCTGCCGGCCCGAGACTCGAACCCGCAACCTTTGGATCACGAGTCCAACTCTCTAACCATTAGGCCACGACTTCCCCTTTTTTTAAAGGGTTCTAAATACTGAATACAAAGTACATTCCATACCATGTTCAGTACTATAGTTATCTCTATCCGATACATAACTGCAATTGTTGTGAGTATACCAAGGTACCATCTCTAAACCATGGTAATATTATGGTACATTTTGATACTACAGTATGTTGGTTGTATGTATGGCTTCAATGCAGATTACATTAATTCAGATTAAATGTGTTAATATGAATTGATCTACTCTCACAGACTATGCTGTCATATAAAAAAGCAGGAAATGTACAGTACACAGCAGTAGTTATAAGAGAGAGACGGCAGAAAGTGGGGTAGAGGGGAGTGGCCTAATTTCTGACTGTCCCATCGTGATCCAAACACAGACCGTCGCCTTCTGGGTGTCGACAACGTGCCCGAAGCAGGAGCAATTATTTACTCTATAAACATTTCATGGTAGAATCCTGGCTGAGACCGGCATGCAGTATTAATGGACAAGAACACCACGCCATGTGAGTCAGTGTCTCTCTCTCTCAATAAAAAATGGATGGCAAAATAACGTGAAAAACCACAAAGCCATTAATAAATTACTCTGTGCAATGTGTTCGCCTTCCCACCGTGCAGAGGTCGGCCCGCCCTTCCCATAAGTACCATTGGGCACATGGTGAACCTGGGACCTCACAGTGCTGGCCTTTAACACAGCTGCTAAGTTGCACAGAAGCCGCACATGTGGTTCAAATCAGATAACATTTCTTTCGGCCATTTTACACATCAATGTAGGTGTATGTATATGTGCTGAATAACTCTTACACATTTCTTTTAAAGTTTGGGGTCGGTAAAAGTTTTAAAAATGTTTTTTGAAAGAAATCACTAATGTTCACCAAGGCTACAATTATTTGATCAAAAATACGGTAAAATATTATGTAATATTTTTTGCTATTTAAAATAGCTGTTTTCTTTTAAAATATATTTTAAAATGTAATTCATCCCTGTTATGCAAAGCTGAATTTGTTGTGCCAATTACGCCAGTCATCAGAGTCACATGATCCTTTAGAAATCATTCAAATTTGCTATTTTGGTGCTTGAAAACGTTCATTATCATCAATGTTGAAAACAGATGTGCCACTTAATATTTTAGTGGAAACCGTGATGTCTTCACTGCCACTTTTGATCAATTTCATGTGTCCTTGCTGAATAAAGTATTACATTTCTTGGTTAGCTGAGCCACACAGAAACACATGAAGGAGAATATGTGGTATTGACTCTCTAATGATCGCTCAAAAGGTGGCTCATCTCTACATTATGTTGCATCCCTCTTCATTCAAGCTACCTGCTAAAGAGGTACATTCTGGGACATGCATGACTCTCTGCCAGCATAAATTTATTATCACTAATGCATTTTTCAATCTCATTCTAGAATAGAACTACCTAGAACTGTCATGTGCAAATATAAGCAAGACTTCATCATTTTTTAGGCGCAAACTTGTAGTAGTGCACTCAATGTGCTTCCAAATCCTCTCTCTCCAACCTAAATATGTGCTTGATTCTGAAATTAAATCCACATTGCTGTTATTAACCTCATTTATGAGAGCTAAACCCAATTACGATGCAAATTCCCAGAGACCGAGAAACTCCTACCTGTAGCTTAAGGCAGCCACGGCCTTGAAGAAGATTTTACCCAACAGCCTCAAGTCTGCTAAACGGGATTAAAGCAATTCATTCAAGTCTTTCAGCTGTAGACAAAAGCATGTCTTTAAAGCACTACTCTTGACTCTAATTACTTTCCTAACACACATACGCGCTGGCCCGAGCCAACCTTAAGAACAGAGAGGGAAATATGGCGACAGGCAGACGGAAAACGGGATGTGAGGGAGTTTGAGGAGATGAAGGGATCACAACAGTGTCTACGTTTTAAACTATGCAAAGCTCAACTGAAAGGCTGTGGAGCTAAAAGATACATTACTATTTTACTCATTTCAAGTTGCCTTTAAAAGCATATTTGACTGATTTTATATACAATAATGGAAGGCCAAATTAGTGATAAACCATGACAAGATAGTGCTGTCTACTTCTTGCACCGATAAGAACTATTTTTCTAGATAGCACAATATAAACAATATGAATAAAAATACAAGTATACTACAGTATAGTGTATTAGTGCACTGGTAAAGGACCAATATAAGCTCTTGCCGAAGAGTCTTGGAACAGTCACACTACTTTGGCATCCCTCCCATTTCCCTCGCCGGCACTTGGTCTTGGTATGGGGAGGAGAAATGCCAGCAATTTTCCAGTTTGTACTTATATAAACTGGATACATAAGCACTTTCAGTTTTCTGTCCATATGCAACCACTAGGCCCTGAAAACCATCCATCATCCAGTCAACATATGCAGGGCCACCTTGATATCTAAACCCAAAATAGTCATGAATACCCAGCCCTTCAGAGAAACTGTTCTTGAACTAGTTCACAAGAGCATTTTTGCATGCATTTGTGAATTCTATCACAGCTGTAAACAATAACAACCCAACAAAACCAAATAAATGCAGGTATAATTAATTCTGATCAAACTTCACAATAAGGTTCTACAGGTCCTTCTCAAAAAATTTGCATATTGTGATAAAGTTAATTATTTTCTGTAATGTACTGATAAACATTAGACTTTCATATATTTTAGATTCATTACAACACAACTGAAGTAGTTCAAGCCTTTTATTGTTTTAATATTAATGATTTTGGCATACAGCTCATGAAAACCCAAAATTCCTATCTCAAAAAATGAGCATATTTCATCCGACCACTAAAAGAATGGCCATTATGTTCATTTATGCACTCAATACTTGGTCGGGAATCCTTTTGCAGAAATGACTGCTTCAATGCGGCGTGGCATGGAGGCAATCAGCCTGTGGCACTGCTGAGGTGTTATGGAGGCCCAGGATGCTTCGATAGCGGCCTTAAGCTCATCCAGAGTGTTGGGTCTTGCGTCTCTCAACTTTCTCTTCACAATATCCCACAGATTCTCTATGGGGTTCAGGTCAGGAGAGTTGGCAGGCCAATTGAGCACAGTAATACCATGGTCAGTAAACCATTTACCAGTGGTTTTGGCACTGTGAGCAGGTGCCAGGTCGTGCTGAAAAATGAAATCTTCATCTCCATAAAGCTTTTCAGCAGATGGAAGCATGAAGTGCTCCAAAATCTCCTGATAGCTAGCTGCATTGACCCTGCCCTTGATAAAACACAGTGGACCAACACCATCAGCTGACATGGCACCCCAGACCATCACTGACTGTACTTGACACTGGACTTCAGGCATTTTGGCATTTCCCTCTCCCCAGTCTTCCTCCAGACTCTGGCACCTTGATTTCCGAATGACATGCAAAATTTGCTTTCATCCGAAAAAAGTACTTTGGACCACTGAGCAACAGTCCAGTGCTGCTTCTCTGTAGCCCAGGTCAGGCGCTTCTGCCGCTGTTTCTGGTTCAAAAGTGGCTTGACCTGGGGAATGCGGCACCTGTAGCCCATTTCCTGCACACGCCTGTACACGGTGGCTCTGGATGTTTCTACTCCAGACTCAGTCCACTGCTTCCACAGGTCCCCCAAGGTCTGGAATCGGTCCTTCTCCACAATCTTCCTCAGGGTCCGGTCACCTCTTCTCGTTGTGCTGCGTTTTCTGCCACACTTTTTCCTTCCCACAGACTTCCCACTGAGGTGCCTTGATACAGCACTCTGGGAACAGCCTATTCGTTCAGAAATTTCTTTCTGTGTCTTACCCTCTTGCTTGAGGGTGTCAATGATGGCCTTCTGGACAGCAGTCAGGTCGGCAGTCTTACCCATGATTGCGGTTTTGAGTAATGAACCAGGCTGGGAGTTTTTAAAAGCCTCAGGAATCTTTTGCAGGTGTTTAGAGTTAATTAGTTGATTCAGATGATTAGGTTAATAGCTCGTTTAGAGAACCTTTTCATGATATGCTATTTTTTTGAGATAGGAATTTGGGGTTTTCATGAGCTGTATGCCAAAATCATTAATATTAAAACAATAAAAGGCTTGAACTACTTCAGTTGTGTTGTAATGAATCTAAAATATATGAAAGTCTGTTGTTTATCAGTACATTACAGAAAATAATGAACTTTATCACAATATGCTAATTTTTTGAGAAGGACCTGTATACATTTACATCAGTTAATGCAATAGCTTACATGAAATAATACTTTTTATTAATCTAGGTCATTTTAATCCATACTGTATACTAAATTTGATAGTAAATTAAATTTATCAATTTAGATTTTTTTTTTCATTTTTATGATATTAATAAACATTAGTTCACATATTATGAAAGAACATAAAATAAAAATTAACATTCAATTTAGTTTGGACCCCAATTTTCTCAAAATCACATTGAAAAAAAAACAATTTATGTTCTTAAAATCACAACCACGTCTCAACATTTTGGGACAACTGTCCATTTAAGTAATGTTAATGAATACCAAGAGGAACGTGAATAAAAGATACTAATGTTGAATGTATAATTGCATGTATTAATAACAATAATTACTATTAACAGAATCTTATATTACATAAACTGCCCTGGATATGCTGGTATCCTGTTATCATGAGACCACAAAGTGACAATCTGGCATCAAGATTTATGGATATCCTGACACCACTGTTTTCAGCCATGGAAAGGCTCCAGAAGGGCTTGTCAAGGCTAGCTGAGATCATTTAACAAAATACAGGGAAAATGCCTGAAAAAAGGAGGAGAAAGGGGGTGGACAGAAAGTGAATGGCCTGCATGTAAGGTTACACCTTCACAGAGTAGTCATAACAAAAAACTTCACCAAATCCATAAAGCCTGTACCTCTGGCTTCCATTTTCCCCTTTAACAGCACCCACACACTTGACATGCGTCACAAAAACCTCCAAGAGTCATTTATTGAGGAGTTCAGCACAGAGTTCAGTTGAACACTTCTGTACAAGACATAGTAGAACATCATGTTCCATTGTATATTCAGCCTGATGTGCACAGCCTCAGAAATGAATAAACCTTCAAAAAATATATTTGTATAGTTAGATTTCACACTGATAGTTTTGAACCCCTACCTTAAACTTCACCACTTCTCAATAAAATAATACGGAATCTGCCGATGAATGTAGACAATACTTTCAGTAACAATAAAATATTAGAAACATTTGTTTTTTTTAAAGAAATTAATACTTTTATTCAGAAAGGATGGATTATTTTGATCAAATGTGACAGTAAAAAAATAATATTTATGATGTTACAAAAGATTCCTATTTCAAATAAATGCTGTTCTTTTGAACTTTCTACTCATCAAAGAAGTCTGAAAAAATGTATGGTTTCCACAAAAATATAAAGCAGCACAACTGTTTTTTAACGTTGACAATAATAATAATAAGCATCAAATCAGCATATTAGAATAATTTCTGAAGGATCATGTGACACTAAAGACTGGATTGATGGCTGCTGAAAATTCAGATGTCATCACATGAATACATTTTAAAATATATTCAAATAGAAAAGTTTTTTTATTGTATTTAATATTTCATAATATTAGTGCTCTTCTTCTTCTAATATTACTGCATTCTTGGTGAGCATAGAGATATAAAAAAAAAAAAAAAAAAAACTGTTGAATGGTAGCGTATTCTTTGGACAAAAACAGTAATTTGAACAAAAAAAGTAAATGCATAAAATAAACATGATCATTAAACTGATTAAATACAATAAAACCAACCTATAAAAATCCATGAATTCAATATTCTATGAACCTAAAATTATTTTTAAACATTAGTATGTTTCTAAAGTTGTTAATACATAAAATGCTTACATTTTAAATACTGTAAATATGTTCATAACGTATGTCTCAGTGTTTCTGCAAACATATAAAAATATACACAGGCTAAAGCAATACTTCACATACAAATACCTAGCTAAACGCTTCATAACTCCTGACAATCACAAGAAAAAGTCACTAATGGGAATTTTACATTACATGTTTTGTCAATCAAAAATGGATTTGGAATATCACCATTGGATTTCTTCAGTCAGTTCCAGTCAACAAATGAATGCACAGTTGTTTGGTGAACCTCTCCAGCAGTACCTAGTAGGGATGTGCATCTCATGACTCAGGTGATACGCATCTCGATGCATAGCCAACGATATGATACATTAAAGATATATATGAAGCAGGTACCGATGCGATGCAATACGATTCACCCCTTTTTACGATGCAGTGCGATCCGACTTCGATTCGATTCAACACAATGCGATTCGATGCAATACGATGCAATGGAGAAAATATGATCACTTTTAATGCCTTGAGGCTTATTTCATTTAGTCTGACTCATTGACAAATGATTTGGTTCCATAAAGCAAATTTAACATAGGCCTAGATCAAGCTTTGTCATGTGGCAACTTATGCTGGGAAACTAACCTGGTCTTAAGCAGGCCAACTGTCAGGCTAAGCTGAGCTCCTCTAACACAGACCAATAGGAACACAAAGATAATACCACTGTAATGTTTTTTTGTTTTGTTTTGTTTTTTGCATCGCATAGTTAAGGTTATATGCCGATGCACAGAGCGAATCGGGGAATCTTCCCATCCCTAGTACCTATGGTGTTCACAAGGTACGGTTTAATGTATTAACTGTATTAAATATCCAGTCTTTCAACTTCCACTCAGGAACAATGCACTAGGCAAAGGTGGTAAAACACTTAAAACGAGTTCAAAAAGAAACTTCATAATGAACATTGTCATCTAATCCTGCTGAGCACAAACCAAAGAATACAAACATCTGGTTACTTCACTCTTGCAACAATTCTTAAAGCAAGCTTCTACTCACACACCACCTCCTCTATTTTCCTATATCGTTAATTAAGTCTGGGGATTTCTATTTCTCAAGCATTTCCATGGTGGACAGTTCTCAGAAACTCAGTGACCTCATGAAAATATTGTAAGCTCATGGAGCTCAAAAGTGGGTAAATTACTGGTGACACCAACCATCTAAAACTCAAAGAGAACCTTACATCAGAATTGATCCAGACCATCTCCAAGTGGGCAGGAGCAGAAGGTATGGATCCGTTAAAACCTCATTAAGACTGAATGGAGAGAAGCCCTTCAGGTATCTTTGATCAGCAGTGAGAAGCTCAATGCTTGCAGACATGTGCCACACGGCATTAGGTGTGAATGCTCTCTTCATAAACCCAGAAGAATGGTGAACTGTAAACAGAAGTGTGACTGAGAGAGGTTGTGTGGGTTTAGCCCGGTGAGACCGATTCCACTAGACTCTCTCGTTACAGTAGATTGATTTCACCTGTGCGCGCTTTCTCTTTGTGTCATAAATCACTGAACACTGTCAATGCGGCCTGGTATTGTTCCAAAGCAATTATTTCCTAATGAGTCACTCGAGTAAAAGCCACAGCGACAGAGATTGATATTGTTGTAAAATGTCTAAATGTGCTTTTTTGTGACCCATGGTGAAACTAAAAGTCAGATACTGCTCAATGCTCAATGTATTTGGGAAAATGTATCTCCTGTGGCATACATTGACTGAATTTCAGACTTTTAATTGCTTTGTAGACAATGCTGAGTTAAGGCTCCAATGAATGAAAGCCAATGCTAGTGTAGTGTATTATTCACTGTACATTCCCAGCTGAAAAACTGCTTGGACCGGTCTGGACTAGACAGACTGGTTTTAGATGGCCAGTGCTGGTCTATTACTGACACAAACTGGTTAATATGATTTTTGTTGCAGGTAAACCAATGTGACCACCTAAAATCCTAAAAGTGCCCAAAACATACAAACTGCTTAAATGTTTGGGGTTGGTATTATATATTATATATATTATATATGTTTTTTTTAAGTCTCACCATAGCTGCATTTATTTAATTAAAAAGTACAGAGTATAATCATAATACAGTAAAATCTTATATATATTGTGAATTATTATTACAATTTAAAATTGTTGTTTTATAGTTGAATATATTTTAAAAGGTAATTTATTTCTGTGAAGCAAAGCTGAATTTTCCAGCATAATTGGTGTTTAGGAAAAATGTATTATCAATTTTGAAAACAGTTGTGCTCTTTAATATTTTTTTGGAAACATGATACATATTTTTGGTGAATAGGAAGTTTAAAAAACATCATTTATTTGAAGCAATGTTTTGCAACATTACTTGTGTCTGTATTGTAATTTTTGTTCAATTCAATGCATCCTCGCTATGAAATATAAATTTCTTATTTAAAAAAATAAAATACAATTTTACTGATCCCAAACATTTGGAACAGTAGTTCAGCATTGTCAATTAAGACATCAGGTTGGCCATGGTCACCAGCTGAACCAGTTTAACTAGTTAGGTTGGTTATGTCCGCAAGGAAAGCTCTCAGAACTAGAGTGCAACTTCTATGGTACTAATTTATTTTTCAATAAAATGTTTGAAATTATTAATGAAATGTTCAAGCAATAGTATGTAAAATATGAGGATGCACCCTTCTAAAAGTCTTCTTTGCTGTTGTTCAGGCTACAGTTCATGTTTCTGTCCAGTCAATGGTGTGATTACATCTTTACATGGTCTCAGTGACATTGATAAGGTGTTGTATTGATCAGAGCCGTGTTCTACACTGACTGTGATGAGTGTGAGGCCGAGGTCACTGTAAATGCAATGCTGAATTTATGTTTCCTCTTTCAGGAGATCCTGGACAACAATGCAGTCCAGTAATCACCTCTGAGCATTGTGATGATGAAAGAGATAAAGAAAGAAAGTAACTGTGACTTTGGACTTAAATACAGGAAAGAGTGGACAGAAGAATGAAGAGATGGATGGATAAATTCTTAAAAATGTAAACAAAATTTAACAAAATTTAAAAGAATAATTAGTTCACTTCTGATACCACATATTGTCAACTACCAACACATACACCTTCCCAAATGAGAGAGACAGAGAAGGGATCTGCTCCATGATGCTATTTCGCCGGTTTCTTTTTTTTTTTTTTTTTTTAGAATGAAAACAGTCAGGGAACATTGCACAACTTTTACAGCTCAACGCATGACAGATGCTTACCAGAGTGCACAGTGTTTTACCATGTGAGCTTACACACCCACACACACACGCGTGCGCGCACACACATGCACTAAATGCATTAAGCACTAAGACCATCAGAACATGTGCATGAGCAGAATTACAGCTCTTATAACTAAAGTAACCACCTAAGTGTATCAAACTGTATTAATATACACAAACATACTATTAGTTAACAGCATTTTATGAATGCGTAACTTCTAACATATTACAGTTTAGGGTTGTCAATCAATTAAAACAATAGAATTGATGGCATAATATGCTGAATTATTAACTAAATAAATGCCAATGAATCTAAATCAAACACTGAATAGATATTACAAAAAGGGGCTTTAGAGGTCAATACATTGTATTTTTCCATATCACTAAACATAAAGCAGGACACGTGGTTAAATGTGTTCATTTTTAACAAGTCATTTTTTTTTAAATACTTAATTGCACTAAATTAACATGTTAAAATGTGTAAATAGAAACATTCATGTAAACAGTAATGAAAAAAAGATTAAACATAATAAAGTTAATGAGATAGTATCAAGTATTGCTTCACTCATGTAATGACATGTCAATCTCTCTCTGTACCCTGGGGCAGACTGACTAAACAGACACTGCCAATTTACTGCTAATTAGACTGGAGGAAATTGCACCTCGTTTTAATTTACTGCTCGACAACAGCCAATATTTGACACAACACACCCACACTCCACGTCCATCCAGGTGTTGAAGGAGAAAGAGAGAGAGCGAAAAAGACAAACAGCCATACAGAGGGAGAGAGAGACAGAGAAGCATGCAGAGCGAGAGAGAGAGAGAGCTTGATTATGAAGTCCAGACAGTGGTGACATGTATATGCCCACTTCCTAGGATTGCAGTGCAAACAGGTGCATTGCAACACTTTTCCCTCTGTATACACACAAAACCATCCATATAAAAGTGGATACACAGTCATTTTTAAACTGATGTTATTATTTTCAACATGCTAGCCTTAATCCTAAACTGTAATTGGGTTCAAAATTATAAATGAAAACAATTTAATCACCCTCATGTATATACAAATGATTTTTTCCCCCTGTGAAACACAGAAGATAAGAATGGTTCAGTTGGTCTTTTTCCATACAATAAGGACATTGCAATGAGCATAAAAGTACCATAAAATTAGTTAATTAAACTAATAAACCAAGTCTCCGAGTCAAAAACAAACCAAAACTAATCGTTTATTCTCATTTGCGCATCTACATATTCAAACTTTGAAAATTCAACCAATTTGGCCTCATGAGATATCATAATAATTCATAAAGTGACATCTGAAATGGTGAAATAGTAAAAGTTGGGTTGTGGGTCAAAGATGAAAAGGGGTTATACAGAATGGAACCACAATGGAACATTATTTCACCCATATTTTGACATTTAATTTTCACAAAATTTATCTGAAACATTAAAAAATAAACTTTGAATTTAATATGCTTTCTGTGTATATAAAATCACTTTTGTCTTGGCTTTGACCCTTGCACAAAAACATGTATAAACCTAAACATAAAACACACCCAACCATTACACAACCTCTCAGCTTAACCATGATTGTAATAGGAAAAACAATTAACAGCCAGCCAGAAAAGGCATACAATAATTTACAATTTCACCATCTTGTAAGTAGTCATGTGAGTGTGTTGGATATGAGACACACAAAACCAATGCTATGTGGAATCTCTGAAGTGAAACCTGGCACATCACATCTCCATGTGTCAAGTTTGTTTATGCATGCGGAAGTGCAAACAAAGTTTAAGAGTTACAGCAAAAGGAAAGATTTCCAGATAATAACTTAAATTTCAAAAATTCTTCAAAACATATCACTTTTGTTCCACTGACGAAAAAAGTGAGGTTTAGAATTACATGAGGAAGAGTTAAGGCCAATTCACACCGCACAGACAAACGCCAAAAAAACTAGTCTGCTGGAGTTTGTTGGATCAGTGTGTTACCCCTGTTGTCGTTGGTTGGAGTTTGTTTTCACCCGACTGAACATGCTTATAGATATAGGATCATCCATTTTCTCCCCGGTCAGTGAGAGTTGGTCGGTGTCTCTTGGTGCAGTGTGAACATGACAGTTATGTGTCATCAGATTCTAAGTCCAACTGCCAACTTGAGCCAACTTGTTTGTTGGAGTTTGTCTGTGCGGTGTGAATTGGCCTTAAAGGATTACAAAATTTTCTAATTATATTTTTTGGTTGAGCTTTCCTGTTAAATGTAACTTCACCTTGAATTGGTTTCTAAGCACAGCTACTTAATATGCTCCAAAATCTAAGTGGAATTTGAACATTTCCAGGTAATCTTGAGCTTACTCGCATGGAAACCATATCTGCCAAGCCACTTAACCCCAGTAAGCCTCGATCCCTGAACCCACTTGCACAATGTTATTTTTACCAGCAAACCTTCAACCGCTGCAACACACAGGTATAAGCTTTGGAATTTGGCCTGGAAGGAAACAATAACATGCATAGAATAAAGGAGGAATCATCAAGCAATACATCCTGACCCATACCTGACTGCAAAACACACTGTTACCCTGAGGAGAAAGAGTATAAACACACACACACAGCCCAGATATCCGATTACAGCCCTGATAAGCAGAAACACTTTCCTCTGGCAGATCAACTGATGTGTGTAATACGGTGAGAGATGGTTTCCACAACCTCCTGTCATCAGGACTCAGAACATATTGAGCCGTCCCTTTAATGCCCGACCAGAAACTCAAAGCACATTAGTAGTCTATGGCAAGCCAAGTGTCCCAGTGCCAGCCTGAGAAAGGCCTCATTCATGAAGAGAAAGGGAAAGATAATGATAAAGAAAAGGAAAGAGAAAGAAAGCGGAAGCTTCGATCTTCTCTGCCCGTCTACTCTACATACGGCTGTGTTGTAATCGCGTGACAGCCAAGCTGATTTACCATTCAAAGAAGGGGCCCCTTGGTTCAGTAACCTGTTTACTGCAATTACAAACGACCCCTTCCCCCCAAACACACATACACATATCGCATTCCGCGTGCCTCCTGCATTCCCACATCGTCTTTACAGGACGTCTGCTGGGGTATCATACGATTACTGGTTGTAAGAGCAATCGGCCTAAACGCCAGTGGTTCTCAGCTGAAGGGAAGCAGACAGCATGAAAATATGTTGCTAAATGCAAATAATGGAATAATGGAATTTGTATAGCACTTTCAAAATGCAAAAGAAAGCCCAAAGTGCTTCATAAGCCAGAATGTAAAAAACTAAAATAAAAAAATGAAAGCAAGCAAAAACAGAAGAGGAAATTTTATTATTAATGTTATTATTATTAACAATAATATTAATCTTCTTCATCATCAATACAATGATTTAAGAGATCCAAAATATATCCATAATATATTACTCATATTATATTACTTCACCAGCTTCCATAAAATCTGAAATGCATGACAGAAATTAGAACAAAAATAACAAATAATAATCATCATCATCATCATCAATATAATGATCTGGAAAGGAGATTCTTATTGGAGGATGAGGGAAGAGAGGGGAGTAGCAGAGGAGAGCTATGATGCAGAGTGATCGTTAGAGTTTCCTCTTGTAAAAGTCACCGGAAAAGGGGTTGTTTTATTTACTTTGTAAGTGTTTTCATCAGGAATTCACTTTATGAGTGTTTATAATACGTTTTGTTTTTTGGTTTGAGTATTGATTTTTTGGGACGTAGTGCCACGCGAGACTGTACTCGCCGTATTTGTTTGTTTGAACAAAAAGTTTGTTGAACAACAGAGACTCACTGAGCTAAGGACGTCGTGAGTTCATCTAGTTTCTTGTTGGGGAGGACGACATCGTTGGAGGACAGACCCAGATAACGCTCTGATCCCCTCGCGATCGAGAGTTCCTCTGGCACCGAGGGATTTTATACTAGAGACCCAGATAGTGCTCTGAATTCCCGTGTAATTCCCGAGTTCCTCTGGCATCGCGGGAGTGAGGACCGCGGATTGGAAGCATCTGCAGCCGGCATCTGATTAGTGAAGGGTCGTTCTTAAACGATTCGTTCATTTTGAGCGAATCTTTAATGTGACTCAGGAAGAACGAGTCGTCTCGGGGAGTGATTCGTTCAGTTGCGCATGCACAACATCCTATAGGTTCTGCACTGAATTAGTTCACCTGTTTCGAGTCTTTGGGTTTTACGATTCTTTCGTTCATTACGTGACAGCCCCATACGCGTAAGCTATGCAGTCAGAGCCAGACAGAGAATTGATTAGTTCATCTCCCGAGTCCTCGGGTTTGAGTCGTTCGTTCATCATGTGACAGCCTCATAAGCTAATCCCATGCAGTCAGAGCCGGAAAGAGAATTGATTAGTTAGGGAAGAACTGAATGGAACATGACACTGTGCCCAAAAAGCATAGACATGGTGCTGAAAACACTGAAACATTTACATTTATTTTAATATGATTAACTATTTTGGCACCATTTTGCCACTTGATGTCCACTATAAAATCTGGGTCCTAAAGCAAACCAGCTGAGAACTGCTGCTGTATGCCAAGATGTGTGAGCGTTTGCTTACTGAAGGAGCTCTCTAAGTCTCTCTGAGAGGGGGTGAACCATACAAAACCCTGCACCCCAAAAAACAAAAGCACCCTTGACCCTTCGAAACTCTGAATGCACCCAACTCAGTAATGAGAGGAGGCAGATACAGGGACAAATTGTTCTCATGATCGTTTGATGTATCTATCTAGAGTGAGGGGTTTTTGGCAATAAATAAATAAGTGTAAAGATGAGAACGAGAGAAGTGTTAGACCATGAAAGCTGTTCATTAGGTTGCATAACAACAGTCAGTTACCAAAAATAGCATAATTGTTTGAAGCAGATTCATTTGCATGACATTGCAATCACATGCTTTAATCTCCTAAAGTACCACTTTTGACCTCATTGCCAATTATTCTATCTTTCAGAGCAATTAAACCAACAAGCTTGAACGCTTTAGAAATGGTCACTGGCGGTCTGATAAAGTCTGCCATGCTGTTGCATAATGCATCAAAAAGATTGTGTATCTGTTGTCCCCAGACTGTGTGCACCATCTTGCTCCAGTCTCATGAACTTTGCCAAGAACAGTGTGTCTTTAGCTCACATTAAGTGGGTCATGGTGCTCGTTCTATTGTCCCAAGGTCTCAAACTGAAGCTGGTTACGTGAGGAGTCGTAAGGACTCTGCTCACGCGATGAGACTGAGTCCAACTTAAAGAAGGCACTAGAGAGGACCCTTCACATGCTTCTCCATCACATGCAACCTACACTTTTTAAAATAAAGGTTCCAAAAGAAGGTTTTTGCAGCGATTCCACAAAAGATCCTTTCAGTTAACAGTTTTTAAAGGAACCATTTTTTTTTGGTGTGAAGAACAATTTAAAATTCTAAAGCACAAAAATGGTTCTTCGGTGGCATCACATGCTTTTGAAACCTTTATTTTAAGAGTGAACCTTTTGTGCAATGAAGAGGTTTCATGAATGATAAAGGTTCTTCATGGAACCATTGATGCTAACCATTGCAAAAACAATAATGCCCACGAAGAACCTTCAACATCCATGGAAACTTCCCATTACACAAAAGGTTATTTATAGTGGAAAACAGGAAAATTGTTCTTTAGATGATTAAAATGTTCTTCACAATAAGTCAAAAATTATTATTTTAAGAACTCTTTACTGAAATTTTATTTTGGGAACCCAAAACTGGTTCTACGGCATCACTCCAAAACCCCTCTTTTGGAATTTTTATTTTGAACGGTTTTCTGAAAACCACATAATACACCTTTGCAACCACTTAACAAGGACCTGGCAACCACCTATGACACCCAAGCCACATGAT
The DNA here is from genome assembly GCF_936440315.1 of Barbus barbus. Lineage (NCBI taxonomy): Eukaryota > Metazoa > Chordata > Actinopteri > Cypriniformes > Cyprinidae > Barbus > Barbus barbus. The sequence goes on from NC_136750.1 coordinate 25,615,288, forward strand.
GGTAACTTTTGCATGACAAGCACAACTAATCTAGTTTAACTATTTGCATCTAGTGTAATGCAATGAAGTTCTTCAGTATGAAATAAGCACAGAGAGAGAGAGAGAGAGAGAGAGAGAGCAAAAGAAAACAACAAGCAAATTAACTTGTCTTGTCTGTCAAACCCGAACAGAAAAGATTTACAATAGTTCTTGATGACAGTAGCACTCTAACAAGAGTGTTTGATGATTCAATTGTTCTTATCTAAATTCAATTTTACATTAATTACCGTTATCTTAATTAGCCATTCGTCTCTGTTATCTTAATCTGTCTCCCCAACATATTCTGCATTTAGGTAATGAAGTGTTCATAATGAACTCATGGTTTGCTTAATTAAGATATCTTCCTTTTGTTTTTGAAAAACCTTGAGCTAACTTTAAATGTTGATGTCTGTAACCACTTCCTCCAAAATGACAACTCTTTTAAGAGCTTCTGCTGATAACCCTATATCTGAATTTGCAATTAAGTGAATCCAGCAAATATTTTTTGGAATTTTAAAAGGTTTTGCATGGTGGCCCCAAAAAGTTTTCAGATATTTAAGGTACATTTAACAACACTTTTATAATGAAAGGTTCTCTAATGGTATCAAGAGTTCCAGTAAGAACTTTTAAAATCCACATAACCTTTCCTTTGCATAAAAGGTTCCAAATACAATCTTAAAATTAAAGTTTCTAAATGAGGGTTTTTGCAGCAATGCCATTGAAGAACCAGTTTGGGTTCCCCAAATAACTTTCAAACAGTTCTTAAAAGAACCATTTTAAAAAACTAAGAACCCTTTTCTTCTATAAGGAATCAATGCAATGGTGGATGTTAAAGGTTCTTCTTAGAAACATAAATGAAAATAAAGAACCGTTATTTTTGTGAGTGTTTAAAAAAAATAAAAATTGCTTCTTCAGATCATTAAAACGTTTTTCACCCTTGGTCCTTTCTTCACAAAAAAATAGTTCTTTCAAGCACTTTTCACTAAACCCAAAATGGTACTTCTGGCAATTACAAAGTGACTATATATTTTTTTGAAAATACATGAGTGGCATAAGTGAGCAAATATTGTTGGGCCAAAACCTGATGCATATTCCTCTCTCAGTTTGCTCTGAAAGAACTTGGCTAAGCAGATGCAAAAGTGATCGATTCCACCATAGCTGCAGGAAGAAACGCAGACAAGTTGTTTTGTGGTAGCTCAACTAACATCTCCGGATCAGGTGCAGAGACCAAAAGGAGGAGACTGGAGGTCATTCTGGGTGATGGCAGACACACAGAGCCAGAACGCAGCTTTGACACAGGCTTTGGAAGGCATTCACCCCCGGCTGACCCTCCACTGTCCAGACATAAGGACCCATGGAGGTGGGCCGCACATCGCCGGAACCAACCGGCCTCTCCACGCTCACTGCATCCTGTCAAAGAGGAATCTGATACTCGCACACAGTTTGCAAACAAAGCAGGGTCGGAACGGGGGCTACCTGCAGGGTAATATAGCAGCAAGAGAACCGTGCAATGCATGTGCTATATCACTCAGACACAGAGGGGGAGAATGAATGAGAAAAGACGGGAGGAAGAGATAGAGATGGATGCATGCAAAAAGGAATGTGTTTGGAGATCTTCTATGCATTTACGCATGCAATATTTTACTAGAATCTATATAGAGAAAATTAACACAATTTCAGCCAACAAAATCACTTACACATTTTCCCCTAAATGCTTTTAACTTTAAACAGTCAATATATCCATAATAATCATGGATTCAGCATTAGGGATGCACATATATTAAAAATATATGCTGAATTAACAATATTATAAATCTATACAATTTTGATTAAATAAATGAATGATCAAAAGTATACAATATAAAACAATTTTATACATGAATTTAGGCATCACAGCATTATAATGTACAGTCTGAAGAATATTCATTTTAAAAATGAAGTAATTATTACTTAACATAAAATGTTAACATTTTAAGATTTTAAATATTTTTTTAAGAAAATCATTCAAGTGAGAGTATAATTTTATATATATACAGTGCATCCCTACAGAAGTTATTAAAATATATACATCACTAATTCAACTACATTTCTTTTAAAGTACATAAATTAATAATATAACATGCCAGTGACATGTTGCCAGTTTCTTTATGATTAATACATAATCTGGAAAACATGCCACACTGCAACTACATGTGACAAAATACAATAAAAACCCACAAGAGAAAATACATTATCAAAAAATATAAAAATGCAATATTCATTACAGTCTAAAGAAGACTGCTATGAAATTTCAGTTTAATATCCTTTATATCTATTACCAAAATCTTTCTAGGTCATCTCATAGCAATTTAAAAGCTTTTAGGGCTGGTATTTTAAGTGTCATTCTTATTAAAATGCTAAAAAGTATCTAATCCTGTCACAAGATCAAAAAAAAATAAAAATCATGGTGCTTGATATGCTTTAAGGTTCAAGTCATTAGGATTCCAAATGTAGGATATCTGTGCCCACCAGAAGCATTCCAGCAGTACGGCTGTATGGAGTTGTGTGGAGTGTTTAGGAGCCGTGGAGCGAGCAGGTAGGCAGTGTTTTAAAGGAAGTAATTTGTTCAGGCAGACTGGAAATGTGGAAGAATGGAAACCTGAGCATTCTCTTCAGATGACCTTGTAGATACAGAGAGACCTAAAAGCTCTACAATGGCAAAGCTTGTGCTTTTAATGGCACACGTGTGCAGAGGAAATACTTTTATTGAGCTTGGGAGAAACTCACGAAACTGACACTAAAATGTAGGGAAATAGAATAGAAATGCTCCCAATGAAAGATGTTTTAAAATGCCGTATTTTAAGAAAAGTTACAATTTTGATCTTCCAAATTCAGCAGGAAATCTAACATCAATGCACCCACAGAAAATTAAAAAAGGTACATTTAAGCTTTAAGGTTTGTTTTTGTTTTTCATGAATTAAAATTTGAATGAAGAATGCCATCATAGTTCTAATTTCAGTGAACGATTATTTTTTAAATATTCAATTGACACAAAAAATCACAAATTGCTATTATATCTATTTTATCTATTAATAAACTGCAAAACAAATCTTCAGTGGAACACATTAAATAGAGAAAGCTTAATTAACTAATTAAATGCTGCTTTGGAATAATTTATCTTGTATTTTATGTACCATAGATGGTTTATTTTGAGTACATTATTTAATTTTTTTCTCTTTTTTTTCCGACATATGTTGTAATTAATTTGTATCTATATATTTGTTATTGTAATCTAGCTTTTCGTTTAGTTTCATGAGTTTATTTGTTTTTCATTGTTTAGGTGGAGGCTCTAAATAAGCCCTTTGGGTTCTGCCTTCCAAGCACTAAAAGTACATTTAAATTTAAAAAACATTTATAAGCAAATGCAAGAGCCTAATTACTTTATTTGATTAGCATCGCTACAAATCACTTTAAAAAGTGCTTTAAAAAGAATACAGTAACTGTAAGAAAAATATTAAGATGCAATTTTCGAAACGAAAAGCAGACTAGAAGAATGAAATTATTTCATGTGAGACAGCGACGCTGCTTACGCAGAGGCTCATTAGGAACTGAATCTCAACCACATGGAACGCAATGGTCAGCTGTCAGCAACCATTTCAAAGCAATCCTCTATCCTGACAGAAACCACTGTGGTCATTAGCTCACTGTTCAGTAACACAACTCCGAAGTTTCAGCGCAGGGAGACAGGCAGCATACTTTCTACAACAATCCAGAGGTCTTTTCCTGTCATGAATCAATTACCCATGTGTGCAACTACCCATATGCCATTTAAGAAAAGTGGAAACAATTACATGGAATAGTTTACGTGACTCCATGCATACAACATCCATGAATAATATTAATAAACCTTGCAAAGGCCACGTTGTAAACGGCTCCCTGAATTCCACTGTAATTCACTGCTATGAATATGTCTTTCATGGGACTTAATTTAAGTAAATCTTCTGGAAACAGATTAGTGACTGGAGAAAAAAAAAAACTTTTGGAGCTTTTTTTTATTTTACTGTTATACCTATAGACTATTAATATACTCTAATGTTAACAGACATGACTTTCATGGAGTTTATGCCAACCAATTTATTGTAATGCAACTTGAAGAGACACAATACTATATGCAATGAAAAAAGAATGTTTTGAAAAAAGATACATGAATGGAAGAAAGAGTGAAATATAAGATAGAAAGAAGTAACTCAGATTTAACTATTTGTCATGATGGTTTCTGACTGTACTCAGGGCCCTATTATTTCCACGATGCGGAAAACACGGATGGAGTTGCGGAATCCACGGAATTTGACAAATTTTGGATGAATAAATCAAAACTAGGTCAGTATACTTAAATCAAAACACAATATGGAATAGTGTTTGTACAGTGCCCTCCAAAAGTATTGGAACAGTGAAGACAAAATTGCTCTGTTGGCTGTGGAGTCAAGACATTTGCAAATATGATTAAAATATGAATATGAGACAAAACTACAGAATGTCACATTTTATTATTGGGTGATTCAACACATAGATGTTTTACGAGCTAAGAAGTTCAGCACTTTTAGAGTTTCATCCCTCTATCTGATGTGAGCATAAGTATTGGAACAGTTGCCTCACAGGTCTTTCTAAGTGATCAGCTGTGTCCTGTTGCATTAATTCTTCAGATATTAAAAGCAGGGAATGTGTCGTATCAGTTATATCCATTACTTCTGCATTCGATGATGACACACACAAACCAGGATGAAGATGAGGGAGCTGACTTTGAGAGAAAAGCAAGCAATTTGGATGCTACAAGAAAAGAGGAAGTCAATTAGAGCTCTAGCAAAAACAAAGGGCATGGAGAAATCAAGAGTTTGGAAACCACCTGCGACACCAGCAACCAACAACGACCTGATCGGCTGAAAAAACAACAGTAGTTGATGACAGACAAATCATGAAAGCTGTGAAAATGAACCCTAAAAGACGTGTCTGTAAAATCACCAACAACTTCCAGAAAGCTGGGGTGATGCTCTGACAATCTACTGTCCTCAGGAGACTTTGACACAGAATTACAGATGCTACACAGCAAGATGCAAACCTCTGACCAGCACCAAAAATAGAAAGGTAAGATTGGAGTTTGCAAAAAAGCACAAAAGTGAGCCGGAAGAGTTTTGGAACTGTGTTTATGGACAGATGAGACAAAGATGAACCTTTATCTAAGTGATGGGAAAGCAAAAATGTAGAAAAAAAAAGGGAACTGCAAATGATCCCAAGCATACAGCCTCATCTGTAAAGCATGGTGGAGGTGGTGTCATGGCATGGGCATGCATGGCTGTCTCTGGAACAGGCCCTCTCAAGTTTACTGATGACTTAATGTATGATGACAGTAGCAGAATGAATTTGGAAGGGTACAAAACCATCTTGCCTACCAATATTCAAGATAATGCCACCAGATTCATTGGAAAGTGCTTCATATTGCATCAGGACAATGACCCAAAACACCCTGCCAGTTCAGTCAAGGAATTTATAAGGGCAAAGAAATGGAAAGTCTTAGATTGCCCAAGTCAATCTCCAGATTTAAATCCGATTGAACATGAATTTCACCAGCTGGAGAGGAGAGTAAACGCAGAAACTCCCCAAAACAAGCAACAATTGGAATTGGCTGCATTAAAGGCTGGGAAAAGCATTTCAAAGGATGAGACCAAGAGTCTGGTGGTGTCTATGGGTCACAGACTCACTGCTGTGATTGTGCGCAAGGGATCTGAAACTAAATAATAGCTTTTAATCTTTTATGTCTGCCTTATGTTCAACTGTCCCAATACTTATGCTCACATCAATGAGTGGGATGAACTCTAAAAGTGCTGTTCTTTTTATTTGGTAAAACATGTATGTGTTAAAACGGCTAATAATAAAATGTGACATTCTGTAGTTTTGTCTCATATTCATCTTTTAATCATATTTGCAAATGTCTTGACTCCACAGCCAACAGAGCAATTCTGTCTTTACTGTTCCAATACTTATGGAGGGCATTGTAAATATTAAACTGCAAAAATAGTATGTAAATATTAATCATGCATGTTCTGAGTGTCTATGTGTGAATGAATGGCGCAGACATGTGGATTAATTTACCACACACATACCGAAGAACGATTAACGCTCACAGTGTTTTCAGCCTCTGCAGCCTCAATATGACATGAACACATGAACATAATCTTTAGAACTCCTCTGAGTCACTTCATGAACATTTCACCATTTCTTTTGAGAAAAACTATCATCATATCATATCCAAAATGACATTTAAATGACTTTACAGTAACCCGTCAAAATAAAAGTTAGGTTTAATTTGAAGAAATTGTGACAGAAATATATTAGTTAATGTAATGATAGTACTACTACTATTAATAAAATTATTAGGGTGAATTCAGGTAAAGCGGGCCACTTTTTGTAAAATGTATAATTTAGATACCATGGTGTTTTTTCTTTAGTTTTTTTACTTTTGTTAACTTTAAGGTCCAGCTACTGTATAATGTTTCAATTAATAATTAAAAAAAACGCTAAACATGGCAAGTGCTTCTGAAAACTGCCATTTTCAACCTTATTGGATCACTAATTCTCAGGACCCGTCCTAAATGCCACCTTACGGTCATCAAATCTAGACTTCTGTAAGTTTACGCCAACTACACTGCTGCACTGCAGAGTAGTACATGAGACACAGAGTAGTACATTTTATGAATCACTATTTCCATGTGAAAATTAACCAGCCATACCTGAAATCCAAGCACAAGATCACCTCTCTAACATGTTTTTTATTCTCTTTTTTTGATTGCCTCCTTCCTCGAAAGCGATCAAGTTTTACAAGAAGTCCTATGGAGCTGTGTCCTATATGAGCCACTTGTTAGCGGCCAGCTCCAGCTAATGAAAGGTGTAATGTTGCATTATAAATCTACACATGGAAAATACAAGCAAGGTGTCTGAATTCTGCGGTCAGAGGACATCTGTCTAACATTTATTATCTCCACTCTTAAGGTTTGTGCTTTGAACCTAAACAATAAATCAACAAATGTCTACCACAGTTCTTTATGCAAAGGTTCCATCTGAGCAATATGTAGTAAGCAACAACTTAGCAATTACCCACAACACTCTAGCACTGCCTAAAAACATGCTAGCAATTCTGTAGTACAATTTTTCAATCAAATTAAATTACAGAACCGGGCAAAAACAAAATGTATTCTAGATCATATGGATGTGTCCTCCTGTGATATTGTTTATTTTTATTAGTAAGAGTATGTTAGCTAAATTCGAACATTTGTGCCATTCTGTAAAGTAATGGTTGTGTAGCCCTGCTACTGTAAAAAGCGTCAGTGTATAAAGTCTTTGTGAAGTCTTTGAAAGCGGTACAGTCGAATCCCCTGATAGCTATCTGCCAGAGCAGCGCTTTACAGACAGACTGCGTTGAAAGAGCCGAATGGGACATTTGTCAACATTAAGCCCTCAGAAAGCAAGGTCAGACATATCTCCACAGCGCTACTAACAACCGTCTTTCGCTCTTAATTAAAAAGAAGTGCACAAAGGGAATGGTGGACATTAAAAGCACAGAGTGACACACACATTCAAACATCTGAACAGCTGGTAGATATGTATTTCTGCCTAATGGCCCAGAATTTAGCCAGCAGGCACGAGTGAGCGCTCTCACGCTTAACTAGTCCCTCTGGAATAAGATGATCACATAGAACCGTCCTACTGTCTGTCAGCAAAACCATCTCTCAATGAGATAATCACCATGGCATTTATATTACGATTCAATATGCGTGATGGCTGAACAAAGTCCTGCTGTATTTCAGTCACATGGCGTGATATAAATAGTGCAATTATCTTGAACTATAGTAAGCATCTAAGAAAGATGGACTCATACATATGCATGGAGAGCAGTACGTTTATTTATATTTTCACTTTCTTCACACAATTAAAGAGGTAAAATGCATAAAATTATCATAAAATGTAAGGCCAAAATATACATCTGCCTTGAGTACATGAAATATATGGAAAAATTCATGATTTATTTGGGATGTACTGGTGACACAAAAAGGTTCAGTTTGTTAACATTACTACTGCATTAGGTATAATTAACTAACAGCGTTAACTAATAATTCTTCAGTATTAATCTAATGTTAATTTTTATCATTAGATACTATTATATACTAATAGTAATTTTTAATATTAAGTTATATAAATATAACAAGTTAACTAATTAAAGTATCATGAGAAACAGCATTTTATTTTTAGTAAAAAATAACATTAACCTTTAAAGATTAAGAAAATATATTAAAAACTTGGTAGTAATAAATTCACTTTTAACATTTTAAGCTGTGTAAACAAAACTTGAATGAATAATGAACAAATAAGAATTAACAATACACAATAATATTTTTCATAAATTAATATTAAGAGCATTAACCTAGAATAATAAATGCCATGTAAAAGTTTCATTGTTAATTTAAAAAAAAAAATGCATTCATGTAAACAAATTGAATATTTCTGTAAAGTATTACTCATATACTTATGCATTATAGAAATTTCCCAGCATCCCTTCTGAATGATTTCCTTCATTTCTGCTCAATTAGAAAAAAATTAAAAAAATGCTATGTCCACAGATTCTGACTTTTATGTGAGCTCCTGGGATCAATTCTGGTTTCTCTGTAAAGTCCAGAATGTACACTAAATATTTTTCTATTGGTCAAATAGTAAACGCTCTTGTTCACTGATAGTATAAACACTATCGATAATGTATTTCTTTTTCACCTGAGCCATGATATTACACATGGGCATAACTTACTACTATTGCAGGTCTCGGAGCACATCCACTCACGCACAGTCAGCATGCAGGGCTTGTGTCCGGATATCCCTGCGTCATCCACCTTTATAACAGCAGGTTCACCAAATGACAATCTCGGAACGTTCAACACCTGCAGCCATCACAGCCCTTATTACCAGAGCAATAAACCTGACGAAGGCAAATAAAGCTAAAGGAACATAACGTAAATCCAACAAACAGCAAAAACATTATAAATTGGGGGAATCAAAGGGTTTTAACTCACAGTTGATGTTGGTTTTGAGACCTGGGATACACCATCCAATATCCTGTGAGACCGAGACATGGATCTGGATGAGAGTAAAGCCCTTGAAATTGTACGTCTGATGGTAGTTGTATATGCCACACCCATTCTTGCTTTCACACAATCACACACACACACACACACACACACACACAAGATGAGGGGACCCTCCTAGTTACAGCTCTAATTTGGGCACAAGACTGCAGGTCTCAAGGGCTGATTATGGTGTAGCCCCACCTGAGTACACCCTGACCTCAAGATGCTCTCGAACTTGGGATTAATATCAAACCCTCAGTGTGTTTGCGCTTGAGAAAAGGGGAAGTGCAAATTGAGCTCTGCAGAAATGTGTGCATTTGTTCCCATGTAATAATGTGACTCATCACATATGCATTAATGGCACTTCATGCAAGAGAGTGCAATTCCTGTGATGTTAGCCAGACTCTAACTCTAGAAACCACTCAGAACACTTTAGCAACCACCTAGAAACTACCCACAATGTTCTAGTAGCAACCATCCACAACATTCTATAAGAACTTCCTAGAAACCAATCAGAACACATTAGCAACCACCCACAACAACCTAGCATTCTACCATTCTAACCTCTCAGAACCACAGAAGCTTAGCAACCCCCTAGAAACCACCAACAACATTCTAAAAACGCTGTAGAAATCACCCAGAACACTAGCAATCTCCAAGAACCAACCACAATCTTCTAGTAACTTAGGGTGACCATATTTTAGTTTTCAAAAAAGAGGCCAGTGGGGGAGGGCTATTTGAAGGGGGTTAAAGTAGCCCCCAAAGTAGTGCAATGACCATACAGTCACTGTTTTGCAGATTGTTTTTAAACACAGCTAAAAGGCTTCCTACCAGTAGTCATTCTTCACAAAACTTAACATCTACCACAGTTTTATCATAGGTAGAATGCAAAATGTTTCAATAAAAGCATTTCAATCAAATGTAATTTATATAACATTTCAAATCTTCAACCCATGTGAGAAAATCAACCCGCCGCAAGAGTATAAATTTAACCCAATTCTGTGGAAAAAATGGTGGATTTGGCAACCCTGCATCCAACATGATCTGCATCCAAAGCGATTTAAATGCTCCCTGATGCGCAAAAATTATATTCAACATTAGAATGAGCAGGCAGTACTAGTCAGAAACTGGGAGCAGGATTAAGAAAACAGTCCCGTGCAGGGTTTTAATACAAAAATGCACACAATGAATGGCGACCCCTTACCAAAAAGTAGTATACTTCAAGTTTATTTTATTAAGTATACTTACTACTTAAAGTATACTTAAAAATATACTTGAACTTTACTTAAGTATACAATTACCAGTGTACTAGTAGTATACTCATAAGTTTACTAATTCAATACTCCTTGAGACTAAATTGGCCCACTTTCTAGTATATAAAATATACTTTTAACTATACTTTAAGTATACCAGTAGTAAACTTTGAGTACACAACTAGTTTACATCAAAGTTTTTAGCTTGTATTGCAACTATACTAAAAGTGAACTTATAGGTATACTGATAGTTTACTAATTAAATACTTGTAGAAGCATTTCTAGTATACTTTGAAGTATAGTCTCAGTAAACTACTAGTTTAGTAGTTTTATACTGCAAGTATACTAGTAAGTTTTCTTTACATCATACTTTAAGTATACTACTATGTGCCTATTTATTAATTTGTATGTATTTTGTTATATGGAAGAGTATAAAGAACAAAATAAAGAACAGGGTGTCTGCCATTAAGACTTAATTTTTATAAATTTTTGGGGGGTCTGGGGAAAAGAGGACATATGGTCACCCTAAGCAACTTCCTAAAAAGTACTCAGAACCTTAGCATCTCTAGTAGCTTCCCAGAAACTATGCACAACCTCAGCAACCACCCACAACATTCTGGAAAATCTGCAGAAACCACTTAGAACACCTTGGCAACACCCTTGCAACTACCCACAACACTCTAGAAATGCCCTAGAAATTCATCTGAAAATGTCAAAAATCTAGATTAATTCAATAGGACAGTTTTTCACATTCAAATTATTACAGTTTTTCACATTTAATTATATAACAAAATCAAAAATCGAATTTGTTATCGACAACAGATATCTGCAGTGATATTATGAACGATGCTTCCTGCAAGAGAGTGCAATTCCTGTGATGTTAGCCAGACTCTGCAGGTGAGCGCTCGTCTGGAAGGCCAGACTGCATGGTGAAGGGGGGCGTAAGGAAATGTGCAGTGATTAGCATGAAAGTCAGACAGAGTGGGTCCAGTTTACTGTGTCCATATGTGTGTGTTTTATCCATTTTCATTGTTTCCTTAAAGATTTGCAATAAATATATTCCAAAGATCGCAGGGTCCATCATCTGGACTGTTACTCAGAAAAGCGTTCAGTTCCAAAATCGGAGCGGCATCCAAGTTAAGCATTCCTATCACACAGAACACAAAAGTGTTTTATTGCTTGAGCACGATCAGTACACGGGAGAGAGAGCATATTTACATGACGTGACCTTTATACATTCTTTATACAATTTATATTATTTAAAAATTGCTATTGGATGAAGAACAAAAGTAAATAACTGCCCATTTCTCCTTGCCATAACTAATGCACAGTGTTCCAGTATAACCAATGCAACTGATATATTGACAGTCATCATAATTTTGATTTATTTAAGTCTTCTTTGGGAACACTTCACAACACTTAAGATCTTAAGAGATCATTTTTAGTTCACCAAAAAAATTATTTCACCAAAAAAATGATTTCTCACACAAAGCTATCATAGAACATTGTATACTACTATTCATAGTGTGTGTGTATATATATATATATATATATATGTGCTGTTTATATATTTTAGAGGTTTGCAGTCAAAATCTCTTTAGTTATATGGAAAAAGACTAGCCTGGACATTCTCATATTGTGTTTCATAGCACAAAAAAATATCACACGCATTTTAAACAATATGGGAGTGAGCAAATTATGATTTAACTCTTATTTTGGGTGAAATATTCAAAGTATGACAGTAGTCATTCACAGTATGGGTTTTGCAATTATATAAGATTGTCTGTTTAAAATGACAATAATTGTGCTCTAACTGGAAATTGTGTGTCTAATAATGATATGAATGACTGAGGTTTATGCATCTTCAGAAATACACCCTGTTATTTAAATGGCATGATTGCTATTGTTTCCCCAAGCTTTAAGTTGTTTTTCACATTAGAATGGCTACCGACATCTAGGCTTGTGGAAAAGTTTGAGCTGCTGATTAATATCCAAGCTTTGGACCTTGTCCTTTTAATCAATGCAAGCTCATTTGAACTTTATAAAAATTGTATATGCAACAATAACAACAACAAAAAAATCATATAATAGACTGTTCATTTTTTCATTTCAGCAGCTAGGCGAAATGATTTCCTTCAGTAAGTGTTTACTAAGAAAAATATACTGAAGTTACCACATTTAGCCACAGTAAACAAACACATCATCATCTACCGCACCGTTTTTATGGAGTGGCGCACAAAAATTGCAGAGCTAGTCTATGGAATATCATTAAAGCTTTATTAAACAGATTACTCCTGGAAATAAGAAAAAGACATCTGGCTGGAAGCCATTTATAAAAGTAAAACTGAAAGAGTTTTATGTATAGTTTAATCAAACACACATATGGTCTATATACAATCACACACAAACACTGAATCCTCTCAGGGCCATTTTCCTGTACATGACCTCTCCTGCGGCTCTTCTAATGAAGGATGAAAAAAGCAGGCGGAATTTTTATTTATTTTTTTTAATTGAAAAAGTTTGGTATTTTTCAATACCCTCGCAATATTAATTTGAATTAGTGCAGCGACACTAAATAAACGTGAATATGCTATTTTTTCTACCCATAAGCTTCCATCATTCCTGTGGTAGTAACCTTGTAACCTTGACTTGTAAACAGGCAAAAAAAAAAGCTTGGCTCAACTAAAAGCTGTCCTGGTTCTAAATTGAAGGGCATTTCTATGCACAAGCAGTGTAACTCGGGGTCATTCTATTTGGATTTCTTTAAAGAGCTGTCAGCATGTGAGGAAATGCATTTCCTTTTTTTAATGGATCGTATCTGCAGTCTAAAATATATGTGTCCTTCTCCACCTTAACTTTTAACCTTTATGAGACATGCAACATGACTGAGATTTTTAAATTTAATTTCAACTTCAAGTTTTGCCTGCAGTGGCATTTTCCCCATGATTCACTGAGCCAGCAGTCCTTGGTGACAGTGCCAATTATCATTGACTCATTCTGTCATCATTTACTCACCCTCATGTCATTCCAAACTTGCCTGACTTTCTTCTTTGGAACATAAAAGACTTTTGGAGGAAAAGAAAAAAAGGCATTTTTAAAATATATTTTTTTGTGTGTGTTCCAAAGAAAGTCATACAGGTTTGGAATGACATGAGGTTCGTTTTTGGGTGGACTATCCCTTTAATCAATGGATGAATTAAAGTTTTGTTGTCCTTTAAGTTTTTTAAAGGAATAAGAACACTAGATATTTCACCTGCCCATATGCGAGTGATTACACAAAAACAGCACTTGAAAAGTAAAATAAAAAGCCCTGATATCCTCCTATATTCCATCCGGAGCAATTGCTCTGTTTATTATTGCAGGATGTCAGGCAATCAATGATGGGAAATAAGAGCTGCTTCAGGGCTGCACTGTCCAATAACATAGTACATAGGCCTAATAATGAACCGTCACTGTGATCTGTGTTTACGTGAGTCCAGAGATCAGGAGTTCTTGGGTTATAATATTTACATTTACATTTATGCATTTAGCAGATGCTTTTATCCAAAGCGACTTACATTGCATTCAAGTTACAGTTTTACATTTTTATCAGCGTTTTTATAAAGCAGTTGATAAACAAGACTTAACTGTTCCACAGCCACATGATTCAAAAGACCCCTTATTCGCGATACATGAATCCGAACACATATATTATTGAGATACTTTTACATCAATATACTGAAAATAAATTGGTGTAGGATACTTTGAAACAATTTTCACCCATGAATTTTACAAATAATAAATAACAAAGAAACACACTACATTAAATACGATACTTTGAAGTACTGAAATGATAAATGGTATTTTCTTGTAAAACATATTCCAATATTCTTGAAATTTGCAATTTCAAAAAATATTTGTAAAACATAAAGTGTATTTGTACACCCCAAAACAAAAAAAAATGTGTCATTATTTAATGCCGCTAGTGTTGTTCTGAAGCTGTATGTCATTATATTTGATAAAAAAAATAAAAAAAATACATTTTAGTAGGATGTATTTAAGTTCATGGGGACTGTTATGGAAGCTTGTTTCAGCCATGGGGGAAAAAATAAATTTAAATAATAATTGTGACTTTTTATCCCACAAATCTTGTTTTCCATGCAGTTTATATTTCACAACTTGGACTTGTTTCGCAATTCTGAGAATTCCAAGACACACAGTAAACTTGCAAGATATAAACTCACAATTCTAAGGGGAAAATTTAGCAAATTATGTCAACTCAGAATTCTGACTTTTTCGTAATTCTGTGTTTATATCTCACACTTCTGACTTTGTTACTCGCAATTCTGAAAAAAAAACTCAGAATGCGAGAGAAATAAAAAAAAATGACAATGACCTTTTCATCTTTTTTTTAGCCAGTCAGAAGTGGACTTCCACAGACAAGCAAACAAATCTCCATAAAAGTGGTATCAGAAAGAACGTTCTTAATTGGAATAACATGAGAGTAAATAATGGCAGAATTTCCTTTCTTTCCTTTTTCTTCTCTTTAAATTAAAAAAATAAATAAATATATATATATAAATATACTGATGGGAAGTTTGAAATCAGTCATTCTTCTACAGAAAAATGACTGATCCAGTAGAGAATACCTGTCATGTTCTCTCCCATCCCTCCACTTCAGTCACAGGATATCCTAACACAGGAAGAGACTAAATGTTGCCATGACAATAGTAGCATGAGTCACTCAGGGTTACTGTAGTATCCTGCTGAAGACTTCCTGTACCGGACCATCAGGCTTCAGTCGATGACCTTTTATCTACGGAACAGCATGATGGCCATGATTTCTTGTTCCTCCTGCTGACACAGGGTGGACATCTGAAAGTATTCAGTATTTGGATGACATTTGCTCTGTATTTATGATATTATAGTGTCTATTACAAAACTAAAGGAAATTACAGTTTATTGTAAAAAAAGTTTGAGGACAGCATGGAAGAGGAAGTCAGGTCATGTGATGAGTAAAAGGAAATGAGAAGGAGGATGAAATGTGATGCTGTGACAGCAGTAAAACGAATGCTTTTGCGGGAAAGGAAGGCAGGGGTGTGTGAGTCATTGAGTCTGATGTGATCAGTTCACGAACAACCATCAACCATTTGTGTACATTTGACATTTGACATAAATCAGTCACATTAGGACATCAGAACAGAAGGATGTGTCTCTCAACAGAACATCTCCCTGTTTCTGACCTCATTAATAAAGTGCATGGGGAAAAAATGAGTAATATGGACACAGATGCTTTAAAAACTGCTTAAAAGCTAATTTACAGCTCTGAGAAGTGCACCAACTACATTTTTCAGTTTCTAATAATTAAAGCTTTACCTTCCTACCATCAGGTCATTGATACATTCAAAAACAAACACACAAACGCATACATTTAAAAGCACCACAGGCATGTGCAGTGTAATTCAAATGTTTGGACACACTTGACTGAATTTGTTGTGATTTTCATGTATTATTATTTTTTTTTACCTTGAAATACATTTGACTTCTTATTAGGGAAATGGCTTCTGTTTCTTTCCTATGTTCCCCCAAAATGTCTGTTTGACGAGCGGGTACGAAATTCTGTGAAAAAGCCGGATTGCTTTGCGGCAGCAACAAATGCACATATACAGCAATGATGGTAACATGTTTACGACAGTGAGTTCCATTCAGTTAATTACAGGGGGCTCCAAAGTCGCAAAAATGCACAGAACTACATACAGTTTCTTTAAATACATATTGATGTGAGGGCTTCTGTTTATATATATATATATATATATATATATATATATATAAAAAGTTAGGTTTGAAGACAAATAAGTTGTTTCCAACTTTAGCTGTTCCTATCAAATTTTAACAACATTTTTTAAAGACTGAGTGTAACTGGAGAATCAGGAAAAATAGCCAACATCAAAACCGTATGTAATAAATCATAAATAATAAAATATTACCAAAATCTTCATTTCATTATTATTATTTGTCATTATTTTTATATAATAATTATACAAATATGTTATTATAAATACAAATAATGACAATAATCAATTATAATAATAAAACATTATTTATTATTTTTATTATTAATATTATTATTATTAGACAGATCGACATTAAAATGACAGATACACACTTTTATTATTGTACTTTTTATACACATTTTTTTATTATTCTAGTATTATTAATAATAATAATAATAATAAAATAGATTAATAGAATATTATGCACATAGAATATTCTCACACATACTGTATGCCAAAATCCAATGCACTCAGATGCTAAAAATCAAGAAAAGGATCAAGGCTGATCTGGCAAATATTTCCATGCACAACATATTATGTGTAAAATGAGTTGATGATGAGACAACCGAGAGGAAATTTCAGTGGAAGTGTAGAGCTCGTAAAGGAACGGAGAATTAGTGGAACAAGCCGTGGGAGATGGAAAATCAGTCCCTGGATACAAAAAAAACTTTTATTGCTTTTAGATCAGTGAGGTGTTTGAAGAGGGAAGAGTAAGACTATCTCTTCCTCTTCCTCTCTTGAGAAAGCGCTGGAGTATTGTACAGGTGGCAGTAGTTAACAGCAGAGGTGAGCTTATCTGTTTTTACACACTCTTTTTGTTTGTCTTTCTGCCTTTCAATTCGTCTACACCGCTAGTGTTGCAACAAATGACACACTTCCATTATAATCAGTTGAGCTTTTTACCTAAATGCATGCTGGGGACTTCGAAACCCTTAAGACCATAGTTCAATATGAAACTGACATTGGCTTATGTGCTTGTTATACACCATTAAGTAGCAACAGAAAGGATAAAACGTACTATTCGGACAACTGTGTAAGTGATTGCCCTTCAAGCAGGTGTTGTGCTGATGATTTGCACAGACAGGGGAACACTGGTTACTCTGTCCGTCAGGAAAACAGTGCCACTTAACATCAGCAGCAGGAGTGGTAAAGCTATTAGGTCAGTGTGTTTGAGAGGGGGTAAAGCAGGACTAACGTTATTCTAACAGCTCTCGGGTCATTAGCACTCTGTAGGGAAACCAGCGGGGGAGCATTTCACAAGACCAACCTCAGCACAGACACCTCAACTCGTATCCAGAAAGAGACAGAGATGGTGGTCTGACCAGTGGCCCATGGATCTCTGTGTGAGAACCGGTCAGGCTTTGGTGAGAGTCAATGGAGATTCCAGTTGATTGTCATCTGGTAAAGACAGAAGCACACAGATGTACATACATCATTCTGAGGTTTTGAGCCCTATAGCTCTTTATGGGTTTAAAAGACAGCAAAAAAAGGAAAAACAAACTTTAAATAAATGCTAAATAAATATCCAGTGTTGATCAGAAAATCATGTACAGTATTTTGAAGGAATAGTTCATCGAAACATTAAGTCATTGCAAATCATACTCGCCCCATTCTAAACCTGTATGTTTGTATTTTTTCCTATGGAGCGAAAGGAGGAATTTTGAAAAATAATGTCTCTATTTTTTTCAAACACACTCTAAAAGTCGCCATATTCAAAGTCTTTTTCTAAGTCATAGAACAGCTAAAGTGTAAAAGAAATTTAGAAATTTGCAGAAAATTCAGAAAAAAACTCTGACTAAGCTCTGAAATTTTATTTACAGCCATTTTTTTAAATAAAATAAAATAAAATAAAAAAATAATAAAAGAAAATTAATAAAATAAAATAACATTGTGTATAAAATAATAAAATACAAAAAGTAAAAAAATTATAATTAAATTAAATTAAATTAAATTAAATTAAATTAAATTAAATTAAATTAAATTAAATTAAATTAAATTAAATTAAATTAAAACTCTTAAATGTCTTTGAAAGACCTTTTTTAGATACTTGGAATATTTTTCACATGGATTGTATTTACTAACTTCATTGTGTTTATTGTCCTTGTTGTCAGTGTTGATCACTAGGAACTGTCACAATTTAAAAATTAAATGTATTTTCAATGGAAAAAATAAGCACCATAGATGTTTCTAATGACGTGAGTCAGTGAATGATGACAGAATTGTCATTTTTGGCTGAACTACTCCTTTAATGATTAAATGTTACAGACCATTAACTTTCATGAAGAAGTCATTGATATTAAATGTTGTTATAATGCTGCTAATTTAGTCTGCATTCATACCAGGCCTATGTTAAATAAACACCACAGGTTAAAGTCTATTCCAGAACATTGCTCCTGCAGCATCTGGACTGCTCAGTCGGATAGGCCAAAATGAGCTCCAGCACAATGGTGCCTGTCTCCTGAACCACAAGCGCTCGGACAGAATGTTTCCCAGACATTGACCATCCTCCTCACTTCCTGCACATATGCATGTTTTCATCCGTCACGCCTGGGCCCTGCCACCAACATCTGCAGTCCTGCGGGAGCTGCAAACACAATATAAACCTTTTTGGAACACAGATCTCTGGGGACGGGCTACACTTTTGTCCATCAGACCCAGTTTCCTGAGGAGAAATCTTGAGACCGGCCACTGAAACCCAATCTAAGTGCTGACGAAGTACTGAGAACCTCCACCTTCTCTCCCATGAGACGCTTTTTTCACTGGGGTTTAGCCAGACGTCAACATTCAAAATGGCTCTTAACCTTTTGAGAATGAGAAAGGAGAAACCTCATCACAAAACAAAAGCCTATGGTGCATCAGAATACGGCGATTCTTCATTTTGGGGTAATTTTGAACATGCGAAGTCTAAAATTGTAAATTTTTCAAATCTTTGAAAAGGTTTTCAAATTATTTTTCATCCATGTTAAAACATTAATCGCATTATTAAAAAATAAATAAATAAATAAAAAGGTAAAATGTTATAAATGAAATTAAATTAAGAACAGCCCCAGCAACCACCATTAAATAACTAATTTAGAAAATAAATGTATTGAATAATGTGTATTAAAAAATAAAATACCCTAGATACTTACATTGCATTGAAGGCACACATCTACATTTAATCAGTTTGTTGACTTCCCTGGGAATCGAACTCACAACTTTGGCATTGCTGTACTGTTTGAGCTACAGGAAAGCCAAATGAAATGAAATGAAATGAAATTAAATTAAATTAAATTAAATTAAATTAATAAATAAAGTAAAGAACAACCCCGGCAACCACTACAAAATAATTAATTTAGAAAATGAATGTAATAAAAAGGCTTTGTTTTGAAAAGGCAAAAGGTCCAAAATATAACTTTAAAAAAATGATTGACCTGTGAAGATACAAGCACAAAACTCAGCTTTAGGCTAACTGGACTTACATACAATAGTATCACTAAGTAACACTAACGCCAAAGCCATACTAAGAAAGTACCTTGGCAGCAAATAGAAATATACAAAATTTCTAGTGCAGACGACCTTTACAAACTTAGAAATGCTGTAATAGCTACAGCCAAGATAATGTACAACATATAAACATCTTAAAGCAGAGCCGCCAACCAGCTGCAGGCCAGAAGCTTCACAGATCAAAGCACTCCGGAAAAAAGATCAAGGAGTTGCACCTATATGAATGTCAAAATATGTACCAATATGCAGCCTTAAACCCTTTAAATTAGAAAAGTTACTCAAGGCATCAAAAGAAACCAAAAGTCACAAATATTATCATACAGACAGACTACTGGCAGCCGACTCATGTTCACATACAGACAGAGCGTCTTCAGAGTTGGTGGGATGGGAATAGCTCTGTCATACTAGTGAGAATATACAACCTAGTTTAGGTTACTGGTGCTAAGACCAGTCTGCCTAGTAATAAGATCCAGCAATAACACATCTAGTTAGATAAGTACTGATAATGATGGACATACGTCTTATTGTTATAGGCAACGACATGAAATAGAAAGGGCAAGTACATATACAGTGATAACAGCAATAAAATGTTGATCCATATTGCATTAGTACACTAGTGTATATCATGTCATATGGTTTCAAGAAAAAAAAAAAAAAAAAAAAAAAAAATATTATATATATATATATATATATATATATATATATATATATATATATATATATATATATATATATATATATATATATATATATATATATATACACACACACACACACACACACACACACACACATATATATATATATATATATATGTAACCAAGAAAAAACTAAAGCAAATAATTAATCATAATTTTTTTGTGAATTTTTAAATATAAACATAATTTAAAATAAATAAATAAAAACTCATTTTAATTTTACAATAACAGCATTCCACCAACCATATACAAGAAAAACTGAGAGGTACTGTAACCATTTTATAGGATAAATTAAGAATAAAATAAACTTAGATTTAATGTAAGCATACATGTATTTTTATTACACATACATATAATAAAGTCCATAAAAATACTACTCATTTGCTCAACGGTAGATTTTTTTGCCAAGTTACACTCACTAAACAGGCTTGTAATTGTAATTCTGTATGAATAAAACATTATGGATGTTTTGATAAATGAAAAGCCCAATGTTTCTCTTGGTTTTCAGGCATTTGTTTTGTTGCTTTGTCATAACCGCAGGATCTTATATTTCACATTATTGTTGCTTGAGGCAATATATGCTGGTATCTGTGGCATATTTGACCCCTCTCGATGGGTACATGCCGAAGATGGCTCTTGGCAAGCTGACACACTGGATGTGTCGCCTTAAAAACTATATTAATTACCAGCCAGACTCCTGAGTTCTGTTATTCAATACCTTCATCTCTCATCACGAAACAGTCGGCAATACACACACACACACCATGTACCCTGCAGTCAAAAGCCAAACATTTCCATTACTCCGTGACCTTTCCTAAAATACCATAATGGAAACCACAGGCTGTTTAGCATTTGCATACTACACCAACATAAGTTCAGCCAAGAGCCTTTAACCTAAACACCAAACTTATACCTAGCCACCATGGAAAACTCTACAGTAATTGACAAAACCAAATACAAACCGTGAAGGAGACGTGAATCCGTCCAATATGGGACTGACATTCTCAAGCAAACAAGTTTCCACCATGATACAGAGCTACTTTAACCAGGTCTCGGTGCTCCTGAGGCCAGGCAGTAAAACAGCGCCGTTTCCCAGGACAAATATGCAGCTTTATACTGGAACCACAAATCTGTTATTATTCCTCATGGTCTTCCAAGAGAAATTACAGAAAGTTTCATGTTTAAAGGTAATAATGAGCCAGGCCGATCCGGCCCTTTGAGGACAAAAAGAAAACAACACCGTGGCGAATAAAGAGCCAAGAAATAAGTACAGTCACCTCCACATGTGAATCAACGAAATATAAACATCAAAATGAATAAGCAAGCTAACATAAATACATGTCTTCTTAATCAAACTGTTCCATTTTCACCATGACAAACATTGGTGCATTTTTATTCTGGATTCTGCACTTATCTAAGATGACAAGTGGTCTTTATTAAAGACCAGATGAAGTGGTTGATTATGAACGTTCTCAAAATGTTACCACAAATGCCAAGTTCTATCATGTTACTTGGCACAAGCTGATTGGTTCATATTGCATATGCAGCCAATGAGCTTGCAGCTTTACATTTAAATGGTTGGTTAGCATTCACTATAGCAGTCTGCAGCACGAAACCCTGCATCTTCCCCAGCTCCACCTGTATAGATCTGCTACGGGTTATTATACAGGTGCATCTCAATAAATTAGAATCTCGTGAAAAAGTTTTTTTTGTAAGTTATTTCAAAAAGTGAAACTTTCATATATTTTAGATTCATTGCATGTAAAGTAAAACATTTCAAAAGTTGTTTTGTTTTAATTTTGATGATTCGAGCTTACAGCTTATGGAAGTCAAAAATCAGTATCTCAGAATATTAGAATATTTACATTTGAGCTTCAATTAATGACCATCCCTACAGTATAAATTCCAGGTATCTCTTGTTCTTTGAAACCACAATAATGGAGAAGACTGCTGACTTGGCAATGATCCAGAAGACGAACATTGACGTCCTCCACAAAGATGGTAAGTCACAGAGGGTCATTACTGAAAGGTGTGGCTGTTTACAGAGTGCTGTATCAAAGCATATTAAATGCAAAGTTGACTGGAAGGAAGAATTTGGGTTGGAAAAGGTGCACAAGCAACAGGGATGACTGCAAGCTTGAGAATACTGTCAAGCAAAGCTGATTCAAACACTTGGGAGAGCTTCACAAGGAGTGGACTGAAGCTGGAGTCAGTGCATCAAGAGTCACCACGCTCAGACGTCTTCAGGAAAAGGGCTACCAAGCCACTTCTGAAACAGAGACAACGTCAGCAGCATCTTACCTGGGCTGTGGAGAAAAAGAACTGGACTGTTGCTCAGTGGTCCAAAATCCTCTTTTCAGATTAAAGTAAATTTTGCATTTCGTTTGGAAATCAAGGTCCCAGAGTCTGGAGGAAGAGTGGAGAGGCACATAATCCATGTTGCTTGAAGTCCAGTGTGAAGTTTCCACAGTCATTGATGATTTGGGCTGCCATGTCATCTGCTGGTGTTGGTCCACTGTGTTTTCTGAAGTCTGCAGTCAACGCAGCCATCTACCAGGAAATTTTAGAGCACTTCATGCTTCCTTCTGCTGACAAGCTTTATGGAGATGCTGATTTAATTTTCCAGCAGGACTTGGCACCTGCCCACACTGCCAAAGGTACCAAAAGCTGGTTCAATGACCATGGTGTTACTGTGATTGATTGGCCAGCAAACTCGCCTGACCTGAATCCCATAGAGAATCTATGGGGTATTGTCAAGAGGAAGATGAGAGACACCAGATCCAACAATGCAGATGACCTGAAGACCGCTATCAAAGCAACCTGGGCTTCCATTACACCTGAGCTGTGCCACAAACTGATCAACTCCACGTCACGCCGAACTGAGGCAGTAATTAAAGCAAAAGGAGCCCCTACCAAGTATTGAGTACATATACAGTAAATGAACATACTTTCCAGAAGGTCAACAATTCACTAAAAATGTTTTTTTATTGGTCTCATGAAGTATTCTAATTTGTTGAGATAGTGAATTGGTGGGGGTTTTGTTAAATGTAAGTCTAAATCATCACAATTAAAATAACCAAAGACTTGAACTACTTCAGTCTGTGTGCATTGAATTTATTTAATACACGAGTTTCACAATTTGATTTGAATTACTGAAATAAATGAACTTTTCCACAACATTCTAATTTATTGAGATGCACCTGTATATGTTATTTATTCAGCAGCAGTATGTCTTAAATACTTACAGCAAAAAACATTTATATGTCATTCATGGAACATTTTATTTCTGAAAGGTTTTAGACATTTGTCTAACATTTTTTAAATGTTACTACTTGTTTCAGAATGTTCAGAGAACATTCAAAGTAACATTCCCTTCATGTATGCAAAATTATAAAATTGAATGTTTTTAAAACGTTTTAAACACATTTAAAAAACTGGACATTTTGAATGTTTTGAGAATATTTCCAAATTTTTATATTTTATTTTAATTTCAATAAACTGCTTGATTGTTACTGTATATCGTCAAAAATGTAAGCTATTTTATCGCTTATCAATATTTTAAAAGTTTTATATATAATACAGCCTAGAAGTACACTCACATAAAGCGATGTATATTCTATAGCAAGCTACATGATTAATTGTAATGTCACAAAAAATGTCATCTGTATTATCACACAGCTCTATAAAGTATTATATTATATAAATTTTTTGCACACATACATTATACTCATGTAAAGTAAAATACACTATATAGCAAATCTCAACTGTCTGATTTCTTATTTATTTTTCCCACATGTAACTATCACCCAGCTTTTTATATAAAGTTGGATAAATATATGTGTATGTCCAACTTTAGATAGATAGATAGATAGATAGATAGATAGATAGATAGATAGATAGATAGATAGATAGATAGATAGATAGATAGATAGATAGATAGATAGATAGATAGATAGATAGATAGATAGATAGATAGATAGATAGATAGATTCTTGCATTCTTGTATTTGAAGTTCAAGTAGAGGCGAGCGGTTCAGATAGCTGGGTTGATTTTGGCCTGGTTAAACTCTGGCGGCAAGAGCAAAAAAAGCTCTGGGTGTTTACCCGAACCGAGGCATGTTTGGATTGGATATCCTCATTGCCCTTCACTGTGATCCTCCAGACAACTGGAGTTTCCCCTGGTCGGTTTCCTCGTCCTCTGTCATCCAGCAGGAACGATCTGCCAAGATTTTGTTTTTCTGCAATGAATCGTGGATGTCCGAACAAGCTGGCGTGTTATATGCAATCTAAAAACCGCCACACGCAGAGACACAAGTGCAGGACAGGCTGTGGCCCAGTTTCCCAGAGCGCCTGAATGTGTTAGACGCGCGTGTGGCATTAGTGAGACGCTTGCTCTCCGTGTGGTCTGTAAGATTATACGAGCATGTATCGCTCATACGTGCCTGTCTCGGTTTCACATGGATCTACTGATACTACACCCAGTGTTCCTTTAGGGAGCTAATGACCGATCAGTGCTTTCATTCAGCTTTTGTTCTGTGAGTACGTACACTTGCATGAATAACTAAAAAGGACTTTTTCATCGTATCTGCCATTTATTTATGACTACAGCTGTTAAGGAGTTTCTCCATAGTGCTGTGGTCAAATCAGGGTTATTATTGTTAACTAATACTCAAAGCATAAAGAAAATAATGTTATTTTGTTTGCTTTATTAGTTATACTAAAAGAAACACTGGATTAAATTAGTACAGGAGATACCTAGTTTTTCCCCTGTGACAACAACAGGAATATATATATATATATATATATATATATATATATATATATATATATATATATATAATATATCCTAATTGCTAGGATATTCAGGGTAGTTTCTAAGCCCAAAGCAATAGCACAACACTCCTCAACAATCCACAAAAATGTAGTTTCATTCATAACAAACAAACAAAAAACATATAAAATAAAATAAATGTAGCCAATAATTATTATATCTAAATAAATTAAAAGAAGAAAAAAAATCAAATAAAACTAAAATCAAATGTTCAAATTTAAAATATATATTAATTAAGAAATGTGTTAAATAATTACATGTATTTATTAAATGAGTTATTAAATTATTATTGTTTTAAACCTTAATTTAAGATTATCATTAGATTATGGCAAAGGTAAACAAAGAAACAAATAATTAAATGTTTACCAATAAAATAAATACACAATTCAATTATTATATAGACTAGTAATTTTGTATAAATAAGTTAAAAATAAAACAATAAAACAAATAATTCACTTAAATGCTACAAGTGAATTTAGCCATCACAATATTATAATATACAAACTGAAAAATAGATTTTTTCACAATTTTGAAATTTGCTAAAATTACAATTACCCATGTCATTAAATAATTAGTGTTTTGATGATTCAATGTTAATATTAAATTATGGCAATAAATGAATAAATTAAGTATATTTAATTGTGCACAATCAGTACCTAAAATTTGATTTTTGATTACATTTGCCATCATCTAATGTTAATCTTAGATTACTCTTTAAATAAATCAATTATAATTAGCCAGTACCAATTTATGTATATAGAAAATGTCCAATATTGGCCGATAACCAATATATTTCGCAAACAGAAGTCAATCTAGACTGTGCTGGCAACCACATATGGCTCTCGCTGTAAAAGAGACGAGAAAGCAGTGTATTTCACAGCCTGTGACTAGCTATGACATTACAACCATTAATAAAGATCAAATTAAGATGTACCAGGAAGTGCTAAAGCTACTGAAATCTGCTCCACGGACACCCTGATCACTCCCATGAGGTGCATTTGCAAACACATTGACATATGCTCCTCCATTACCCTAAAGGCCTTGTGTGCGAGGACGGTGTCGACAGAATCACACTGACTGCTGATTGGACGTCTTCATGTTGGCGTAGTTTTAATGTCTCTGTGTCTTCAGTGTGTCTGTTTCCACTGGGACGCGGGAGGTCGGAGTGTATGTGTCCGAACTCTTATTTTTAGTGAATGTAAACAGTATGAGTGACGCTCTTGTCAGTTATCTTAGAGTTTGAGCGAGGCTCTGATGATGGACAGGTTAATTAGTCGGGTCAAGGTCTCTCCTCAACATTCCTAAAGTGACATCCATACAGCACAGGGTTAAAACTTCACCTCCCACAGTCAGGGCTGATATACTTTTAAAGTAACGCGTGCAGAGTGTCATCTCAAGGTTTGAGTCTCTACAGAACAATTCTGTTTGTCTCTAATTGTTTTCAAAAGAATAAAGGGATGTGACACAGACTGGATTGGCTCCAGTGTTTGTCTGAAATCAAACACAAAAACTCATGTCCTGTCTACAAAGATGATTTGTTATTTTAAAGGTATTCATAACATGATCTGGAGCAATAGATAAAAGTGAATCAATTCTTAAATGTTTATTTTTTTCAATGTATGAATCCATTTTTAGTGGCAATTAAATGTCCTATTATGCTTTTCACTTTTTGAATTTTAGTCAGTGTGTAGTGTGTATGTTTGGCCATAAAACGATCTACAAAGTTACAAATCTCAAAGTCCACTCCAAAGGGAGATATTTCGTTTTTAAAAAATCCCTTTTCAAAAATCCCTTTTCTACAACGAACGGCTTGTTTGGACTACAAAGTTGTTTCCTGTATTTGTGACATCACAAATTTTAAATCCCGCCTACGGAAATTTGAATGGTTGGGGGCTGAGGAGCAACCCAGTGCGGGTGTTTTTCATCTTACATATAATGGGGAAGTCGTGGCATAATGGTTAGAGAGTCGGACTCGTAATCCAAAGGATGTGGGTTCGAGTCTCGGGCCGGCAGGGATTGTAGGTGGGGGGAGTGAATGTGCAGTGCTCTCTCCACCCTCAATACTTAACTTTGGCAGCCCTAAAATAATAAAGCTACATTAAAATAAAAATAATAATAATACAATTAAAAAAATAAATACATTTAAATAAATATAAGCTAAAAGTAAACAAACTAAGTTAAGCTGAAAATATAAATGAAAAGAACAAAAAAAAAATATATATATATATATATATATTTGAAACTATATTAACCCTGCTATGGGGTCACTCACTGATTTACCTTAAAATAAAAATTGAATACAAATTGAAAAAGTTACTGACTGAGCTGTGAGGCACAGCGTGTGTGTGTGTGTGTGTAAGTACATTAGTGTTAAGTGTGTGTAGGTGTTGTGTGCTAGTGAATGATGTGATAGCACATCTTCTAGAGTGTCAGTAGCCAATTATCTCGAGCTATCAGCATGTGTATGTGTGTGCTTAAAAGCAAAGTCCTGTATCCCATCTGCACCTCTTATATAAAGTGGTTGATGGCATCTTTCAATGACAAGACATGGCATGCGATGGACAAATAACTCTGCTGTGTGTTTGTGTGTGTGATAGAGAGTGAGAGGGGTTGATTAATGGACAGACTCATGCTCAGATGTCAATCAGGATGCAGGTGTGAGTCTGATAAGTTGACCGCATCCACTGCAAAGCCCTCTCATTGTCCTCTTGAAAGAGTGAGATGGAAGATGTGGAGGCAGCTATTTCAAATGAATAGGAAAATCTTCATGCCAGTTTCTTAGCAAGACAGTAATTCGGTGTGGAAAGGAATAGTTCAGCCAAAAAATGTGTCATCATTTGTTCAATGATGACACATGTTGTTTCAAACCTGTTTGGCTTTCTGTCCTCCACTGTACAAAAGAGAATGTTTGATAAATTATACTAGTAGCTTTTTTGCATAATAGTAATGAACTACTGAAGCTTTAAAACAATGCAAAGCACTATAAATGTATCATAAAATCATCCATACGGGATTTTCAGTAAATAACAAGTTGGAGGAATATTCCACCCAAAAATAAGATTCTGCTATCATTTACTCATCCTCATGGCATTCCAAAACTGTATGACTTTCCTTCTTCTGTGAAACATAAGAAGATATTTTGAAGAATGTTTGGAACCAAACAATATTGACTTCTATCCATTCTATGGATAAAATAAATTTTTCTTAAATGCATTTCTCCAAATATCATCATCTATGTTTCACAAAACAAAGCAAGTCATGCTTTCAATATGAATTAAATATGAACATACAAGCCATGTTTATGATATGTTTATGCTAACTTTGGTGTTCATTTTGAAGCTCAAAAGCCCCAGTCCCCAATTACAGTTCATATTATTAATAAAGCTACCAGCACAGTATTCAGGATTTTTAATTTTGTGTTATACATTGTGAAAGTTATGCATGAGGGTGAGTAAATAATGACAGATATTAGCATAATAGAACAATAAAGTGATTTCAAGTTATAGACTGGGGCAATAAATGTAATTACAAAATGAATAATAACTGCTCCAAATCATACAGAAGCCCATGGCCATACAATATATATTTTTTTGTGATTTTGGTATGTTATCTTTTTTCCTCTAAAGTAATACAGTATTACTGAAATAAGAAAAATAGCACTAATAAAATTTTCATAAATTAAATATACATAAAGAGTGACAAATAGCCTACAAATTTTGCATTAGATTTATTTATATTCTATTCTATTCTTTTCTTTGCCTAATAGAGAAACAAAGATATAAAAGTTTTGCTCAACATGAAAAAAAAAAAGTAGGAAAAACTATAAGCAACAACATTACACTGTTCTTATACTGAGAAATATCAATTTTTATATTAGTTAGATTATTATTTTTTTGCAATTTTATGGATTGCAAATTCATATTCAAATATATCCAGACACAGAGCAACTATTTTGCCAAACCTTATGAGTAGCACCACCTGAATAAACATACTAAAACAACAGGTGTAAAGGCACCCTTTAAAAGTCCTGTTGGTTTCCAGCTGAAGGATCACTCTCACCCTTAAGAAAGTTAAATCACAAACCAGATCTCTTAAAAAAAAAACAATATAATTCCCAACATTTCTCATAAAAGTACAAATAGTCCAAGCTATGCCATCCAAATTCATTTTCTTAACACATGCCAATAACTGAGACAAAATTGATCATTAAGTCATTTAAGTCTCCTGAACTCTGAACGTCTTCCAGACACAAATTTGATGTAACTCTAAGTTTAGCAGAGCAATGGGGTAGAACTTCAAGTTTTTCTCCATTTCGGTCTCACTGTCCTTCACAACTCAGTTTTAACAATAGGAAAAAGGCAATACACTATTGAGCGTGTCACAATGGCCATTTCCTGCCAAGTACATCCTATCGTCTGCTCAGCCAATGAAACGAGATGTTAGATGTCACATTTTAAAGATCAAGCTCCACTGAACCACACAACACATTTCAAAGTGATATTCTCAGAGCACTGTGACATATGACACCAAGTGAACAGAAAAAAAGCGATGACGATTGTGCCGACTAATCGTATTTTGCATCTTAGCGTAACCGTGAAGGGCAGACAAACTGTTTAGTGCCGTTCATCAGAGAGGTATTTGGCACAGACGAGGACTGGAAAGTCTCTGCCATGCCCGTGACTGTATCCTTCATGCTTTCTAGACTATGAAATGACACTTCAGCCACACTTCAGCAAACAGAAGATGGGTTAGATAACCTTTAACTATAATGAAAACTTTGCTCACTTTCAGTATTTTTTTTGCCCTTCTGAATGTCCATTTTCCTATATATGCAGCATATGGCCTTAAAACATCCTTTGGATCTGCATTGCTTGACTGGAAGAGCTGCGTTTGGCTTCAATCCCAGAATGCATAGTGCTCTGCACAGACTTTGTCAATGAGTACACGTTTGTTTTAAACAACCTAATATCGTAGGTCAGCTCCAGACACAAATTTACCATACTCTAAGACTAAAAGAAGTTTTTAATGGAGATGTTCCAGGAAAAATGCAGGTTAATGCAAAACTAAAATAACATAGGTCTGGACAAGCTTTCCTGTTATGTTAATATGGCTCTTTTGGTTAAAATAGCCACTCCTGATTATATTAAACACAACGTGTTTTTTTATACAGCATGGAGATCTTTAATCATGGCTGACACACTGGATGGGTTACCAGACCTGATTAGCGCTCGAGGTTTTGACTCATCCTTCAGAATAGGTTATTTTGGTCATTTTGCACGATGTTAATTTAGCTTTTCTGGCAGGTTAGGCCTCTGTGTGGTGTCTGGATCCCTCACGGCTCAGGTGCTGAAGAGCGGAGCAGTGATGACCATCTGCATAGACTTCAAACAAACCGCCATCTGCTTCAGATTACCGCAACCAAAGCAGCCCACCAATAAACCAGCCAGAGAGAGAGAGAAAGGTGGCATGCGTACAGCTCTCATTAATCACTTTCACTTCTTCTCACAGACTCCTAAAAACTCTCTCGCACCTGTGTTGTGGACGCAGTTGCTATCAAAAACACCATTTTGCTTTCCTTGTTAAATTGTATTTTACTTGTTGGCACTCTGCGTGGAATAAATGGCATTAGTTGAATGTGCTATTGTTTTAAGCGTATGGAAACTGCTAAATGTAATATATCTATCAGTCTGCTTAGGCTCATATTTGTCCCAGTGAAGGTTCTCTCAACATTCACTCAACAAATGGTTGTTATTGTGTCATTTCAGGTGCATTAATGGAAATGAAAACATCTGTTCGCTCGCAGACGTTAATTAGCGGTGATAAATCAGTGGTTAGAGAGCTCCTCTGAGATGAGATGTCTCATTCTACCAATTCCACGGTCATCAGAGTCATTGCTTACTTACTATGACACTGGAGTGTAATGAGGCCATTAAGTTAATCAAAATTGCTCAGTTTGAGGGATAAAACAAGCCCCAAAACAGACAAATAACCTCTTCCTGGCTTTAGTGCACTATTTGTCAGAGATACACTATAGTAAATTGTAAACACTTGATATGGACTTGTGGTATCACAACCTTTGTATACTCCACAAAGTCATTTTGAGTCTCATTTGTTAATTTTATTATTCACAAAGCTACTCACTAGTGCCCCTATTGTGCATTTTTACCAAACTTCATAGTTTGATTAAATGCATTTAAAAAAAAATTAATTAAAGCTTTTATTAAGCATTAAACTGACCAAAAGTTACATTAACGTTTTTTTTATGAAAAGAGTTAAAAACCTTAACAAAAACAGCCATTTATAATAATTCTTGTTGTTTTGAACTAAAATGATCCTGGTCTCTGCAAAAAATGTTAAGCAACACAATTCTTTTTAACATTTCTAATAATAATTAAAAAACAATGTCCCTTGAGCAGTAAATCAGCATATTAGAATGATTTCTGAAGGATCATGTGACACTGAAGACGGGGGTAATGATGCTGAAAATTCAGCTTTGCATCACAGGAATAAATTACATTTTAAAATATATTCAACTAGAAAACAGTTATTTTTGATCAAATAAATGCAGCCTTGATGAGCATAAAGAGACTGTTGTTTTTTTTGTTTTTTTTTTTTAAGCCTGTAAAGAAAAAAAGAAAAAAGAAAAAAAAAACATGAAAGGTATTAAAAACTCATGTACCAAAAAAAGTACCTAAATTTAATAATTCGCTATAAATATAATCGGATCGGAATAATCGGAAATCTGTAAAACACGCCAAAGCTGTATGAATTTGACTAAGGCTGAAGTACAATGAAAGCAGCTCTTTATGTGTTTTTCCTGCCGGTAACATTTACCTGATTTAACAATGCATGCTGAGTGTTTCTTTTGGCATTGTTTGCTCTATGTTTACTCAGCTGGGGTTATTCTCTTATGTAACATTCATGCAAATTCTAGCACGCAGTGGATTTAAAGTATTAGCATTTTTTACAAGGGCTTTTTGGAGGCTTTCCTCAATAAAACAGAACAGGTAGTTATAAAAAAAATTATTTGTTTACAGCATTATGCATAAAGACATGCATATAAACATGGCATTAAAGAGCTATATTTAAGTCTCATGTCCATATGCCTTTCTATAGCTTCTCTCAAAGATACTCGAAACTAATATTTCAGTGTGCATTAGCTGAGAAGGTGTGATTAAAATGCAGCTAACACCACTGACATGTGTGAAGGTGTTTTATATAGAGTGGGCTGCTTTCCTGGACTCAACAGTGCAGGTTTATGAGAAGTCTTGAAATAATTGCAGAGATGAAACGCCTGGACAAAATGTCTTGACCCTTATCAGCTGACTAATAATACATCCAGCGATCAGCCTGCCTTGTGCTGTTTGATTTCATTACACTGACAAAATATGAATGCGGCTATTCATGCCTACCGCCTGCGCAAATCTGCTGGATTAAATCAGCAAACATAAACAGAGTTAATCAGTTTATTACTAATCAGTTGTTACTTTGTGAGATATAATAACAAACTGTGAGAAATACAGTCACAATTGTTGAACATGAGGTCATTTACTTTCTTAACTCTGGAATGGAAACAAGCTTCCATAAAAATAACTCTAAAACTTAAACTTTATATATGTATGTGTGTATGTGTGTGTGTGTGTGTGTGTGTGTGTGTGTGCATGCACATACATATACAATGTATTTACAAAATAAAAGTAGATAAAAGTAAAATAAAATGACTATCACAGTCTCTTAATAGTCATACCAGGAATAAGTGAAAACCACTGACTAGATCAGTACTTCTGAATATGTTTTTTAGGCAGGATTTTATTGTCAGCTATACCCACCATCGTCCAAGGATATAAAGAGATGGTGAAAGGAAGACAGCATGAAGAAAAGAAGTAAGGGATATTGTAAAAGACAATCTGACACCAGTTCTGCGGTGTTCTTCAGAAACTTGCTACCAGTCAATGTGCTTTTAATTCCTGTGCAGGGTGAATCTGATCTCTGTCCTTGGCCTATAGTGAGTGAGTAAGAGTGGAGAGTGTATCAGTGATCAATAGAGCACAAGAACACACTTACTCACTGCTGTTTACTGAATCACACTCGAAAACCTGTCACACGAAACCTTACGGCTAGTTTGTCAGTGTCTTGATGTCTTACGAGTTGTACTGTGTTTTTGTGTAGTGTTTCAGTACATATTTAGATTTAGATTATATTTATATATCTAGAAATTAGTTGACAATTGATGTGACTTTAAAAGTGGAAATGATTCACACACACATACACACACACGTGCGTGCATGTGTGTGTGTCAATAATTTACACTTTTAAAGTCACATCAATTGTCAAACCTACTGTCTTTTTGGATTGTTTGCTTTCTTTAGTTTTGGACAAGTGAAACTAGAAGAGTTTGATATTTCTGCCCCAACAGATATTGGAAGACCAGTGGATCTAAATGAATAAGACTGACAGCATTCAACAAAATTTTCTGCTCTATTATTTTATTAGAAAAA
The DNA here is from genome assembly GCF_936440315.1 of Barbus barbus. Classification (NCBI taxonomy): domain Eukaryota; kingdom Metazoa; phylum Chordata; class Actinopteri; order Cypriniformes; family Cyprinidae; genus Barbus; species Barbus barbus. Next base: position 25,649,030 of record NC_136750.1, read on the forward strand.
AAGAGAGCTTTTCTTTAGCAAGGCCAATGAAATACACGTGATATTGTGATTGTATTAAATAATCAGCATAGGAAACTGAATGGTTACGATAGCAAGACGTTTGAATTAAATTATCTCTGACATGCACTCAGGTTTGTTGTGGTTTCCAGATTGAAGCTCTGAAAAGTGGCCAAAATCCTGTCAAACTGCACTTGTTTTATGCAAGCTAACATTCCTAGAGTTTAATCTGGGACAGAATTTATACACTCAGCACTGCTTTAAAGCTCGTTAGTGGTTGATAGAATATTTTTCTCATTATGTTTTTTGTGCCTAACATGATTGCTGAGCAGCAACAAACGATAATCTTTTGTAGTTCTGTCTACAGATGAGTCACCTAGACAGGAAGTAAAGTACTCATTTTTTTTTTTTTTTATTATTTATTGTTTTAGCTTTAATGATTTTGAGCCATTTTAGCACACTAAGTCCCAGCCGTGAGCCAAAACACTTTCTGACAACTTGAGCCTCTAAATTCATCCCTCTAAATTCAGGAAGAGTTCAACCAAAAAATGAAATATTGCTTAAAATGTACTCACCCTTGAGCTATCCAAGATGTGGATGAGTTTGTTTCTTCATCAAAACAGATTTGGAGAAATTTAGGATTACATTACTTGCTCACCAATGGATCCTCTGCAATGAATGGGTGCCGTCAGAATGAGCGTCCAAACAGCTGATAAAAACATCACAATAATCCAGTTGACATCTTGGTAAGTGAAAAGTAAGTGTTTGGCATTTTAACTTTAAACCAAAATACGAGTCCAAAAATAATCCATAATAACGTTTTCTCTAGTGAAAAAAAAATCTCCTGTTTAAATACATATTTGTTTAGATTTTTAATTTTTTTTAGGACTGTTTTCACTTGTAAACAGTGCTTGATCTGTGCATATTTCTCTCCTAATTAAGACGAGATTACTTTTTTTTTTTTTTTTAAAGGGGTGTTATGGACAGAGAACACGTGTTACAGCCAAAAGCAAGAATTTGAAGTTAAAAATGTCAGTGTTGGACTTAGTGCTTTCTTACAAACACACAGCTTTTCAAGACATTCATTGATGCATTGAAGTGGTGTGGATTATTGTGATGTTTTTTTATCAGCTGTTTGGACTCTCATTCTGACGGCACCCATTCACTACAAGCAAAGGATCCATTAGTGAGCAAGTGATGTAAATTTCTCTAAATCTGTTCTGATGAAGAAACGAACTCGTCTACCTCTTGGATGGCCTGAGAGTAAGGAGATTTTTAGCAAATTTTCATGTTGGGGGAACTATTTTTATAATGTCGCTACAGCCACAAACAATGAAAATAAAAATAAAAATCAACAATAAATTTCAAGACAATTATTGTTGGACACAGACTGTTTGATGTTTGATGCATTATAGGTTACATCAGGCTAGTGTTAGTGCAAATGACATTGTTTCTCTGTGTTGAGTGATCCATGAAAAGCTTGTGCTACCCTGTCACAACCTTTTACCCATAAACCTTGGGAGCACAGGGTCAAAGGTCAGGCCGATGGTTTCTGAGTGGAGTTGATTGTCAAGTTATTCAAAATATCTGTTAGGTGAGTAAATTAGTTAAACAAGTGGAAAAAACCCCAAAAACGAATCGATCACAAAGATACTGTTCACCATTGAACTTGAGTTAGTGTGCTGTTTTGGTCTGCTTTTCTCAACGCGTTTTTTGGCCTAAGAATGTGACGGTGTATTTACCTACAAAATGCTCATTTAAAAGTCGGACATTAGAATAAGCTACTTTCAGGTACATTGTTTTTTTGTTTAGTTTTTTTTTTATATAATTTATTATTGATGTATATATTTATTTTTGATTGTTATATTATATTTGTATATTATATCGATTGATTTGTTTATTTTTCACTTTATCTATATTATCTGTTGTTGTTGTTATTATTAATATTTTGTAATGTTTTTTTGTTTTTTTTCTCTTTTCTCGAAAGACCCCAATCTTGTTTTGTTTACAAGGGTTTTTTATTCATCTTATGGGCTGACTCACTTGTTATGGTTTTGTTGTCAGATTGTTCAATGTTTCCAAATTTTTCTATTTGCTCAGTTAATCTGACCACTAATATGAAGCAGCCGAGAGAGTGAGATTTATATTTAATGCTTTTTCTTTGGTTGAGTCTGAAATCTGAAAACAATCTGAGAGCGTGAAATAATAACATGATCTTGAATATTACTTTGACTGTTAGAATAACACTTTACAATAAAGCAACATTTGTTGCATCAATTGCGCAACTTCAGTGCTATTTTTTTTCTTCAAACTTCTTCAAAATGAAACCTATGTTTCCGGTAGGTTTTTTTTTTTTTAGGAGACATTTAGTTTGCACTGAAAAGATAAGATTTGAATATATTTTCATCTTATTACTTCAGTTAGCCTATTTTTTTTTTTTCTCCAACATCAAAATGTAACCTATGTTCCCTGTAGGTTTTTTGTTACAGTTTGATACAAAGCTATTAACATATGAATCAGTATTTATTATTATTATTAATAATATATATTTTTTTAATTCACTTATCTTTTGAGGCTGGTTATTTGTCACCTATGGTATCGATTTAGTATCGATACCGAGGTACTACATTCTGGTATCGTACCGAAGCCAAAATTATGGTATCGAGCCATCCCTATTGTGTAGAGGTAGATCCTGCATTCAATTTATATTTTGATCTCGCTATTCGGGGAACAGACACAGTCTGTATAGATTGGACAACGCAAGTACTTCTATATTTTAAGTGGGTAGAACAAAAGTCAGCATAGCAGTTATTTGAGAGTTGGCTTACTAGTCAGATGGAGCGTAGCGTCCTGGAGATGTTGTCCGACAGGAGTTCTGCTCCGACTCTGCTGGGGTGCAGGCCATCAGCACGGAAAAGCCTAGGACGCTCCCAGAAAAGATTCCAATTATTAACAAAGAGCAGTTTCTGTTCTTTACACCATGACAATAACCATTCGTTTAAAGCAAAAAGTCTACTGAACCTTTCGTGTCCTCGTCGATACGTGGGAAGCGGTCCTGACACGATGATCATCGTCGCGGGCGATGTGCTGCGTACCGTCTCGATCAGGCTCCTGAGGTCCCTCTTCAGTGTCTCTGTCTGCCACAGCTTGGTGCCGTTAACCCCCGTGTGCAGCACGACAGCACCAATGCTCTCGTTGCCCTTCAGGATCGCGGGTACCTGCGCAGAAACATCGAGAACCTTCAGCTAACATAGCACGGACGTGCCGGACAATGAAGCTTCCGACGATCACAGCATCGCGTTCCGTCTCGCGGAGGGGAGCGATGCGGTTCCGGGTGGAGATCTCGAAGACCGGAGGCGGCGGAGGGGGAGAGGTCATCACCCAGGGCCTGGCTCGCGTCTTCCGCTGCTGGTGCACCCAGGGTCCGTGGCATCCCGGCGCCGGAGTGAAGGACATCTGGGAAAATCGCGTCCTGGGTGCACAGGGTCACGGAGTAGAGGTGGTGGGAGTGTTAGCAGTGTTCTGTATACTTACCCCGGACTTGTAAGCATCAGCCTGGAATGTTTCCAGCAACGGCTCTCCGCTCTCTCAGCTGGGCCTGCTTCTCCACGGCCTCCAGCTCCAGCTGCACCGAATGCAGCTCGAATGTGTCCTCACCTGCACTCAAAGGTAGACACAAATCCGCCATTTAAGCAAGTAACAGTGAAACAATGGTAATGTGTGTGAATAGAGTATTAGCAATGTAAGCGAGATTAGCGGCAGCCACGCTGCCGATGCTAACGGGCTATGAGCTAATAGCAGACTCGAGAAATCAAAATAAAACTAGTGATAACAAGGCGCTCTGATTGGTTTTGTTTTAGAATGCTATAGGGGATATATTCACATGTTATAGAAACGAAAATGATAGTGTATAAAATTGTTTTTAAGATAGAAAATAGACGATAAAGAATCATGATGGAGCTCAAACTCAAAACACGCAGTCACAAATCAGGGCATACGTACGTGTACAATTAAGACGCTTCCTAAACACAGACATACAAATGTATCCTGTGAATGAAGCCATCACTCCACAGGTGTGTGTGTGTGTTTTCAGCGTGTTGTGGCAGCGCTCAGGTGAAGAGATATTGGGCATAAATCAGCTGTGAGCTGCACAGGTAGTCATTACCCCCTCAGAGGTAACAACTGTTTCTCTCTCCATCATACATTCCTTCTTCCCTTCTTCCCTCAGGACACTATCAATATTCCTCTCTTGTCACTGGCATAAAGGAAGCTGCTCTCTCTCTCTTTCTGTCTGTCAGCTCTGCCTTACACATCTGGAGCAGTGTAATTGCCCTGTAATATTCTGCCAAACACAGCTTGTCACTCCTTGATATCTCAATCCTCTACTTTTTTCCATGACATTTGTGTTGAGAAGTCAATCCTGTCAGCTCCTGTGTTCAAACGCACTCAAACATACGTGTGTGTGTTTTTGTAGCTTATATGCAGATAAATTATTCAAATCCGCTCAAAGGATTCTCTATTATATAAAAAAATACAGTTTTTCAATAGTCCTTGTTTATAATATTTACATGCTGTTGTTTCAAAGTCTTCTTCTCTTCTCTTTTTTTTTTTTTCTCTTTTGTTCAGCAAGGAAACATTAAATTGATCAAAAGTGACATTAAAACATTCATGAAAATCAAATAAATGCTGTTCTTTTGAACTTTCTATTCATCAATTAATTCTGGGGGGGATGTCTCAATTTCCAGAAAAAATATTTAAAAAACTGTATTAAAAAAAGCTTGATTTCAGCTTTGACAATAATTTAAAAAAATGTTTCTTGAGCAAGTCGACATATTGAATGATTTCTGAAGGATCATGTGACACTGAAGACTGGAGGAATGATGCTGAAAATTCAGCTTTGCATCACAGGAATAAAATTTTAAAATATATTAAAATAGAAAACAATATTTTAAAACTGTAATAATATTTCACAATATTATTTGCAAAAATGGAAAAAAAAAAATCTTGCAGACAAACGGTAGTATTTATATACACATATTTTCTCAGAATGCATTTCCCAGAATAAATTCTACTTCCTGTCATCCCAATTCAACTTCCTGTGGAGTAGGCCAATTCAATTTAATGTATTTGTTTTTCATGTCCATCTCACTACTATTATCTGCTTACATTGATATCTATTACTAAAATGAAAATACTTGTCTGCATCAGTTGATACTAGGCTTGATACTAGGAAAAAGAAAATTTTTATTTAGTAGCAAGAATCACAACTGGCCTCTAGTTTTCCACTGGTTTCTTGCGATAGGTGCTCCAATTTGTTCTGTGTATTAAATAAACCATGAAGCTTCAAAAACTCTCAAACACACGGTCTGAAATATTCATCAGCTTTGTTAACAAAAAGAGAGCGAGAGAGCAAGCGCTCTTATAAACTCAACAACAGAACCGAGAATAATAGATAAGAAACCATGCTCATTTCTCCCTTTTCAATGATAAATTAATTCAAGCAGAATACTGTAAAACATCCATTCCACATGAAGATCATATAATTATCTATATCCGTCTTTTCTCCTCTCCACAAAACCGTAGGCTTGCCGTAAGGAATTTGTGAACCCTGTGTGCCAGATTCACTGCGGGAGAGAATCACACAAAAACACCCAATGCAACTACTGATGATACAACCACAAATTCCTCAAATACTCAGATCTCAGCTGGAGCAGAAGCAACTTTATATGGTTATGATAATGCTGCTTGAAATGGTGTGTGCTTTCGCTCCAGGTCTCATAAATCATCTTTTTGTCTTTGTCCTGTAGAGGACACGGTCATCGTGTGTGTCCACTGGGAGAGTGTAAGATACATTATAGTTTGAGTCAGGACACTCATATGTGCAAACATGTGCACTTTCTGGGATCAAGAGTGGACTGACCTACAACAGAGTCTGTATTATGGGTTGCGCATCTAGTCAATTAATTCTACCACCATACAATGCTATAGGTCTGTATCAAACATTCATTGTACTTGTCAGTTGCACAAAATCAATGTCTACACAACTGTTCAGCATCATATGCGCATACTATGGTTTTATACTCAACTTTACCTGAAGAAAGTGCAGCTAAAGCACTTTAAATTCACTAAGCATATTGTATTATTGGTTTTGTTAAAGCACCAGCTTTTCACAGAAAATGTGATGTTGTAATGATGAAATGAGCAGTGAGCAATACTAAACAAAGGAGATGATTATAAAACATTTCAGATCACAGTCCAACCCAACACGTGGTAGCTGGGAAAAAACATCTTTACTTTCATAAGCTGGCAGCCAACATTGGTAAAATATGCAAAATCAGAGCCAAGTAGCAAAACTGTGGCCCAATTTAGTCTTGACATCTTCCAAAAGACTAGAAGGAACATGAATGACTGAGGCAACCACGCTGATTTCTACCAACAAAACATAGAGCTTGCCCATCAGGTCAGACTTGCTCTTTTGTGGCCTTCAGGTCATATGTTGACTTCAAATCATGTAAGATAAAATTTAGAAGTTGAATGCAAGTCGTAATTATGAATGGGATTTTCTTTAGTTTCCAAGTTGGGGGCGTCATTGAAAAAACATGTAGGATTATTAATTATTAAAGTTAATGTTGTTTTTTTTTCAATGAATCTAAGTTGCAAATACAAAATACCATAGCATTGTACAATTGCAATAGAATAATTATTCGATTTACAGAACCTTTATAAATTGAATAAAATAACAAAAAAGCATAAACATACCCTATGCGCATTCTTTAGTCATCATTTTGTAGACATAGAGTTAAAAAATTAATAAAAAAATATATTTTGAATTAAATAAAAAAAAAAAAAAATTTATGTACAAAAGGTACATCACCATTTTGATCCAACTAAAAGTTATTTGAACACACCTGATGACGTAATTGCTCAATATTTTTATGGGATTAATTTTCCATCATGCTCTGTGGCTGCGTGTAAATGTGAAACAAAACAAAACAAAATAAAATAAAATAGGGAAATTGAAAAAAAATGAAGACAAAAAGGTAAAAAAATAAATAAATATTAAACTTTTTAATTCCAACCAAAATTTACGTTAATTGTAGTTTTCCTTATAAGTAGCAGTATTTAAATATATGATTATTGGCAAAGACACTCATTTATACAGACAACACCCAGCTGAGCCTAATCTATCCGATTTGAACCGCTCATGCTCTTTCTGTCTGTTTCTCTCTCGTTCCATCAACCAGCTCCACCTTTGACCTGCGTCAGCTTGAATCAGAACATCTTTGTTAATAGATGCTCTTGTATGGTTAAAGAGCTCCAGCGATTACCACTACATGAGAGCATTCTGCTTGTCTTGGCCGTGGCGGGAGGTACAGGAAGAGACAGCGGTATTACTCACGACTTTAGCACTGATAAATGAGCTCTCTCATCAGCCCAGAAACAGTCATTTCCATTTCATTGCACTCTGCATGTAGTTGTCACTGCCGTCCGCGTCCGTGCCCCGAATCAGACAGAAAGCCCTTTTTGTCAAACCCAGAGCAAAGACGGATCCCGTGTTGGTGTTCTGGCATGATGTGGTTCATTCAGGACTTGTTTACTTGTGTAAAATTACTATTAATTAGGTTTATGTGTGGATTTGTGTGTGCGATTGTGACCTACTGACCTTGACTTCCTCAGCAGGGCACCGCATGCACTATTGACCAAACGGTGGAGATGAGAAGTCCTGATTGGAGAGGAGCCCTCACCTTGAAAACACAAGCACACATGCTTCAGGCGGTGAGGTTATCTGAGGTCATGCTCTATTTTAAAGTATGTGTGAGGAGTTCACTCCCTCTCTAACCTGATCTGAGGCAGCTTGACCTCAGAGAAACACCGTCCGGCAATGAATCTCTCAGATCAATCATAACAGCAGTGCTGCGTGACTCTCGTTCAGATGGGATACGAGATATAACTGTGCGTGGAGTGTGTGTCTGCGCGTACATGTGATTATGAGGCTGTGGCAGAGATATGGGGTCAGGTCGTTTAATCTATATTACATCACAAGTATTGAACTCTTGTGTTTAACCCTTAAATGGTTTTTGGATCCTGAGGGAGACAGATATTGGAGAGCCTGGGGGATGAACAGTGAGTGAGACAAAAATAACATACTTGGAATAAATACTCTGGTATAAACACTCCATCTATACCTAAACATAAAATAACAAGATATACTATGAAATTAAAAATGAAACGCAATAATTTAATTACCTATTTGTAGTGGTAATAGCAAATAATTGTCTGTGGTATTTTGTGAATAAAAAAAAATGGCTAAATACATATGATGTTATATTAAATCATAAAATACTGAAGTGAAGACAATGAATTGAATATATTATATCTTGCTGCCTGTGCCATAGCAAATTATTATTATTATTTTATTTTATTATTATTTATAGTTTTTTTTGATAGCCTTAAATTTGTCTATTTACAATTACAATTCTACTCACCACAAACTCTTTTCATATGCTATCATATACCTTCAGAATACTTAATATATAGTGCATGAGTCATATGGACCAATTTTTTGCCACTCTTGGAGCTTGACAAGACCATGGTCAACATAAACAGCTAAATCTCCTTTTGTGCTCACCCGAAGGAAAATAAAATACTTGGTTTGAGTGAATTGGAGAAAGGAAGACAGAATTTTCAGTTAAGTAGAAATAAACAACAGTTTATTTCAACTCCATGGTAATTTTAAATATTGTCATATGCCGTAAACAAATTACCTACAGTAAGACACTTTGCAAAAATACAAAAATATTGTAATTTTATCAGTGAAACATAAATGCTTGATTAAAATGTAATTTCGAAAGAGAATTCTATGTAAATAATCCTAAAGCATGCACAATCTCATGTACAAATAGTATACATATTTACATACATTCAACATGAATGCTATTTTATTCTTGGTTAAAATTAAATCGCAATGAACTGGTGTTATGTTGCTTTGAAAAACATCCCAATCCAGACATTTTTAGACTGGAAAAATCTTTGTTTTGAACATTGTATATAGATTTACAGGAATATCATTTTAGTATACCATACCTTGCCCTTAACAAAACTAATAGATTCTGACGTATGTTCAAGATGACTGGTGTTCAAGTGGGTATTTTTGCAAAAGGTTAATTTTTAAATGGTAAAGAATCTGTGCTTTACTTTTTTAAGGGACTAATCCAAACGAAAACAAGATGAATGTGTCATTTCACTGATATTTCTGAATTTTTTTTGCTTGACTGGTCAAGAGATGATGCATTTCTGTCTTTGTATTTGGTTTAGAGTTCATTTAATCCACATCCAGAGGCTCCATGGGCATTGTGACCCGTCTAACCTCACACTCGATTCCAGGCCTCATTGGTGCCTCTAATGGTGGCGTCGGTTCCTGTTCTTGCGGAGCTCTTGAACGTGCTTCCATTTGCCCTTCTGTTTTTGCTTCTTCTCTTTGTGCCAGAGAGTTTCGCAGTACTCATCCAGAGAGCGTACAGGGACACTCAACATGCGCAAGAAGTCCTTATAGCGCTGGCGAGGTTGGGTCACGGACGGATTTTCTGATGATTCCCGTGTAGCAGGTTGGTGTGCTTGGATCTGTCCGTGGTCCAGGACGTGAAGAGAGAGGTGGAGGAGGGTACGGGTGAAGCTGTGCTCCTGGGAGGTGCAGAAGTATGAACCTGCGTCGCTACGCTGGAGCCAACGAATCAGCAAACCTCGCTCGGTTATCAGCACACGCTCGTCCGGTTTGATCTGCAACAAATACACAGAATTACTGATTCTTTCATAAAAATCAACCATATCAACAAATACTTTCTTGGACACACACAGACAAACAGTGAATTTATGTGTCACTTGCTGGGTTTATTCTCATAAATCATTCTGCACAGGAGCCCACAGCAAGACTCCTTCAAGGTCAGAGATCAGTCTTTAACCTCTGTGCTCCGTTTCCTGCTGACCTCATATTACACCATCTGATTGATCATTAGAATCTTATTAGACAAATGAGACAAGCTGACCACATGTTAATGCTAACGAGTGAGAAAGAAGAAAATGGGGGCAGAGTGGTGTTATGCCCTTGGTCTTGTGATTTCAGGGTCTACTTTCAACTTAAAAGTGTTCGCATGATCTACTGCACTGATCTATATCCAAGGTGTCCATCTTTCTGGTGACCTCTGACATAGGAAGTCCTCTGTGTTAAGTGCATACTTTTTTAAAACTTTGTTTGTGAAATCACTTTCACTTTGTTTGTGAAATCTGATTAATTCATACGTATCAAAAATTTGTTCATCACTTTAATCCACTTGATTCATCATTTAAAAAGTCCCTGTGTATGGTATTTTTTTATAGTTTTGTAGCTTTTAAGTAACTTTTTGTTTACTCAGAGTGCAAAAAAACATCTTCCAAATCAGATCTTTACCCATATATGATACATCTATAATAACGATTTATGTTTTAGAAGTGTCTGGTCAGATTTCACAGGAAATTTCTAATTATTTGCATGCTATTTGCCCATCTGTGTAAACATTGTGTTTCTACACAGAAAAAAGTAGCTCAGGCTGTGGGTAGCGTTAAGATGAAAGTTTGTTGTCGTAAGAAACAAGAAAAATTGACCACGGATCATTCAAAATAACACATTTTCAAAATAATGTTTGTAAAAGCAGCAACAAAAAAAGACGAGATGTTCTATATCCATCTGTGCACCGATGCCTCGAACCACACTCATCTATGCAAAGTTATTCAGTAAGAGGCATGCAGATTTAGTTTTAAATCATAATGGGCCAAAGTTATATAGTGTAGCTTTAAATGTTGCTGATATCACTTTTTTTTTTTATTTTGTTGTATAAATCAAGCTGATTTAAATTCCTTTATTCATCAAGCAAAAAAGAGCTGTTTTCACAGATTTCGATTTAGTTTCACTGAATCATTTAAAATAACTGATTCAAACTAACAATTTATTCATAAATAAGTCATCTCCACCATTTTGAGTCATGCTAATATTTTCTTATATTTTCTTTCTGTAAATATCAGTTTTCCATCTTTTTACCTCCCTTCCCTTCCGTTCATAGCTGCTGTTTTTGAGCCTGCTGATTTCTCCTGCTAGTCACGCTGTTGTCGTGGACTAAATTAATACAGCTGTGCAGTACGAAGAGGAGGGAAAGAAAGCTTCAAAGACACAGAATCCATGTAAAACGCACACAAACCGCTTACCGTTGCATTGATTTATGCTAATCTCTCTGCCATCTAAAGGACACTTCAGGGACATGCAATATTCATGATTGCACTAAACAACTCTTTATATTTGTATTTTAAATTTGGAGTGCGACTTTTAAGTGATACCTTGCAGAAACGTGTCAGGAATGAGAGGAAATAGGGCGGTTTCACACTGTCTGCAGCACCTGTGACAGCTGGAACAAAAGCATAAAGGCTAAGGGCACATGAGTGTCAAGATGAAAAGCGTGTGTATGTCATGGAGATGTTCTGGTGTGGCTGTGTTTTAAGTGAATGTGTGTGTCTGTGTTTTGTATCTCAGCAGTATATCTTGGCGTGTAACTCCCGCTGAAGGTTTTACTGGGGGGCAGGAGGAAACTGGCCTCTGATCACAGACGCAGGTTTAAGAGCAGCATCGGTCTCAGTGCTGGGCCAAAGGCATTAAAACCACGATACGAGGCCTCTGTCTGTCTGTGGACCCACCGCACAGCGCTGGGTCTGGCTGTGGGTTTTGAGAAAAAGAGAGAAGGTCTGGAACCTTCAGCACAGGATCTGTCTCACATCTCACATATGAGCTGGCCTGCCGGTGACCCAAAGTCCTATGGGAAATTATATTTAGTTGTAAAAGGGGGTAGTGAAAATGTATAGAGGCATGGAAGGAAAAAGAGGGAGAGAAGGAGCGAGAACAGTCCTGTTTAGAATTGTGAGTCAATAACAGGTTCTTATTCAGATTTTTAAAACAATACTGGCAAGATTTGCATGATGTTTGTTTCTGTTAATTGTTCCAGAATGTCAGCATGTCATAAGAAAATATGCTGCATACTTAATGCGTTTAAACTTTAGACTAAAACTTTGCTGTTGTCATGTCAGCCCTGCATGATTTGGATTTTATTTGAAATATCACATTTTCAAAATGTAATTATTCAAATGACTTAGAATTAGCAAACAGTAAATCTGTTAAATGTGAAACAATCAAATTTAATTAGTCGAACATGGTTCAAATATGGCAAGATCAAGCAAGATTAATTTAGTTAAAAAGTATGAGATTGGTTTGCATAATAATTTTGATTTGTTGCAATTAATATACATAAATCTTAAACATAGGCCTAATTATTTTTAAGTGTGTGTGTATCACCTTAGCATGCCTTTAGAATTTTTTTTTTTTTTACAACAAAATCAATCCAAGATTAATTTTTTTAAGAATTACGTAACAAGTGAATTGTTTTTATAGAATTGTTAAAGAGCTAAAATCAGAATTAGAACCAGAATAAATAAATTCTTTACAATCCCATCCCATAGTTCTCTTGTTGTGTTCTCAGCTATGTGGGATATGAAGGGTCCATTTTGTTATTGCAACCAGATATCTGATCACTCGATGAACATTCACACAAACACCCAAGCGCTGTTTTCTCTTCTATCATCCATTGTTGTCTTTTACGAGGTGAAGTGTGGGCTTATATTTTAAGATTGCACCACACGTGAGAGATTGTGCGTGTGTTGCAGGTGTTTTGGCCAGCTGCGTGGTAGGGAGTTGTTTTGTGCTGTGGGAAAGACAGGAGAAAGAAAGGAAGAGAAGAAAAGCAGGAAGGGAAACTAAAACAAAACAAAGCATGCTGCACAACAAGAGCAGCATGCGCTGATTTGTGACTGTGTGTTTTGAGTTTGAGCTCCATCAAGTTGATTCTTTATCGTCTATTTTCGATCTTAAAAACAATTTTATACGCTATCATTTTCGTTTCTATAACGTGTGAATATATCCCCTATAGCATTCTAAAACAAAACCAATCAGAGCACCAAACATCCTGGGCTGATGCTCACAAGTCCGGGGTAAGTATACAGCACGCTGCTAACACTCCCACCACCTCTACTCCGTGTGTTTCTCTGCACAGACCCTGTGCACCCAGGACGCGATCTTCCCAGATGTACTTCACTCCGGCGCCGGGACGCCACGGACCCTGGGTGCACCAGCAGCGGAAGACGCGAGCCAGGCCCCGGGCGACGACCTCTCCCCCTCCGCCGCCTCCGGTCTTCGAGATCTCCACCCTGAACCGCTTCACTCCCCTCTGCGAGACGGAACGCGACGCTGTGATCGTCGGAGACTCCATTGTCCGGCACGTCCGTGCTACGTTAGCTAAAGGTAAAGTGCACACTCACTGATACCCGCGATCCTGAAGGTCGACGAGAACATCGGTGCTGTCGTGCTGCACGCGGGGGTTAACGGCACTAAGCTGTGGCAGACAGAGACACTGAAGAGGGACTTCAGGAGCCTGATCGAGATGGTACACAACACATCGCCTGCGATGACGATCATCGTGTCAGGACCGCTTCCCACGTATCGATTGCCAAGCTTCGAAACATGCTACCTGTTTCTGATGAAGAAAAGCTAGTTCATGCATTCATGACCTCTAGACTGGACTATTGTAATGCACTGCTAGCTGGTTGTCCTGCATCTTCAATAAACAAGCTACAGATCCAAAATGCAGCGGCTAGAGTTCTTACCAGGTCAAGAAAATATGATCATATTACCCCAATTTTACAGTCTCTGCACTGGCTACCTATTAAGTTCCGTATCATTTACAAAACATTATTACTTGCCTATAAGGCCCTAAATGGTTTAGCTCCTGCGTACCTAACTTGTCTTCTACCACGCTACAATCCAACCTGCTCCCTGAGGTCGCAAAACTCTGGACTTTTGGTAGTACCTAGGATAGCAAAGTCCACTAAAGGAGGTACAGCTTTTTCACATTTGGCTCCCAAACTCTGGAATAGCCTTCCTGATAACGTTCGGGGTTCAGACACACTCTCTCTGTTTAAATCTAGATTAAAGACACATCTCTTTAGCCAAGCATTCACAAAATGCATCTTATAATCTTGTACTGCAGTTATATCTGATTAAATGTACATTATTATTATTCTTTAGCTTGGGTTGAACAAACCATTTTTGCTTAGATGGAACAGCAGCTACGCTAATTATGTCTCTATTTGTTTCTCTGTTTCTGCCACGGGATTAGCATCCCGTGGTAACTAGGAATTACAGAAACATCAGTCTGAATCCAACCCTTAAATGATCTGAGATGACCGAACACCTGAGAAAAGATAATACCAACCCCTCAGAGGACCTCAGAGGATGCGAATGCTCAGACAACATACAGAATTGCCACATTTTGCCATAAGTTAAATATATTAAGGTTCTGCAATATATAAATATATTGTGGAAATTTAATTTCCTGTAGAGCTGCTTTGCAACGGTTTGTATCGTCAAAAACGCTATACAAATAAACTTGCACTTGAACTTGAAATGCATCATTTTCATCAATGAGACGTGGGACTGCAGGATATTTCTAAAAGCAGGAAACGGCAAGTTGTTTCTTGAATTGCATCTACCCTGTGACATTTGTGCTGAGATTTGACCTTCTGCTGTCATGCCTCCCTATACGTGTCTTCAAGTCTCTCTCTCACACACACATACTCCTGTTGGGATTAATTGTTGTTGAGATGGATCAATAAAAGGATATGCTGATCTACCACACCAGAGTCAGGTCTTGGCCCCCGTCTATTCATCACAGCTAATAAAGACAAGAGCCACCCATGACACAAGGTTAAAATGCCGTCTGTATCCGCTCTATGAACTTTCCACTTCACACATAGCTCCATTACTACTCACTTGGAAGGACTGCTGTTCACAAATGCAGCATAAATCTGTGTTTTAGAAGATAGCACAAATAAACTTCCTTCAGACAGTATAAAGGGACAGGGATATCTGAAAGACGAATGTATTTGTATGTGTTTCTAAAGTATGCATGTCACCCAGGTGCGTGACTCCCAATCGACAGCAGTGAAGATGAGATGAGATTAAATGCGTGGGAGTAAAACATTGAATAAGAGAGATGAATCCACCAGTGAAGGTCACTTCTTGACAGTACTGCTGTGTTCTGTATCTCTGTTTGTGTTCCCTCAGTTTCTGAGCCTCAGGCCATTTTCACGATTACCAGCAGAACTGTTCCAGCTCTCTGTTTGTCTGTTATAACACATTGTTTAGTAAGATGATCTTCAGAATTATGCAACATCTATTTTTCCTAAGCATCAGGGGGTTCCGTTACTGTAAATCAGCTTCTAGAGTGTCTCCAATCATAAAAAGCCTGTGATGTTGAAAATATATTTTTATGAAAGAGGAACTATGACTGGAATACACCCAGGCTATACTTTATACATTTATGCTAAGTGATGTTTAAAACACTGCCAAACAAAACAGTCATTTTTAACTCCATTTTATGGTACAATCATTCATTTTGAATTTTTTATAGTTTTGTTAATATGGTTCAGGTAAACAAAATAATTGATCATATAAACAATTCACCAACTAATTGTATTCTTTGCATTCGATCTAAAGTAAAATACTGAAATATATAAATAATAAATACTTATGAAATATTTACTTTTGTAGTGTAACTAACTACTTACTACCTGTCCAAAGAAAGAAAGAGAGAGCTAGGAAAGTGTGTGAGTTACACACACACACACACACACACACACACACACACACACACACAAAGGCACAGACTGAGACAATGCTTGTTGATTATACCTCTTGACGGTGGTCCGCTCCTGGCTTCAGTATGAACCAGCGGATCAAGGCCTGCTGGGATTTTGAAACGCACTCAAGAAAAGAGGAGTTACTCTCTACTCCATACAACACCTTCTCCTCGACATTCCTCCCTAACACTGTCAAAGATAGAGAGAGAGAGAGAGAGAGAGAGAGTGATCAGCAAATCAGAAAGACAGTAAAGGTATTTTTTGGGTTCGTGTTGCGATCCATTAGGTGAGCCCCACAGGACAATGCAGCATCTTAAAACAAAACAGAGCTTTTAGTGCTTTTATGCTCCATATGCACACACACACACACACCCCTCATATGCCTCCTTACCATCCTCTGTGTCCCAGCAATGGCTGGATGGGTCTCCATGTTTGATATCCTGCCTTCTGGCCCTCCTGTAAGCACAAGTAAAAAGCCTTGTTTAGATTCAGATTCATTTTGATTATATTGTAGACTTCTTAAACAACAAAAATATTTAACGAGCTGCTGATCAATTAAGGCATATACATCTTAAGTTTTTAATATTGTTCAGCATCCATTCATTAATATTCGAACATAACCTGTCAGTATAACATTTTCAGATACAGATTTTGTATAATGGATATGCATTTTTCTTGTTATGCCAAGCTATAAAATATTTTATTGGGTAGAAACGGTGTGTGAAAAAATATTCTTTAAAGGGGTCCTATTATGCTTTTTCACTTTTTGAATTTTAGTCAGTGTGTAGTGTGTATGTTTGGCCATAAAACGATCTACAAAGTTACAAATCTCAAAGTCATGCGATCTCAAAGGGAGATATTTAAAAAAATAAAAAAATAAAAATTCCTTATTGAGAAAAATCACAAACAGCTGGAAGAGTGGGTCATGGGGTCTATGAATATTGTTGTGTAGACAAAGGAAGGCCTAGAGTCAAAAAGGTTGAGAACCGCTGGATAAATCAATCATAAATCCAAAATAGCAAGAACAATTAAAACAAAGAAATACAAACTGGCTGATCTGAAGTTTAATCTTCAGAACAAGAAACTGCAGTCATGCTATGTATTTTATTTCATTTTAAACACAAAAGCAGTACCACCATGATTTTTCTAATAAAAATACCCTCAGCTCTTTCTGTAGTACAACAAACTTCAGTGAATCTTAATGAAGCCACAAAGCATATTCCAAACAAAGCCATCTGACAGCCAAATAATCTCCAAAACAATCTAAAATTCCTCTCTCTGTGTGTCTCCCTATCTCTCGCTCGCTTTCTCTGCAGGACTGACCTGGCCTCCTTGCGTCAGTGGCGGACCGGAGAGCCAGGGAGAGAAAGGGCATGAAAACTTCTCTGGCAGCTCACATACATCATCTCAACAACAAAGCAACTTTAATCAATTTGCCTGTCCAGTCCAGTCCCACTACACCCTATGGCACAGGAAAAATCAAATATTTATCATTTTCTTCTCTGTGCTGAACTCCAGGAAACAACTCACCCTGGAGAAGTAGGTCAGAAAGAGGGCACCACAAAACTCTCTCTCTCTTTTAACTTTCTGCTATGCCAAAAACCACAGGGCACCAAACTGTACACGGTGCACATCTCAGGGATATCGTAGGACACATGTGGCTTTGTGTTTTTGTGTGTGCCGATAAGAAGACAGAACAGTTAAACAGAAGTTCTGACTCTGTGAATCAGTCAAGGCTTTGCATTGACTCTTTGGGACAATGGCTTTATCGGTTCATGTGTGTGTGTGTTACCTTTTGGACGCTGGAATGTATCTGGAGCACTGAGTGCCATCCCAAGCACAGTAGGGGTCTCTAGCCAGGCAGCATTCTGCACAGCCCTGCCCATAAATATGGCACCTGTGAAGGAACACCTGCACCAACCCGTCGCTTCCTCCAACAAACAGCTGCTGCTGCACACACAAACACACATACACAAAGTACTAAACCAGGTGCAATGACAAAAAAAAGTGCTTACTGGAGCAAACTCTCTAACAGTGTTATCAATCAGCATAATTTGTCTTTTTGGTCAAACAAACTCTAAAAAGAAGCATGTGTACACGTGACTCAGAGAAATAAGAAAACAACAATAAGCACAATAAAAGTTGTGGTGCTATTGCTTTTCTCTCAGCATGAGTCTGAAAAAAAATCAGGCAGTCACAGCAGAGCTTCCCGTAAAACACCCTTGTAAAAGCAAATGCTGTTCAGGAACTTATTTGAAACCATTTTCTGATTTCAAGTGGTAGCATTCACCGTAACAAATTAGAGTAAAGTGTAGATTAGATAAATGAGAGTTTTCATCCAAACCCTGTATTATCCATACGATTTCTTATCTCTATTAATCCTCCGCTATTAAAAAGAAAAAGGCCTTTAAAAAAAATAATAATTGTGGATAGAACTGGTCAACTTAACCATGAACTCCAAAAGATACTAAGAGATAATTGGACAAATGGGAGTGTAAAGGGAAAATGAAAGGAATGGCCAAAAAACAGGAGAAACAGACTTATCTGTGAGACTCTGATAAAACAGTACAAACAATGGAGGCCATAACACATCTGTTATGAGACTGAGGCTTGAGTTTGATTTTCTTAAATATAACAAACAGTCTTGTAGAATGTCTAAAACAGCTGGCTGATTAACGCTGCCAGTCAATTCTTGAGGAAATCATTTATGAAATTGATAATGTTCTTTCTTTATTTCACAAGCTAAATATTTAGTTTACCAGAACCAAGTTTGAACTTCTGTTCTTACCTGCTTTGAGGAGATTTCCATGTTGAGGACGGGTGAGGGACTCTGGATAAATGAATGCACCAATATTGTTAGAAGGTGAACTTTTTGTTTATTAGTGTTTTTTTTTTTTATATTGTTTTCATTTGTGCGTTGTTTTTCATTGTCCTCTTTGCAACGTTTACCTTGAACACCTGAAGCTCCTCTAAGATGATCTCCTCTGTGGACCAGTTTTCTTGAGTGATGCTGACAACCTTCAAAACCGATCCCGTATCTGTACAGACACAAAAGCACACATTTTTGTATCTTAAGCTGTACTGCCATCTGCTGGTTGTTTTACAAGAAAAATGTTTTTGTGTGTTTTACAAGAAAATACTATTTCAGTTTTTCTGCTTCAAAACTTCAAGTTTAATTCAGTCTGTTACAATGTGTAATTATTTGTGAAATTTCCAAGCAATTTCTGAGTGAAAATTTTTCTACACCAGTATTTTTTTTCTGTGTACAGAGTTTAAAGTATATCAAACCTTTAATGCATTTTGGACACCACAGTTATGTAAAACAAGCAGAATGCTGTCAATCGCTGTGTCTCATTTAGAAGGCTGCGTCCTCCAAAGGTCTCATTCGAAGGGTGTATGCGTCATCGAGGCTGTCTCATTTCAGAAAAGCAAGTAGGACACTCCGAATGCAACCTTCGAATTCGTCCTTCTTTCACAGGAATTCAGAGGATGCATAAGTGTATCCTTCGCTGCTACAGATAACCCACAATTCTTTGCGTCGCCATAAACAACCGTCGTTAATTTGAAAAATGCCGGCGCCGGCAGATGTACACACAAGCGCAAATGTAGTCTTTTCAACTTAAAGTGCCTCCAGTAAAAATGGATAAACTTTGTTCTTAATATCCTCCACCTTTTTTTCTCTAACAGATGTCTGTTGTATGTACGCTGCAGCTCCTCAAACATTGAGCAAAATAAAACAATAAAATCTTCTTTTTTTTTCAAATTACTTTCCAAATTTAGAAATAAATTTCCTTCATTTAAGTAGTGTGAGAGCACAACGATGCTCTAATGTGCTAGCAAATCAACGCGATACTTCCGGGTTCCTTTAGCGCCCGTCATACGAAGGCCATCTCGTTTAATTCTAGGTTGAGGACACTTCGTATACGTTACGCATCCTACAAAGGATGCGACCTACAGAGGATTTGACCTCCGGAGGACGCAGTCTTCTAAATGAGACACAGCCTTTGTAGCCACTTCACTAGATCATTAAAGCTTTTTAAAATACTAAAATAAAATATGCATCATATTTTCTTAATTGGTGCAAAATGCAACATTATATCTAATTGTTACATATCACTAGTAACCTTTGTGTTGTCTTTTTTACCTGTGCCCAAGAACATAACAGCATACTGTCCATCCTCAGCTGCCACGCGGTCCACTACAATCTGAGTAAGCCGATACTCCGTATTGATACGAGTGAAAATCGGCCGGCCCGTCATTGGGTGCACAGAGCGGTACATTAGCGGGTGCAGCCGTATAAAACTGATGACTTCATCTGGAAAGTCTTTAGTCGTTTTTATATGAGGATCATATGTCCGACTGGGGCACTGCGAAAGAAAAATAAGATTTAAAGACAGTTATACATTTTTTAAATATAACAGCAAAAAATCCTGGAAGTAATAACAAATATGCACTCAAATGAAGAAATGTAATTGCCTTTGGCATCAAAATAAATGATGTGTTTGTGTAAACCAGGAACATCCAATCATGCTCCAGTATGGCCAGCGTCCTTCAGAGTTTAGCTCCAACACACAATGCCTGGGAGTTTTTGGTGAGTCTGAAGATCTTTATTAGCTGGCTCAGGTGTGTTTAATTAGGGTTGGAGCTAAACTCTGCAGGACAGTGGCCGTTCAGGAGCAGGTTTGGACACCCCTGGTGTAAACAGTATTTTGAATCACAAGTAAGTAAAGTATTAGGTATATATATAATGTCATGTCTCCCTCTAGTGGTAATGTATAAAACTCCTCACTCAAAGTGTCAGTGTCTAAAAGTGAGACGATAAACAGCCCTGATAGAGTGTTACTAACAGTGCCTGGTCTTGGGTAGGGGATTCTGCCTTCGTATTCCACCCAGCGATGGTCTGGTCCCTCTTTATGAGCATACGGTCCATAAAACACAGCACGGATATCTTCCATGTTGTAGACACATACAGCTGATCCTTTAAAGATAGAACTGACCCCAAAAAACAAAACAACATGAATGCCACAGTAAAAGAAAGGGCATTACAAATGGACAACTTTATCCAAATAAATATGTTTTTAATTGCTATATTAATCTATAAATTATATTTAAAATCATTTTAAATCAACATTTCACAATGGATTTCAAGCTATGGTACTCGGACCAAAAGCAATGAAATATTGACATGCTCACTGTAGGAGCTGCGTCTCACCTGGTGGTGGTGAACACTCCGTACACCACTGGTGTTCTTTCATCACTGCCAGGGAGGAGAAAGATGTCCTCTGTAATACACACACACACAAAAATCACAATGAACATCTTTTTAAATGCTAAGAAGTGTGATAAAACTGAAATATGTTTTTGTGAGAGGGAGCAGGAACAGAAAACATCACTCACGGAGCTCATCAAAGTGTGTGTCCACTCCATTCGGTCCAGGAATGGAGCACACAAGTCTTGCTTTGAGGAATGTCGTCCACTTGTTGGTAAGACTTCTCAAACCTCCAACATCATTCTGTATGCAAACACAAGAGCATAGAGGGTCTCTTAATTATATCATGCTGAAAGCATGTTTATCATTTAAATCCTAAATTTTATAGTCTTTATAATAAGAGTTAAAAACCAGCATTTAATTCTGATTAGAGCAGCTTATCTAATTAAGCATGAGACTACAAAAAACACAAACCTCTCAGTTATACACAGACTTCAGAGGTACACAAACTCGCACACACGAGACAAAGAAAGAGTTCAAGAAATTGAGAAGAGTGAGTGAAGGAGTTTATAATGGGAATATAACGACCCTCTCTGTGAATTCTCCAAGTGCAGGTTTATGTCTTTAGATGCACAATAGAGCACTGAGAGGTCTTAGAATGAGAAGACATGCTAAGAACACTTAAATGAATCTCCTCATTATAGCCAGAAGGGTTTAATCAAAGGATTCCAATGATTTCACCTACACCCACTTCTCTCCATTATCCTTGTTGAATAACTCACACACTTGAGAAAGGGGGGTGGGGGGGACCTAAAAGAGGTTTAGGAGTGGTGTTATCCAAATTCTTTAATCTTCAAAGATGCTCTCTCTAGTGTTAGGCCAGTTATCCAGTGAGGAATCTGGCCTCGGATAGCTTTACAGCTCACTCCTAAAGCTATAAAAACCCACCCGCTTCAGACCAAGAATTTTGCAATAGAGCTTGGAATTTTTATAGCATGCAGTCCGGGAGGATGAGCCTACAGCATTAAGGAAACTGCTTTAAATCATTGACTTTTTATAATTGCCGGCTGACAGGTGACTTGCATGGACAATTACTTATAATGACTCCAGAGCTCTCTACAATATTTGATTCTGATTGGTCAACTGGAGCATTCTGCATTGAAATATTTTTGCATATCAATAACTGTTTTCAACATACAATATAAACTGCATCATTTATATATTAATCATTTAAAAGTTTGGGGTCAGAAAGATTTTTTATTGCTTCTGAAAGAACTCTCTTATGTTCACCAAGGTTGCATTAATTTGATAGAAAATTCAGTAAACAGTAACATTGTGAAATCTTTTTACAATTTAAACACTTGTCTATTCTAATATATTTTAAAATTGTATTCATTCCTGTGATACAAAGCTGAATTTTCAGCAGCCATTACTTCAGTAATCAGTGTCACATAAAATAAAATATGTCGGCGCTGATAGCCTTGTGGGCAGCACGTCGACATGTAGCGCTGTTACGCTTTGGGCATCCGGTGTTCGAGTCCTGGCTCGCAGACCTTTCCCGATCCTGTTCCCCCTCTCTCTCTCCAACTTTGTTCCCAGTCTACCTACTATCCTATCAAATAAAAGGCAAAACCGCCAAAAATAAATCTTAAAAAAAACATTAATAATAAAATATGTGGTCTCTTTCTTCTCACATGATACAATAATTTTAACTCAAAACAGTATTTAATAAGCAGTATAATGTATAGTCAGACTAAACATTAGTTTCTTCATTAAATAAAAAACAGAAAAAGAAAATCTACAGATGTATTTCCATATGTTTTTGTTTAAAATGCTTGCCATTTGTTTATTGCATTGATTATCCATGTGTACATGCTGAGGGTTTTAAAAGTTCAAAACAAGATTAAATGTAGCTAATGATATTAAATTAAACTGAAGGTTTTTATGAGTAATCGCCACCCAGGATAGCAAACGGCAAAATTACTTCCATCTTCTGTGTGCTTTGATGACAGCCTTGTGGAAGAAACCTTTGTGAAGGGAATTAATTATGCACTTTCTTTAGAGAGCGACCTAGTGAATAGAGTTAATTTCCCACAGTGTTCTTCAGGGATGCAAAAATTATGCATTTGCGGTCAGTGTGATGTTGTTTCCCATAGTTTATCTTGACTTCAGATGAATTCAAATCTGACTTATTTATGGATGGTTTTTATGTAATGCCCCCAGCCTTCATAGTGAACTGTTGTTAAGGGATGGGCAGAACACAATGTGTTAACATGAAGTCACTTAGCAAACTTATTTCGCTACGCAAGGGATTTCCACTGTCATCACGAGCAACGACTTGGGCAGCAATTACATGGCCAGACCTCTGCTATGATTTACCCTGCCTGACAACAGTGGTTTGGTCTGCTTTCAGCAGATCACATCAAGGGGAACGTACCAGGAAGCCTCCCCTCCCAGGGGAAGCACATTTAATCTTATGTGCTAAGGAAGGATCAGAGAGATGAGGTGAGTTCCTCTCTGATCAGGCAGCGTGAGGACAGGTCTTACCCGGCAGATCCGGGCGACACGAGACAGCACACTCTTGTCCGTAGTGCTCCCATCACGGGATGCCTCGCGGAAAAAGAAGTAAATCTTGTCATCGTCAGGGTTGTAGGTGTCTGCGATGGGATGGGCGGAAATAAACTTGCCCTCTGTGGAGACAAAAGAGGGAGCTTTAATTTATTTCTGTGATGCCAATCAACCAATCACTTTATTATACTCACAAGAAAGTGTGGAGGACCATTAACAGAGCTAAGACTCACTGTCTGTCTGTGTGTGTGTGTGTGTGTGTGTGTGTGTGTGAGAGAGAGAGTGTGTGTGTGTGTGTGTGTGTGTGTGTGTGTGTCTGTGTGTGTGTCTGTGTGTGACAGAGTATAAAGACAAAACTGTATCCTACTGTTTAGTGTAAATGCTAGGCATTTCCTTTTAGACTCACAGCAGACTGTTAATGGGTGTTTAGGATTTGAAAATAGACTGTGTGGGTTTAAACTCCATTAAATTGCATCCTCTTTGAGGAAGAAACCAAAGGTGGAAGAAAGACAGCCATTAACTCAGTGACTAGACAATGACTGTATTATATTGGACTCTGCAAATGACTCAGACCCAAATAGAGTGGAGAGAAGAGGAGAGGAAAATGCCACCAGTTGGTATAAAGGATTGGAGTGTTACTACTCTTAGAGTTATTCAGAGTCTAAGCAGAAGATATACTGCATCACATTTAGTTTTTCAAGATATTTAAGAGTTGGATGTCCAAAGATAATATTTATGAGCTATTTGACACTTTTATCGGTATCTCTGAAAACCTCAAGTCGAGTTAATAACAGCCAATGCATTTTTTGTAAACACTGCTAACTCACACACACCTGACCATAAATTTAATCTTCTGTGCTGAGTGATTTGAGGCATTAATTTTTATGATTTAAGGATCTTTTCTTCTAATCATGCGAGTTATGCGAGTTATATATCCTAGACACACAGGCAACGCCTCAAATGTGGCACATTTTAATACCGTTATAACTTTTCCACAGACTGTGAGAATAAATCAGTTTGTGGAATCAGTATATTAATGACTGTGCCTTTGCTATTTTTTGTGGTTTTGGTTTTTCCCATTCTGTCACTTATGTTTTGTATGTGAGCTTATGTGTATGTGTGTGGCCAAATGCTATTTTTATATTCACTAGAATTTAGGGTATACAAAAGTTTAGGGTAAGTAAGAAGAAATTAATACTTTTTTCAGAGAGGATGCATTATTTCTATGAAAAGCTAAATATTTCTATTTCCAATAAATGCTTTTTTTACTTTCTATATTTCACAAAAGGATCCTGAAAAAATATTAAACAGCACAATTGTTTTCAACATTGATTATAAGAGGAAATGTTTTTTAATCACCAGATTAGTATAATAAAACTATAGAATCATGTGACATTGAAGACTTGACTAATATGTGCTGAAAATTTTGCTTTGCATCACAGGAAAAAATTTTTTTTTGAAAAAACATCAAAATAGAACATTTTAAATTGTAATACTATTACAGAATCGTGATGTTTTATTGTATGCTTTGATCAAATAAATGCAGCCTTAGTGAGCATAACTGATTTCTTTCAAAAACAAAAATGCAACATGTAAACCATCACTGCAAAATTCCCTCATTAAACTCATTCAGAACTTTTCAATGACAATACATTCAACCTAAAAACTAAACTAAAAACAGGTTGTATGTCATTCACTGAGTGCTGGTATGAGTGTATTGAAGCAGACTGGTGGGGAGCGCTGACCGTTGATCCAGTAGTCCTCAGAGATGTCTGTGCGAATGTACTGCTGGTCTGGGGGCGGGCCGAGAGAGCGGCTAAACGTGCTGTCCTTACCCAGGAAATCAGACGCTGTGCCAGCATAGAGATACTGATCTGAAAACATAAAAAGGGAGCATCTCAGCATAAACATAGAGCTGCGGTCAGTCGGGCTGTAGGCACGTTTACTACAGCTGACCATAAAGTCATCGGCATCAGCATTCTCTTCTTCTCTTTTCCTCACACATGATATACTGTACAAGCCCAACTGAGCTCATACAATATGTTCCATAAATAAATTACCGTCTCCATAATATCCATGACAGCTAAAATGGGTTTATGTTTTTAGAATCACTTAGCGATTTCTATCTGAGTTATCATTTGATGTTTGGGCCTCCACACTACCTCACCCTTCTCTCTATGCATGTGGTTTGGAGCAAATCTCCAAGGAGCTTGTCACAAAATGTTTTCATTGCATTAAATTTCTTCAAAACTCCTTTAGTGTTTTTTGCAAGTCAATCTTGGAATGAGATGAGGGTGTGTAAATGATGACAATTTTCCATTTTGAGTAAACTATTTATTTAAACTTTCCTAGTTCAGGTCTTTTTATGAAGATTATATTATAGCAATCCAATTTCTGGTAGGAAGGAAGGATCTGTAATGACTAATGGCTGTAATTAATCAAACTGTGTTCAGCTGGAAAAATTCAGACTTCGATACAACCCACAAAAAGGGAACGCAAGAAAAAAAAAAAAGTAAAGTTGACTGTTGAAAAAAAGTACAGCTGGCTCTCTTGACAGGTTGTGACATTTCTCTTCAGCCCTTCATTGGAAACATAATGGTTTAACGGTTTAACTTGAAGCCAAAAACAAATGTCTGAGAGACGGTACAGAGGAACCAGGTTTTTCGTGGAAGAAAGCCGATCATGTGCAAAGAATAAAATGCTCTTTACATCAGGTTTGTGTTTAGAGAAGGAAGATCTGTTAGATTCAGGCTCACCTGTGAGTACTGAAGCAAAAGGCTGGTGTGGATCAAAAGGACATTTCATTCGGCCAGATTCCATAGTGTTGCTGTGTAGGTGCAGCCAGCTTTCCTAATGATTACATGAAACACTCACCATTACTATTTACCATACAGGAGAAATGACTAAACACATTTTCAAGAATAACAGTGAATCAAACAAAAAGAAACTCAATATAACGAGTGGAAACAGTCAATAATTTTATTCCTTGCCTCTTTGTGACCTTTCACCTCTAAGAAAGCACAGGTGGGGTGGAATGATCCAGTACCACAGGCGTAGACATGAGTCCGGTTATAGCTGTGTAAAACTCGAATGAAATTAGCACATTCGGTCTGAGGTAGAGAGAGAAAGAGAGAGAATGTGAGCACGTGAAGTGGTCTTAAAAACTATTTGGATATTTATAACACATTTAGTGTATCAATGTCATTGCATTAGATAGCAGAATATCAAACAAAGTGGTCTTTATCATGAAAGGTATCATCAGGATACTTCTTATGTGTTTCACAAAAAGAATTTCGCAAGATTGCAGATGACAATATAATCAATATTCTGTTTAAAAATACCTTGGTTGACGGGACTGACTTAATACATTCACTAAAAAAACATTTTGGGATGAAGTGATATAATATACACTACTGTTTAAAGCTTGGTAAGAAAACATTTATTTTTATCAATGTTGAAAACAGTTGTGCAGCTTTATTTTTGTGGAAATCATGATACGTGCAGTGAAATGCAGTGGAGGTCTGAAGCAAATAGTTTACAGTTCTCTTTTACAAGACAGGTTTGAGTTAGAGAGGACAGGCTGTGTATTGAAATGTTCATTCAACAGACATATATCTTTACTGATACTTACGAGAGGGTTTTTGCCAGCCAGTATACACATATCCACCCTGTCTCTTGGAGCTGGCCAGCTCAGCTGGAAGTGAGAAACATACACACAAAAAGAAAGTCAATTCAGGTAAAAATACAAGCATCACATACCTTGTCATTTATATAGTCAGCATAAGTGTTTACAATTGTCTCTCATGGAATTGTTTCAGAAAGGTAATTCAACCATGAAGTGTAAACTGTACAAAAACTTTGATTTAGACAAAGATTAAGCTGGGACTCAAAGTAGGATTTTAAACAGAGTTGTGTATCCATTGTGTATTTAACAGATGAAAAGCTGTACACATGAAATACTGTACAAACATGAGTTCTGGGTTAAGCTCACGAGAGGGAGGATGACGTATAGATAAAGAGTGATGAAGGGGCTGCAGGCCCTGTCTCTGCATACATGTTATAAAAAGCTTAAGCGCTTAGCACACACAGGCCTGACCTTTGACATTGACCTACCAGAGCCGTCTCTACATGTAATAAGCAACCCATGATTACACATGCTCGTGAGACGACTTTACATGATGGTGCTTTGAAGATTGGCGTGCCTACCGCAAACTGAAAATGGGCTCAATACGCACGCTCCACTATACAAATGAGAACAAGTGCATGAACAGACAAACACATTACATAAACACACACACACACACAGGTCAACACATCAGAAAGGCCCTTTTTTTGCATTTGAAGCTCTGCCTCCACTTACTGTTTTTGCCATTTTTGGTCATATATTTCAATATATTTATATTTTTGCTGTATGGGTGTCTTTACTTGTATGTGAGAAAGACAAAAAATGTTTTGGTAGGGCCGTCTCAGGAGCTCTGTAGGGTGATGCTGTGGGAATATCTAGATGTAACAGTAAAATAACTGTGAGAACTTCTTAAAGTGAAAGTATAAAGTGAACTAAAGGCACTCCTGAGGCAGAGACACACAGAGACACAAACATACTACTACCATGAATGTATTCATAAGCTAAACATACCCAGAGACTCACACAATGCTATCAGGCATTTTTGTGAGATTAAAAAGGTATAAACAGTTTTGATTTGTTCTTAGTTTAAACCAGATTATGTTGTCCAAGCATAGGAGTATTACCAGTCGACAAGTCAACAGTTTTATAACAAAAAAAGGGAAAATAGTTTTGTCCTCACAATAAAACATGCACCTGTTTGACAAGAGACAGACAAATACATAAAAACATAATTTATTAAATTAATCTGACTTGGGGATAGGCTCTTGGACCAGTAAAGCGACCACCTACGAACAACACTCTGGCAATAAATATTACCACACTGATCATAACAGTACCGTTTGCACTGGCAAGCACCATTTTTCTTCAAAACATCTAGTTTACACACAATGTTTCACTCAAAACTTGCATTTGATATAGTTCTATTCATTAAATAAAAAAGAGGGTTTACTAGAATTACAAGAGAAAAATAAATAAATAAACAAAAAACACTGTTCTAAACTGTTTGGCGAAACAATATGGTCAATCAAGAAACAATAATTGTTGCTTGTGGAAAAAATAATTCTCACATCTGTTGAAAACTGTTTTTTTTTTTTTTTCAAATGAAAGAAATCTGTCAACCAGTCTGAAAGCGAGTGAATGCTCTTCTAAATTATTCTATGGAAAAATGTGTTATGTTTCGCCCCAGACCACACATAGTGTAAAGTCTTTACTTTCCTTTTCACGGAGACCTGATTCTGCATGTCTGCAGGTGTGAGCCTTTTAAGGTGTGTGTATTTACCTTTTTGGGGTGTTTATTTATGTCGTCTGGGTCCAGTAGGTAGATGTGGTCTTTGGCTCCCAGCAGTAATCGGCTTCTCTCTTCATCCAATAGGACTGTCTGAAACCGCTGCCCCTCGCTGGAACCCACAAACGGCACCACGCTTCGAGAATGGATCAGCTCTGAAGAAGGTGAATACGTATTATATGCACAAACATACTAAATAACCTGTGCATCTGAATAGAGACTTGTGCAAGAGCTTTATGTGTGGAGTATGTGCACGAGTGTGCATTTGTCTAAGCATTACAGTGTAGCAATAAATTGAAAATTGTATCATATCACCGCTATTGCCCTCTCTCCTGAATCTCTCATTCTTCTAATATAATGAGAGGCTTCGTTACTTCTATATTCCATATTATTATTCTATAACCTCGGGGCTATCTGTCATCTATGTGTTCTGATTCTATACTGATAAGGTTTCATCCTCTCTTTAAATTCAGCCTGTCTACTAAACCTCCCTCCTCTAGCCCTTACTTCACCTGCCAAACATGAACCAAAAGCTTCTGAGCTGTCTGAGAATTCAGCTGGATCTAATCGCTCCACCTATCAATTCTCACACGTCGACACAGCGGCAGATTAGCTTGACGGTTCATTTGCTGTAGGTTTCATATTTCACTTCTTCTGCTCTCTGAGGGAGCAATGACACATTCTGTAATTCTCGCTGAAGAGTGCCGGTTAACAGCTTAGACAGCTGAGATCAGATTGGCTTTTGCACACAATGAACATATGTCAAAAGTTGTCATGATAACACAAATAAGTTTAAAAGTTCCAGGCTATCAACACCAACATAAGAGAGGTGGAAAATCTGTAAAGGTGACGTTGTTAAGCCTTGTTCATACTCTCTTTGGTACATATACAAGCTGAACTCTCTAGATACATAATTCTTAGGATATTTTTGAAACACGTAATGGCATTGGACTAAAGCACACAGTTTTAGTAGACTTGGACAGAGTCCTAACATTTCTCCACCCTATGTTCTGCTCTCCTTGCACACAAATATAACCATCTGCCAGCAGCCTCAAAGCAAGAAAATCTGGCAGTGTGCACTTAAACAACAAGGAAAGCAGGTCTGTAGATTCGTTTATGTTTTCTGATCCTCTTTTTCTTCTGTTTTGAATTCTGAATTTCACATATACATACCATTTCACATTCATTCTTTCCAGCTCTCAGTTTTCAGCTACCTCCCTGCATGTCTGCCATGTTCATATATATCGTTTAAACAGCCATGTGAGGGGTGGGTCAAGGGACGTCAGGGTTATGAGTCTAGAGCGTCAAGAAGCTGAATAAATCCTAGGACTTAACTATTTATTCTCTGGGGTGCAGGGTCGAGGACAGGTCATTTCTGATCAATATTTATAAGACAAAAAACCCTCTCCAAAATAAAACCCCATTCATGCTAATGCCTGACTAGCTGACACTAATCTACTCCGCAAACAGCTTAAGGTCAGAGCCCTGCTGAAAGATCCCTGCTTAGCAATGAAGTCTACAGAGATTTATCTGGAGTTCTGGAGCTTTATCTGCACCCCTCAGGGAATCAACTCTCGCATCCCCTAAGAGTAGTAGTCTGTAAATTACAGCTAGATAATGTTTTTTGAGGATATTTAAGATGTGCATTGACAATTCCATTACAAAGATTAAATGTTCTTTCCTAAGTAATATCAGAGACAATATAATGAGGAGAAAATTGATCAATTGCCTTTAAAGGGATAAAGTTCAAACCTACAGTATATGACTTCTATATGAAAGGAGACATTTAGCAGAATGTTTGAGCTACTTGTTTCCATTCAACAGAAGGGGATGAGAACCAAGGTTTGTAAAGCTCCAAAAAAGTAGTAAAAGTAGTCCAGACAACTCAGATCTGCATATTTAAGTCATTATTCACCAAATATTTGCGGTCGCCCTTCACTTTTATTGTATGAACAAGGGAATCTTAGACATTCTGGTATAAATAACTCCTTTTGTGCTCCACAGAAGAAAGAATGTTATGCAGATTTTAAAATGAACAATTTTCATTCATCTGCCCTGGAACATGCAAGCATGTTAGCTAAAAAATAAATAAATAAACTGTTTATTTCAGCAGACGATTCAACATTTACATACCCTTGTTATACTCTTTGTGATTTTAACTATTTTGAAATGCAAGCTTGGCAAACAGTTTTGGAAATTTCAGACTAATCTCATTCAAGTACAAAGAAGCTATACTTCCATGTCTAGTCGGGCCGTTGCCAAAATGGCCACAGAGTGAACGGACTCTGGACAACAAGAACTTCTTATAAGTCCAATTGTATAAGCTTGTAGTGTAATGCTACACTTCTGCGGTTTGCTGATAGTAGTGGCTGAATAATTATTCTTATAAGAAATGCAGACTCCATGTGGAAACATAAAGAAAGCATTGTCCATTCAGTTCAATCTTTACATTGTGCTGTACAGTTCAACCTTCACACTGCAAGCTATTTCAGCCCTACAGGTACTTCATTTATCTTCAGGCAATGGCAAAGCATAAAGGTTGATGAGTGAAATGCAAACCTATGAAGTAATGCACAATTTGAGGGGTTGACAAATGAAGGTACCCCCAGCTATTCGCCAAAAACAGACCACTAATGTCACAGAGCAAGACTTCTTTTAAGATTTCTCAGACGGTAAAGGATTACACTCTTAGGTGTAATCAATATCATGCCTGTGGTTTGAGAAGAGAGCCAAACTAGTGGAAAATAGTGTAACTCTGTATACAGTACATTAGGAAGACACATGACCATATTTATGACCTGCTTGTTTTACATCTGTTTAGAGAGCCACAGCCAACTGGGAGCCATATAGTTATAAATTCATTGTAAACTATACTGTGAGTTATTAAATTGCTGTTTTCCTGTTGCAAAACAAGGC
Organism: Barbus barbus; assembly: GCF_936440315.1. Lineage (NCBI taxonomy): Eukaryota > Metazoa > Chordata > Actinopteri > Cypriniformes > Cyprinidae > Barbus > Barbus barbus. The sequence continues at coordinate 25,680,899 of NC_136750.1, forward strand.
TTTGTGTTTGCATGTTTCACGTTCATGACTCAGCCATGCATGTCTATACCATCATGCATGTACATTTTATGTCAAACACACAAAAATATACCACTCATAAAACAATCAATTACCCGTCCCCCGTGCCAAGGGAGACATGTCTTTAAAATAAATATTTACACAACCTGAATATAATATTTTGATGCGTTTCACTGGACATTGTCAGCTAGGAGTGATGTTAGCGACAGAAAGAATATTGTTTAGTTGACTCCAGAGAACATTATGAGATGTACTATATCTAATGCAGATCAGATGTTCCCCTTTTAGCGTTCCTTTAAGAGAAAAAACAAGAGGAACTTACTGCCGATCGGCCTTGAGGTGTGCACACAGCCCTGCATACGTCTGGATAATGACACACTCTGTTTTAAAGGAGTGCAGTGATACAGAAATGGTGCCGATGTTTTTATGAGAGCATCTGCTCAGATGATGGATTGTGAAAGACTGTACTTCTGCATCCTCTCCAAACAGGACCAAAGATGGAGCGGAACAGAAAGTTTTAAGATCAAACTGACCCGCTAAGTGTAGGTTAATGCATTAGAAAAACTTAACAATATATTATACATAAATGCATAGGATATTACAGACAGTTTTAAATGACTATCCAAAAAAAAAACAAAAAAAACTATCATAATAATAATAAATATATATAAAAAAAATTGCATCCAAAATAAAAGTTTTTGTGTGCACTGGGTATATTAATTATGTATATCTAACACATGCATGTGTATATTTAAGAAACATAGGTTATGTTTAATATATATATATATATAGATATATATACAGTATATATATGAATAAATAAATATATATATAAATTATATGAATGAATATATATATATATATATATATATATATACACTTGTAAATACATGTAAATATTTTCAAAATATATACTGTATGTGAGTGCTTTTATGTATACATAATAAATATACACAGTACACACACATATTATGTAAATATTTTTTTTTATTTTGGATGCGATTAATTGTGATTAATCGTTTGACAGCACTAATATATATATACACTATCACCGGGCCCCTTTGTTAGGTACACCTTGCTAGTACCGGGTTGGACGTCCTTTTGCATTCAGAACTGCCTTAATCCTTCGTGGCATAGATTCAACAAGGTGTTGGAAACATTCCTCAGAGATTTTGGTCCAAATTGACATGATAGCATCACGCAGTTGCTGCAGATTTGTCGGCTGCACATCCATGATGCGAATCTCCCGTTCCACCACATCCCAAAGGTGCTCTATTGGATTGAGATCTGGTGACTGTGGAGGCCATTTGAGTAAAGTGAACTCATTGTCATGTTCAAGAAACCAGTCTGAGATGATTTGAGCTTTGTGACATGGTGCATTATCCTGCTGGAAGTAGCCATCAGAAGATGGGTACACTGTAGTCACAAAGGGATGGACATGGTCAGCAACAATACTCAGGAAGGCTGTGGCGTTTAAACGATGCTCAATTGGTACTAAGGGGCCCAAAGTGTGCCAAGAAAATATCCCCCACATGAGCGGCCGGCGAGCTGGACAGATGAACGGCCGGCAGACTTGACAGAGGATTGGCCCGCAGGCTTGAGTGAGCCGGGGCCGGGGGCTCGACTTCATAGCAGCCGGCGAACATGACTGATGAGCGGCCGGCAGGCTTGGGTTAGCAGCAGCCGGCGGGCTTGACAGGTGAACGGCCGGCAGACTTGACTGACGAGCGGCCAGAGGACTCGCAGCACTCGAGGCGATCCCGCCGAACACCCACGCTTAGTTTCAGTGGGCTTGGGCGAAATGATGAGCAGCGACTTCCATGCCACGGAGGGGAAAAAAACAAAACAGCAAAACAAAAGACTTTAAAAACCGGGAAAACAAATTGGGTGAAGGAGCGCTGCTTACTCAACTGTATTGGTCTGGTCTTCTGTCACGGTGCACACAGCGGGGAGGAACGAGAATCCGTGTATCAAAACGAACAGTGTTGAACAAAGGGTTATCCACACATGTGAACAGGAGAGATCCACGAACACGGGGAGTGTAACAAGTAGACCAGACGAAAACGAACTAAACAGACAGGTACTAAATACACAGGATGATTACAAAACACAGGTGCAGGGGATCGTAATTAACTAAACGAGGAATAATCAATTAACAAAACAAGAACAGGAACAACCAAATAAGCGCATAAGGAAACACAGGGAAAAACTAGAACATGGAACACATGGACAGAAACAACACAAGCCTGACAACTATATGGGTACGGTTAGGATTAGGGTTTGGCTTAGGGTTACTTGCATGTAATTAAGAATAATTTATTGTTATTATAGAAGTAATTACATGAAACGTGTAACAAGGATACCGTAAAATAAAGTATTACCATCTTTTGTTGTTTGATTAACATTAATGACTCAAAAAGCAGCAGGCAATATTATCCGCTGTCTCTTTAAAAGCAAATGCGCAGACATTATTTTATGAAACATATCTAACTGTTTACATTCACTTAAGACATAACCTACTGTGTTTACATGATTAATGACAATGGTCATTTTTGACAGTTTTGTGTTTATTTGATCAATTAAGTGCAATAAGGCGCAAAAAAACCATATTGAATTCTCGTTAACAACTTATTGCACTTGAATGGTTTAAATTAACTGGCAAAGCATTTAAACTGTCAAAGATTAATCTCAAATTAATCTAATCTCTTTATCCTATGGTTGTATGTTGTTGCCAAGGCATTGCAATATGTTTGCTGTGGTGTTCTAAGTGGATGCTAGGTCGTTGCTAAATGGTTTGTCTATGCACCATTATGAAATAAGACAATGTATATATTGTATATGTATATAGAAGGGATATCTACAGTGTAAGGGCCAAAATAAATAGATAAATAAATAAATAGAGCAAAGATAATATTTTTCCAAAGACAATGGTTTTTCTTTTAGAAATCATTTGGTCTATAGAAATTAAAATCACCTTCATATAAAAACAATAGATGTCTACGACATATATCATTTAGTGAAGTGTGTATATATGTGTGCTTCCAGTAAAAACAATATTCAAAATGTGCATACAGCTACTGTGATATCCAGCACATCCCTTATGTACACTCAATCAGTCACATGCACAGTCTAAATATTGACCTCATACAAGTGAGTTGTAAACCTCTCATCACACTCCTACATGTACTTCAAAATGTATCCTTTAAAAATGACAAATGTTCCAGCAAATGCTTAAAATAAATACATGGAAATTCAGCAAAACACTAAAGATTTAATAGATAATTTTAGAAAGAAATCATCTACATAGAGCAATGTAAAAGCTTTTTGGAATAAACAGAATGTTAAATAAAGTTTGAAAGTCACATAAGGACAAACTTTACCTTTGTAGCCGAGTTTAACTCTTGGCACGCTCTCCTTCATAGCGTTCACCTCTGGCAGAGAGAAGAAGAGCATCACCAATGTAGACCACCCGACACTGGAGAACCACCCCATCTGTAGACTCTGATGTCTGCTCCTCTGTCTTTGTTTGTCTGGTTCCTCGGCAGTCTTCATGATGAGAGAGGAGAGTTCTGCTGCTGCTGACCTGTGATGGAGTGGACAGTTAGATGGAGTCATCTAAGGGAGTGGCAGGGCAACTCTGTGGGAGGGGTGTGTGTGTGTGTGTGTGTGTGTGTGTGTGTGTTTGAGGTCTTGTTAAATCCCAAGCAAATGTTCAGCTGCTTTACTGTGGTCTCTTTCAGGCATGTCTATGCATTTTAGCAGCTCTGCATCAGCTGCTGCTCTATTCAAGTCCTTTCTTTTGTCCACCAACACACATACTTTCACCCTCTCTTTCTAAATCTGTTTGTCTCTAAACAAAAGGTCAGCTTGATGAGGGCAGACACTTTCAGCCTTCTTTCAAATGCCTTTATTTTCTCACACCATCTTTCATCTGCCCTGTCTCCGTCTCCCTTTCTCACTTCTTCAACAAACAGTATTCGGCTGGGGCGACAATCATGTCTGAATCTCTGCTTCATTAGTCAACAGAGTGCCATGAAATTGTGGGAGAGAGTGAGAAAACTGTAGTAGTCTGTCTTCATGAAGAGATTTCCTTCAGCAGGGAATCATTTAGAACAAGGATTCACACACTTCAGATCAGGGGCTAACAAAACGGTCCTATCATTTTGAATGAAAGAACGAGTGAAAGAATGAATGAAAAGGGGACATGGAGGGACTTATACTATGTTGTCCAACAACCAGCTAGTGAATTTACGTAGATTATTAGCAGTGTTGCTTTAAAGGAAATGAATTAGAAGACTTCTCAGTGAGGGTTTGAGCGTGCTGACAGCGTGCTGTGCTTTGGCATGATGACAGTAAAATCCTCCCTGAGAAGTTTCATCTCAAATTCATCTTTTAAAGCACAGCTTTTCCCAAAGCAACAAATTTTGGAACGAATTCACCATCTTTGACAATAAATTACTGTCAGACTTCCAATTACCTACTGAGTAATGTCGCCATTATTATGCATTACATCTCTATATATTATGAGGACTATGACAGTTCTGTACAATACATGGTTATACACTCTAAAAAACACTGGGTTATTGAATTAGACCTAGTTTGGGTTGATAATCATTTATAAGCAGAAACCAAATTATGCAAGGTTGGAAATGTTTCTAGCGTTTATTACAGACTTTCTGTGTATTTCTTGATGGCACTCAAAGCTTAATGCTTTGGCCACTGAAAGACTATTGTGGTTGGTGAAAAAGAAAAAATAAGCAAAATAACAGGTTACATTTAGTCTTAAACCCAAGGTATTCAATATTTATTTAGCAGTGTTCACTGAAAGTATAAAAAATCAACTTCAATTAACTGTATAAGTTCTAACTTGATTTGTCATTCATTTGTTCACTTTTTCTAACTCACACACATTTTGTTTTTACTATTGCTTGTATTTTTTTCCAGTTTCCTGTGTTGTTACTGTAATTATTCTGCATGTGTTATGTGACTTTTAGTTCCAACCCATTTTGGGTCATTTTTAACCAGGCAGTATAATCATTTTTAAACAATAGTTGAGTTAAAACAACAACCCTGAATGTCAAAACAACCCAGCACCAGGTTCATCCGTTTTTGACCCAGCAAAGATGACACAAACGGGATTGATTCTAACCAAGAATCTATTTAGATTATTTTTTTTAGATTACAGCATATTTATTTATTGAACATCAATCACCAAAATTGAGTTTAATGCAAATAGTGTTCATATATTTCAAAGACCTACTGAAACCCAAACACATCTAGGCATCTGATAAAGATACATTGTCACTAAGGAATGTTCCTCTAATACTGCACATTTATCAACAGCAGACAGACATATCTCTAACTCTAACATAAAGATAAGTCAGATTTGTCTGTTTATTTAAAGAACAAGGCGGCATCAGAGATAGCTTTGCTTATGATGGATCATACTGCATTCATATAGAGCAGATTTAAAGAAGCTGAGGGAGCGATCTCAGAGAGCACGTGTCACAAGGATATCAGCATGGGGGCTCTTGGGTAATGCCTGAGTCTTCTAAGTTCTTCTAAAAACAATAGAGCTTTCTTCTTTGACATCACAGCTATTGTCTCTTGCAAACTTCTCCTGGACGGATTCCTACACCTACCACAGACAGTCCACTACATTATTTTACTGTTCAGCATTTCAAAAGGTCAGCCCAAGTTCATTATTATGAGCTCGGCTTACGTATTTGTGTTATTCTTGGCATGGGTCAATCTTTTCGCTGTGGTTGTAGTCGGGTGTAAGGGTTACCCCTCGCTCTGTGTAAATAATGTTCATATCAACATAACCACACGCAGACACCAAGGCCATGTTATGTTTTCATAATCATAACATGCAACGAAAATTTGTCTTCGTAGCATTACAAGTAATTCGTATCATTTTCAAGGTGGCGGTTGGACTAACACTGGATTTTAGAGAAGATAATAATATCTTATCATTTGACTCCATATTTTTCTGGCTTCAATATTTTAGTTATATTATATTACATTTACCTCCCATGGATCTTAGAATTTCATCTCCCAAGGCTGCAAGCTGTACAGCTACTGTTTTGTTCATTAAGACATAACAATATTTTTTTAGCTTTTGAATTGTTATAAGTAACGGAAATATGGTTTTGTTGCTGCCAGAGATGGTAAAAAAAAGGTCTGATTGAAATTAAATGCGGCCAAATTAGTTTGGCAGCATTCATTTATTATTTCACATGACTCTAATTGTACTCTAATGACTGAAGTTGAATTATGCTAAATAATGCCAAGGCTATTTATACTAAATATAAAAAAGACAAAGACTGTTTACACAGAGTGTAAGTTGTAGATTCTGTTTGCACCAAGTATAAATAGCAACAAACAACATTTCTTTACACTACTGTTAAGTGTAAATAGTGACAGATGCTATTCACACAAAATGTAAATGTTTTTGTTTTTGTTTGTTGAGGCTTATTTGTCCCAGTGGTCTTGGACATTATACCTATTGGTGTAAAAGTAAATGTTTTACTATTCACATTTCTATTAGTATCATCAGAAACAGTAGTAGTAGTAACAGCTGTGATCATGTGATCTCAACATGGCACACGTCCCACAAATAAATTTATTCTAGAAGGCTGACCGGAGTTTGGAGTCTATGTCTCATGTGAGTAAAATTTTAATGATATTTAACAAAACTGATGTTCATTTCTTCATGTGTAAAACCTGAAAACTCCTCAGGGCACCTTTAAGTTTACATTGTCAAAATGTGTGGCATGGTCTGTAATGTAAACATGAAAATTGCTCTGAACATTTCTAAGAAAAATCAGTTAAAAGTAAAACAATGTTAAGTATTTTTAGTGAATAAATAAACAAAATGACATGCATTTACTCAGACTGAAATAAAAAGCTGTTTGTTTACAAAAAACACCATTTATTCCAGTCATAACTTCACAAAAATCTGTTTATATGTGATTCTGTAACCTGGTAATGTGTATACAACACATCTCAATACTTATAACAAAAACATTTGTAAAATCTTATGTCCCTCATTTGTTGTGAATACATCATATTTGCCTCAGGACATTACTGAATGACTGACAGCTTACATATGCAGAGAAAGGAAAAGCAGACCTTTACTTGAACTCGAATAGTTTTCATATGAAAATTTGGACAGTCCTTTGGCCTCAATTTATACGCCTAATCACACGGCACAAAAGCAGACACATAGACGATGTCATATCAAATTTAATTTCTAATCCTCAACAACTGTTTCTTACAGTCTATAAGTCTGAGGCAGTATTAAGGCAGTATTTTTTATATATATATATCCACAGCCGCTCATGAAGGTTATCATCATCATGCATGGATTGTTGCACTCTGTCTGTTATGGTAAAGGCAACTGAAAAATATATCAAATATCGCCACATTGTGAGACAGAGGAAAGAGTACAGTAAAAAAAGCTTTCAATGTTCTGCAGACTTTAAAAGGGTGAAACTCTGTATTTAGTCCTGTTTGTTTGAGCCAAGTCCATGTTTAATGATTAGTTTTTAATCCCCCTTCTCATCTTTAAAGGATGAAACGTTTTAGCTTTCATACCTGCACTTAGCTCGGAGAGAACCAGGTGCATATCTAATGACAGAGAGCGGTGAAGAAATTCCTCTCTGCCAACATTCCCAAACCTCATTATATGCCTGGAATACCTGACACTCTGTCTGTCTGTCTGTGAGTGACAGGTTTAGGGAATTATGGGTAATTCAATACATCCTGAGAGGAACCTCCATAGCTGTAATGGAGAGCAGACAAAGTGCTCGGCTAATGTCTCCTGTCGATTAGCTGTGTTTGGAGTGAATGGATTAAAAACTGTACTGTTATCCACACACAGGTGAAGAGAGGGCAGATGGTGTAAGGTTTAGGCTGTGTGAAGGAAGGATAAGGACGAGGTGTTTGACATTGTTCTGAGTTTTTATCAAGATTGTTCAGGTGTGTAAGGCTGAGCCCTTTGAAGGAGACAAGGCTGAACGCAACATGTCAGTCAATCATTTTTAGATTCAAACATTCACACACTTAAAACAGTATCAATGAAAAACAGGAACTCTGGTAACACCAGTTAGGGGTGAGGTGTGTCCAAACATAAGAATTATTCCAAAACCTATAGCCTATTTCATGAGGCCTGTTTTAGTTATACATATAACTAGCGAATACGGCGCTTTAAACTACACTTGTGCATAAGACATACGTAATTGGACACATATTAGACCAATAAATACAAATATTTACTTACCAAATTTGTTGATCAAGAAAGTTTCCTGACTTTGTGCAGAAGCTCATCAAGATGGTTGACGAACGTCTTTCAGCGGTCTTCACGAGATCTCGCAATAAGTGACGTTGAGAACGTGACATCGTTATTGAATTGATTCAACAAATTTTTTTTAAGTTGCGGGGGCAAATACTCTAGTTCAGTCAACTTACAAACTAGTTGAGACAGTGAAAACTTAAAATGTTAAGTTGAATGAACAAATTCAGAAGCTGCAAGTTGTGTCAACTTAAAAAAAATTCATTCAAACAACTAAAATGCGAGATAATTTTTTACAGTGTGCTGGCCAGCTTGTCTCTAGACACGGTTCTAATAATGTTTGCCTGAGAAGATATTACTGCTTAATTTCGGAAGATTAACTTTTCCCATCTTTATTATATGTGTCAGATCCGCGTCAGGGCTCGCAAAATCGCTAGCCCGACGTCCCGGGGCTATTGTGTTTTCCAGTCGGGCTACCAAAATGAATTACCTCTCTGCCCAGCCCGATCTCACGGCAATTCGTACATATTTTACGAGGTGGCTAATTCGTACAAAATTATATATAATATATAATATCCTTAATGTATTACAGATAATAGTAATAAAATTATGATTATTATAATATTACAATTTGACAATTCATTTTTAACTTAAATTAAATTACATAGAAGTACAAGCTTTAGAATACATAAAGCTTTTACAATTGCTAAACTTACATTTTGGTTTAAGCTCTTTATAAACCTACTGTATATAAATTAGTATAAAGTTCTGTTTACTAATTTGCATTAATTTAATCAGATATTTTTCAGCAGGCTTATATGTTACCATAGACATTGTCCAACTCTGCTCATACTGTGTTCATTTTACTTGTGCAGCTCTTAAAATGGGTCATACATTTCCTTAAATCTTTTTTTTATTATTTTTTTTAGATACCCTGTAAATAGTGAAATAAAATTCCTTCCTTCATATTTGTTGATATTTGTGTATTGAAAATATTTTTGATTGACATTTAGACTCCTATCTGAATTTCTATATTTAAAAAGAATGATTTTTTTTAGTTAGGCTAGTTGAAAGACAACATCTGTATAGCAAACTGTATTGCTGTTACTGTTGTTTTTTCACATAGGCATAACAAGGCAATGGTATTACCATAGAAACCAATGCACATTCAGTAAATGAAAAAGCGCTTATGGACACACAAATCAGATATGAACAGTTGCGATATGCTGTGTGGACAGTCAGATTCCATCCGGATATGCACAAAATCGGATTTGGGCTGACAGTCTGAACGAGGCTATACGTTCTGCAAACTGAGTATGTGTGAAACAGGTGTAAAACGATAGACTGCTCCGTTTGCTGAAAACATGCAAAGGACAAGAATCTCACCGTTTTTAGGATAAAAAAATATAAATCAATAAATCTCTTTGTTGTTTTTTTCTTGTAAGTAAAGTAAAGGACAAATTAAAAACATTGTAAATATGTTTAGTCATTGTAGTAGTAACTGCCTGTTTTTCCAAAAAGAGTTTCATGGCCGGTAAATTTTATCACGTCACCGGCCATTGGCAGGTGTGGCAAAAAGTTAGTTTTAGGCCCTGTATGTATATATATATATATATATATGTATATATATATATATATATATATATATATATATATACACACACACAGGTTTTTCCTGTAAACAGTATTCCTCTATAAATTACAAAAGATTTATTGCATTTTTCTTTTTCATCACTTTGAGGGCTTTTGTAGGCTATAAGAAATAAATTCATTATAAAATGCACTAAACGTTGGTTTCACTTTCAAGTACTTAGATTTGTGTATATAAAATTTCCGTCTGGTCTACTCGTTACTCCCAGTGTTCCTGTGTGTGTGTGTGTGTGTGTGTGTCTTGCCCTGCCTTGTTTGAATTAAAGACTGTTATTTTGAGTTTATCCTCGTCTCGAGGGAGGACTTATACCACAATATCAGCGTGATCTTGCATTATTTCCTTATCATTTCTCGTGTGCGTTTGGCTGTAGTTTACGGACCAGACAGAGTTGTCGGCGATTCTTCCTATTGTAAAGTCATGCAGTGTGTAGTCTCAGCCTCAGACGTCACGCCAAAGGAACGTTGGCTAAACGTCTGATGCATATGGCACACTTTTCTGGAAACACTTCAGGAATGTCGAAGTCGTCATCTGACTGGTTGAATTAAACCGTATTTCCGGGAGATGCGCGTTTATTTTCGGTCCGCCGGGAAACAAAAATAGCCGTTGTGTTTACAAATATGACGACGAACGCTTATCAAGGTCAACTAGATGCTGGATTTTCAAAAGTAGGTGAAATATTTAAAGTTTGCGGCATATAAACTTTCAAATACATCCGAGAGTTTCACACATCGGTTTGTTCAGAGGTGGGTAGAGTACCCAAAAACTGTACTCAAGTAAAAGTAAAAGTACTTCTAGAAATATTTACTCAAGTAAAAGTAAAAGTAATAGTCTGAATAGTTACTTGAGTAAGAGTAAAAAAGTATCGGATAAAAAAACTACTCAAGTAGTTAGTTACTACTTACTTTGGATCATATAGGTACTGAATATAGTCTTTTTATTTAGATATATAGATTACATTTATGTAATGTGTATGTGTATACACAAACAAACACACACACACACTGCCGTTCAAAATATGTATATATAATTAATTAAATATATATGTAATTTATTTCAGTGATGCAAATCAGAACTTTCATCAGCCTTTACCCCAGTCTTCAGAGTCACATAATCCTTCAGAAATCATGTTGATTTATTAGCAGTGCTGCTCTTTTTAGCTTCTATTCATCAAAGAATCCTGAACAAAATGTCACAGGTTCCAAAAAATATTAAGCAGCAAAACTGTTTCCAACACTGGTAATAAATCAATATATTATAATGATTTCTGAAGGATCATATGACTCCGAAAACTGGAGTAACAGCTGATGAAAATTCTGATTTCAATCACTGAATTAAATTATAAAGTAAATTAATTATGTATTATCCTATAACCTCTGACACTGAAACCTCTGAAAACGCCTCACATGACTGCTCAGAACATAACGAAACAAATGCATATTGACGGATCTTCTGTTCTGCAAAATGTAAACAAATGTAGCCTATATTTTTGCAAGCGTAAATATTGTAAAAATATGAATATTAATTGTGTCTAGAACAGGCCGCGCGCCGCTGCACAGAGCTAACGCGGGTTCCACGGGTGTTCATTTCATACTCTGTGACAGCTTATTTAATGTATAAATTATACATTGTATTTAATGTAAGGTACATGTACAACAAACTGGTGATGTCATAGTGGTATCGTGGCCTATACCTGTGGAACAGTAGACAGCACACGCGGTGTTCATCTAATAAAAGATCTTCATATAGCTCTAGCAAACAAGCCTTTGCAGATTTGCTTTCACCTGACTGTAGATCCAAAGCCTCGTCTTCAGCGCTCTTGATGTTCATAAACTCTCTGTTATCTGAGTGAGAACCGCTTCAGAGACTCAGCGCGTGCGGCAGGGAACTGAACGAATCATTCGAACTGATTCGCGAACCGATTCACTGGTTTGCCAACTGGTTTGATCAAGCCTTTAAACAGAATCGACTCAAAAGAATGAATCATTCGCGAATGGGCATCGTTCATTGCCCAGAGAAAAGTAGACGGCGCGTTTGAAATAAACCGAAGTATTTTTTACTTGTATTGCATTAAGATACAGTAACGAGAGGAGAGTCGCCCACAGTAACGAAGTAAACGTACCGTTTTTTCTCTAAAAATATACTTGAGTAAGAGTAAAAGTACCCATTTTAAAATATACTCTAAAAGTATTAGTTACCCAAAAAATGTACTCAAGTAAATGTAACGAAGTAAATGTAACTCGTTACTACCCACCTCTGGGTTTGTTATTGTGGCGACATTTCCACGGCCTGAAACGTGACGCTAAACGAAACCGCCCATGGTTGTTTGACATGGGCGGGCCTTGGCCAATGAAAGCGGCCATCTATTCCAGACCTTCAGCCGTCAGTCTGAAGGTCTGGCTACGCGAGACTATGCAGTGTGTAACCTCCTGTCGCCGAACCATCATGCAATGTGAACACAGCAACAACTGAATGCTACCCCAGATAGTCGTGCAGTGTGAAATCAACGGTGATCCGATGACTCTTAAAATCATGCAGTGTGAACTCGGCATTAGGTAAGTTTGAATTTAGTTTGAGAAGACTCTTTGTGCAAGAAGATGGATGTTTTTTTTTTTTAGCAGTGTGCATTGTCAAAGTAACTTGCGCTACATGGCTAACCTGCTCCAGGGCAGGTTTAATTATGGGTAAGAGATTGCAAACCAAAACTAGACTGATCAGCTGTGAGCAAAGTGACATCTGATGCAATAAAGCCGCTCATCCTGTAACTCTTGCTCCAAATTAAATAAATTTACTGGCTTTTGCTGCTAATTATTTTTTATATTTATTTCATGTAAATTATATATAATATATAATATCGTTAATTTATTACAGATAATAGTAATAGAATTATGATTATTATAATATTACAATTTGACAATTAATTTTTAACTTTTAAATTAAATGACATACATAGAAGTACAAGCTTTAGAATACATAAATCTTTTACAATTGCTAAACTTACATTTTGGTTTAAGCTCTTTATAAACCTACTGTATATAAATTAATTAAATTAGTTCTGTTTACTAATTTGCATTAATTTAATCAGATATTTTTCAGCTGCTGTCTCAAATCTTTGTGGCAGTTGCTGTGTTTTTCTTGCCTTACAAATTTTTTGCAATTCATTCTATTTTTCGTAACGATCGCTTACTCTTCAGCAAAGAAGTGAACTCTAAACTTTCTCTGAAACTGCGCTTCTTCAACTAACCACAATTGAAGTGGCTCACTAAATGATACTTCAAATTGTGAGGTGTGCCATTCATTTTCTAAACAATCAGATGATTTTCATATGGTGGATGATTAAAAAAAAAGAAATTTACACTGAAGAGCAACACAGAGAAAACCTAAATAATATAGACATGGGCCAACCACACCCTGGCAACCACCTATAAATGCCACAGCAACCACTTGACGGCTACTTTAGTACGGCAAGCATCACTTTTTCTTCATAAAAAACTTTTTTTCAGCCTTCTGCCTTCTAAATGAGTCAAGAAACCTGGGATTTAAAAGAATCAAGGTTGGCTTGTCTTACTGGGTCATAAACTGCTGATGTAGTGAGGAGAGACAGTGAGGCGAGACAGACAGAGAGAAAATGTACGAGAGAGAGAGAGAGACATAAGTCTAAGAAATCAGTCGCACTTCTGTGCTAGAGCCTTTTAACACCCAGGTGGCAGTATGCTCCATGGACTTACAGTAAACACACTTAGACACGGACTCACACACACACACACAGCAACTAGAATCCATCACTGTGCCACTTACTGCCCTACTTTGATTTTTCAGCAGAGGAAATCCAGCTCCCCACCCTCACTGGTATCATGTTTTCCTCTCCAAATATATGCCAGAGGTCCAGCTTGCTGAATTAAGCAAAGCAAAACATTATATTGGGAACATAGATACACATAGACCTACTTTACGGTATGTGTGCCTGTGTATGCAAATTAAATAAAAACAGCTGTTTTACTATTTGAAAAAGGAAGTATTTTTTAATATATATGTATATGAACTGCTAATATTTATTTTAAACAATACTTAATAAGAAACACACACATATAATCAGTAAAGTGTGTATACGACATCTGTGGCTTATGACTGAGACTTTCTCTTGGTCTCACCCCATAAAACCGCAGGGTGTGTGAGCGAGAGTTTCCATAAAGTCTGTGTGCATCACAGAGAGGTATTATCCGGCCCGTTAACACGGGGCAAATGCCGCTGGGAAGAGAAAGAGCCCCCTCTCATCCACTCAGAACTACGTTCTGGCTTGCTTTCGTCCTCTTTCACTTCTGAAGAAGCACAGAGTCGAGAGTTAATGCCAATCCAAGATCAGCTGTTGGCGCGGATGTGTGAGGAGGACCAGAGGCAGACTGAGAATCTCCCATCTTTCATTCCCTTGACAAACACCACAGACACGCTTTTACTCCCATCACACATTCCTCACCAGCAAATCTGGCCAGCCATTTGAAAATAAACCTTATCTACTTTTATAACCTTATTCATCTTTTCCTTAATTTAAAGTCGCCCATGGTCTTTCTTTCCCTAATTTCAGACTGTATGCTCAAGCCTTTTCTCTCCGCCCTTTATCAGTTTGGTTTGATCCTGACGCTTCTGTGTCTTGGAGAGAAATTGAGGAATCTATCGTTTATCCATATAAATTGAAGCATCTTGTTTTTTCGGGTGATCCGCTTAGGCAGTGTAAATCTCGGTTTGGTCCCATTGTAACCTCTCCTCTCCACATGGAGGGATGTTGAAAGACGTTCACAACTAGTTACAAAATGGCATAGGCATTCACCTATTTTCCACAATAATAACCTTTTGTCAGGCAGTAATCCATTTCATTGTCCGCAATGGACTCATAGTAAAGTAAACACTCTCGGAGATATCTATGATGATAGGGGTTTAAAATCCTTCCAGAATCTTAAAACTCAATATAATCTGCCAGGCACCTCCTTTTGTTATGTATTTGCGCATTAGATCGGCCCTACGGGCATATTGGGTGCCTTTGAACTCTCAACTGCCTGTTCACCCTTTGCTCAAACTCCTTCTGAGGAATCTCCCTCTGCTTCAGTCATCTATCTCTTTCTTCTTGAGCATTCATACAAACCTTTATCTATTATGTTTGGGCTAAGGATCTTAATGAGGATGTGCATGTTTTATTTTCCGATCAGGTATGGGGTATGTTTAAATTGTCTTCTAAAAACCCTAATCACCAAATGATTCATTGGAAATTGCTGCATAGGGTTTACTTGACTCCAATGAAAAGTTTTTATATGAATCTGTCGTCTTCTCCTAAGTGTAATCTCTGTTCCCAAGGAGTTTTAGGCATGTTTTTGCATTTTTTTGGGAGTGCTCCTCTCTCTCACCTTTTTGGACTCAGCTCTCACTGGACCTATCATATTTGTTGAGTACTGAGCTATGTTTGACTCTGTGCCATTTTTTCATGAATGACTTTTGGGACTTCACCTTGTCCGTCCAACAAAGATCTTTACTGTTAGCTGCTCTCACAGCAGCAAAAACATTGCTAGTCAACCGTTGGAATCCTCCTCACACAATAGACAGACGAACCTGGACTGTGTATTTGCTGATCATTATCTCGATGGAACTCTCTACTTCTCCTATACATGGATCTAACGTGAAAACGGTTCATTCATGGCATTCAGCTTTTAATGTTGTGTCTTCTTTTCTAAAATCGCTGTAAAAATAATTTATTTTATTGTTATTTGTCTATCTATTAATATTAATTAATGTTTATTATTATTATTATTTATTTTATTTTTTTTGAGTCTACCAAGGGGTGGAATGGGTTGGTTTTAAATTTGTACAGCTGCTTTGTTTTGTACTACTCTTCCACAAAATAAAACTTAAAACAGTTGTTAACAAAAAAAAAAAAGTTGCCCATGAAATCAAAATGATCCATGTTTTGAGGCCTTCAGTATGCTAGAAAGTTGATACAAATGAGCAGATATACAGAACTCACTTAAAACTTAGTGAAACTTATATACAAAACCTACTAATGACCCACTGTGCCAAATGACACCCTAAGCCCTCTGAATCCACACTTTGGTGATGTAATGCCACATAGACTGTCAAGCAGGACTCTGTCCTGGAGCCTGCAGCAGTATGCACTTTTCTGAAACTTACAATTACATCATACACCCCTCACAAGTCCCATTCCTCTTATACCACCTGCCACTGACTAGAAATGGCTAAATCAAAACACAATTCACAGCGGCTAATAAAACCTTAGGCAATTTCCTATTAAATAAAACTACAGTGGACACATGACAGAAAATTGCTTAATATTTTAATTATGCATGATGAAAACAAATTAATTTAAATATATGTATTATTTAATAGCTATGTAAATAAAATAAATATGTTTATAATAAATAAAATAATAATGTAAATAAAGGGGTATCTATATAATGTATTTATTTAATTATCCATTAATTAATTATAACATTAAGCAATATATTAATTTTATTAATATATTAATTATATTTCAAATTATTATATTATATATTTGCGTTTATAATAAAATATGTAAATAAAATATAATGTAAATAAATAATAAAATACAATAGCAAGCATGCATGTTGAAAAATTGATGTGTTTTTGTGAAGATGCTGTTCTACAATATGCACTTGTTAAAGTGTAGACAATGTTTAATAAAGCGCAGCTGCGATTTAAATCTTCTGAAATGAAACATGTTTCCTATCACCTAAAAATGAGTGGAGAGGAGAAAAGGGGAGAGCCACGCATGATTAACAGCCTCAAACAACAGCGCTGCACATATTTATCCTCATGAAAGCAGCAATTCATTTGACACATTGGAGTCTGTCACTCAGAGCAGACATGCCACTGTAGTGCTGGTGTATCTTTAATATGAATATGATAATAATATCATTATATATTACACAGCTATCGAATGACTATCGCTTTCGACAATAATCCGTCAAAATTAAAGGACACACACTGTCATATCCTCAGTAACGCTCAAAAAACTTCATGAAAATGTGTTTGAACAGCTCAATATCAAATGCAATAAAATACTGAAATGTTAATAATAAACGGGTACCTGGGAGAGCTGGTGTCTGCCGTTGTTTTCTGGAAGTCTGAGTTTGACACTTCAAGATCCGTTTTTATCCAAAGTCATGCTTGAAATGTCTGCGAGACGTGTCCACTGTTCCCAAACTAAGCTCTCTTCAACTTAATGAGGGGAGACACATAAAACGAAAACAAATAAAACAACTAATGAACTGTTCTCTGAGTGTGACTGGACTCTGTGAATTTGGCTGAGGTATCCGCGTCAGTGGCGCTCGTGGCTGCTGGCTCGAGGTGAGAGCGCCGCGTGCAGAGACTGGAGGGCGGGGGGCGCGAGAGAGCAGGCTACATACTTTTCCCCTGAGTTGGAGATAGGCTACTGTCATTTGTGCTGACAATTTTAATCGATTAAACTATATTTTATTTTATGGGGGGAAAAAAAAAAATCGCTTTGGATAAAAGCGTCTGCCAAATGACTAAATGTAAATAGGCTATGAAGTGAAGTCGAATTAGGTCGATTAATCGAGACTACTGCAAGAAGCCTCGATTGATGTATAAGGATGTCTGCACCTGATGAGCACTGGCCGACGTTTATTATGTATAGGGCTTAACTTTTATGTAAGGAATAATCAACGGCTAGCCTTGCATTAAAGGATTTTAAATGCACCTGCTAAGTGCATCCTTTAATGAACAGCTATATTGATTATCCCGCTTATTCCATGGTCATTTGCCAAGTTATAGACTAGTAGACTAGAAAGTTAAAACTAGTGCTCTTTGCAGCGCAATATTTGACCAAATGGGTAAAAATTACAGTTACAGCTACAGCACTTTAGCTCAGCATTATGCCTGCTTCAAATCAGACACAGAGATGAAATAGTGCGGTATGATCACATTTATTTGAATGAATTATGGCATGTATTTCAATTAATTATCGATCGAGAGAAAGAGAGAGAGAGAGAGAGAGAGAGAACAGTTGTGTGTACCTGCTTGTGCGTCTTTCAATTTTACCATCATTGCTGTGGAATAATGTAGCTATCTAGTAGCTATTTTATTAATTACAATCGTGGGGAAGCTTTGACAACAAGTTTATTTGTGTGTGTGTGTGTGTGTGTGTGTGTGTGTGTGTGTGTTTGTGTGTGTGTATGCAATCTGCGATCTCTCTCTCTATCTCTCTCTCTCTCTGTGTGCGTGTGTGTGTGTGTGTGCGAGTTATGAGTATTGGTTAGTGTGACTCAATTAAAGCAGCGCATTAATATGGAACGGTGATTGAACTGACTTGGAACTACCTGTGCATCAGAATCCAGTATTCAGACAGACCATGGAATAAGGATAATGGCTACCTGTGCATTAAACGATTTTAATGCACGACCTGAAGTGGGGTGTAAAAATTTTATGCACAGCTAGCCATGCATTATCCTGCTTATACAGGTCATTTGCCAGCAATGACAACTTAAATCTGTTAATGATGTTTTTAGCGCAATATTTGACTGGAAGGGTTAAAAATGGTTGTTATTTTCATCAGTCATGGCACGTCAGCTCTCTAGCATTCTGCCCACTTCAAATCAGACACAGAGATTAAATAGTGCAGTAAGATCACATTTATTTGAATGAATTACAGCATTTATTTGAACTAATTATCAACCAAGAGAAAGAAAGACAGAGATTACAGTTATGTAGGCTATGTGAGTTAACTGAGTCTGCTCATCTCTCTCTACAAATGAGGCTGTGTTTACTTCGGGGCCATTGAATGCTTGAATATGATTGGCTGACGAACGTTCTAAGGTGTGCAATTATTTTCAGGGAAACCCATGGTGAACGTAGTTCCAGGCAGGTTTTGACCGCAGTACACCTCAATATCACTTCGCCAAATGATTCGAGTTATTTCAAAGGTCCTTAAGCCTAAAACGGCAAAATAACCAAAACCCACAACAACACTGACCAAACAAATAAATACAGTAAACAATAGGATAAAAACGACAGAATAGTCTTTTTGCCACAAAATTACGTTTTATTAGCTTTGTACGGAAAGCACACTGTTGAGAGATGCACAGACACAAGAAAGGTCATTCACACTCTTAAATCTCTCTCTCTCATAACTTAGTTGTTAACTGCATTAGTCTGCTATCAATGGCTCAAGCCTCCAATACTAGGTCTAAAATGACGTTTTGGAATTAGCAATGGAGTCGTTGGATGCGATGCATAAGTAATTATATAAAGTAAATATGCGTACATATATCATCTGATTGATGTCTTTATGTATCCTTTCTGCAATACTTTATACACTGCACCCCAACATAAATTATTGCAGTGTGGTAACCGTATAAGTGGAATAATTTACTCTGGTCCGTTGAATTATTAGAAAATAATGCACACCCCCGGTGTAACGGCCACTCCGCTTCAGTTGTGGCCGCATCACCACCTCGGGTGTGCATTATTTTCTAATAATTCAATGGCCTGCCAATTATTCCATATATATACACTATGAGGATACTTAATTTTTTTATTTTGTTAATGGCTATTTTTAACTGTTTGGTTATCAACATTCTTCAGAATATCCTCTTTTGTGCTGAACAGATGAAAGAAACTCATGTTTGGAACTATTTTAGGGTGAATCAATGATGACAGAATTTTTACTTTTGGGTGAACTATCCCTATAAGTAGCCTATACCATGTTTTACGTTTTAGAGTTCTTCAGCGATTTAGAAAATTAGTGGAAAAAATCATTCTGGATCCAAAGCCCCTGAAAAAGGGGTCTCTACTGCGCTGTATATTCGAGGCTTGGTCGAGGTCTCTATATGAGTCATTTCTCTCTGGCTACAAACGTCATTAATGATAGTTAATGTCATTCATTTTTGCAGTGACTTACATTGTTCTTTATGAATGCTGACATATGCAATAAATTCAGAAGCCTGTTACTGTACAGAATGCGGTGTACAATTCAGTCATTGTATGAGACTTTGGCCAGCAAGACTGCCAGAATGGGAGAGAGAGAGAGAGCGCACTGAGAAATGACATTCTTCAATTGATGTGATTTTTCACTTCCACATTTGGAGTAGCATTGCATACATGAGGTTGAATCTGTGCTCCGCTATACTTTCCCCTTCCCATGAATTCATCGAGACATGCACTCAAAGAGCTTCAGAATGTGAATCTAAACTCAGCTGACCTTCTGGGTATATTACAGTTTTTTCCAACTGCTTACACACAAAATCTTTTCATGTCACACAATTTTTGAAACCTCTCAAAGTGCAAAACTACACACCAAATCTCCAAAACCATAAGCTATTTCTCAGCCTTTGACTCAGTTTTCAATTGCATAAAACACTTTTTTTCACTACACATAATTCTCTACCTAAAACACAAAAATCTAACAGGAAGTGACTTGCTTTCCTTTTCCAAACACAACCAATCAAAATGCAACACTTATACACCAGGTCACACACACACACACACACACACACAATTGTGTTCTTTACTGTATTCTAAAGAATATACTTTTGGTTTATATAGGTGTATGGTTCTGTTGTATGCTACTGTATACAACAGTAATGTTTGGCCTAATAAATATGTTCTGTTTCTACGTTGCATTGGTGTTTACAGTGTACTTGTTACCCCTCTCAGCAGTAGAACATTGTATTGAAATGTAGATATAAGCCTATGAAAGACAAAAGAGCTTTAGATTTAGAACAACAGTTTACATGGTATATCCAAACATTTACTATTATGAAAGAAGTGTTTACCATTTGATGCAAATGCTTAATTCTGACATGTGTTTATGGTATTTTGAATGCAGTGTTACATTTTGAAGGAGATGTGAGGTATTTTGCACTTTGTGTGTGCAGTTTTGGGAATTGTGTGTAGAGTTTTGAAAAAAGGTGACAGTTCTGAAAACATGTGTAAGTAGTTGGAAAAAAACTGTAATCAAATCATAAAGCCTTCTTGTTGGGGACTGTAACATGCGGTTGTATTATTTGGCAAAATATACTGTAAGCAACTGGAATATTGTGATTAATCTGGAAACTCCTAAAAACCAAGGGCAGTGCTGAATGCTTACTGACCTTTTTGGGATGTGCTTTGGATAAAATGTAGGACAGTCTGTGTAAAAACAACTGGGTGTTTTTGAGAAAAGTGTCTTGCTGTCCCACAACACTGCCAACGACGTAAGAAGTGGATTATACCCCTGGAAATAATTGTGTTTTTGTTTTTAAGTTTTTAATTATTTTTAAATATGACTTGACCATAATATTAATTTAAGTTTTACTTATTTTAATACCTCAAGTTAAACTAAAAAAGTAAGAAATGTTTATGGTCTTATATATTTTATTTCAATTTTATATTCTTTATGGTTTTAGTTTTAGTTAATAACCTTTAAAAGGCCAGTGCACTATATATCTTGCATCCAAAGGAAATTCTAGATGGAGATTTTCATAGCTCAGGGAGCACAGTGGAGTTCTGAATTATATTTCTTTGTATTATCAAGAAATAAAAACAAATACAACTGAGACAATTGTTGACATGCAGTAATAACAATAATGTGGACAGCATATGACTGAAATCTCTGAAATTTGACTGCAGATTGTGATATCTTGGCAAATCTTTTTTAGGCGTTGTTGAGATATAACTTTCTTTTTCTCAAGAGAAAAATCAGAGAATTGGGAACAATGTGTACATCTGAGATTGTATATACCCTTAAAAGGTTCTTTATTGCCATTAAGTGGAACCTTTAACATCCATGAAACCTTTCCATTGAACAAAAGGCTCTTTATAGTGAAAACATTTTTTTTTTCAGATTTTTCAATGTTCTTTTCTCTAAGGAAAAAAAAAATCTTTGAAAACCCATTTTGGAAACTTTTTAAGAGTGTAAATAGAAACATTCATGTTCACATTTGCATAGAATATGATTTAGGCCTTAGCCCTGTGTATAATCTAGGAAGCGCAGTAAATGTTTTGAAATTATGATATAAAACAGTCTTCATTTACCAACAGCAAGCCAACTGAGCTTCCATCTATCCTAAACCAGAGTGCTGAGAGAAATCTGTGAGTAATTTCTGCTGTAATCTGTAGCAGTGATCTACTGTGCTGAGGGCCCAGAGCCAACACGCTACACCAAGGGACCTTTTAGTTCCCGTTCCCCACACAGAACAACTTATTAGTGCAAAGAGAGAGAAAGAGTGATTAGCCAATCATGCCATTAGTGCAGTCTATGAGCCAGGCCTCTGGCTGAGCACTCCTACAATGCAACAGGCCATGTTATCCAGGCTTATCAATGATTAGGATAAGTATCAATTATTGTAGAAATTGTGGGGGGTTTATCAACCATGAAGGTCCACTAGGGGTTTGGGAATGGGTGGCTAAACATGCCACACACAGATATTCTGTATATAACAAAACACAGGAATGTTGCTTAAAAGAGATTGAAAATGATAATATGGTTTGATGCTAAATTAATAATCGAAAATCTAATAATGAAACTATGCCTAAATAATACAAAAAACTATGTGTTGATTTTAAGTAGGGTTACCATACATCCTCTTCTTCCCGGACATGTAGGCCTACTGTACTGGCCAGGATTTATAAATTGCCTAAAATGTCTGGGTTTTGGCCTTGTTTTCCTGTCACTGTTCTTTAAAGTCCTCAAACATTATACCTGTATTTGCATTGCTTTGACCGTTCTCTGTTGATCCCACCTTCTTGTATGCCATGATTGGATTGGTCGATTATGTGCAATGCCTGCTCACTATTGGTCAAATTACTTTCCAGTCATTATCATTAGGAAAACAAACAGAAACATTTGGCTTTGGACATTTTAGACAATTTAGAAATTCTGACAAGAACATGTTCAGGAAATTGTAACAAAACATTCTCTTTATTCTATTCTTATGTTACAGTATATGGGCATTTCTTGGTCAATGTTTTGTACTATTACAAGGAGGACAAGGAATATATACACTCACCGGCTACTTTAATAGGTACACCTGTTCAATTGCTTGGTAACACAAATTGCTAATCAGCCAATCACATGCATTTAGGCATCTAGATGTGGTGAAGACGGCTTGCTGAAGTTGAAACCGAGCATCAGAATGGGGAAGAAAGGGGATTTAAGTGACTTTGAACGTGGAATGGTTGTTGGTACCAGACGGGCCGGTCTGAGTATTTCAAAAACTGCTGATCTGCTGGGATTTTAACGCACAACCATCTCTAGGGTTTACAGAGAATGGTCCGAAAAAGAGAAAATATCCAGTGAGCAGCAGTTGTGTGGACGAAAATGCCTTGTTGATGTCAGAGGTCAGAGGAGATTGGGCAGACTGGTTAGAGATGATAGAAAGGCAACAGTAACTCCAATAACCACTCGTTACAACCAAGGTATGCAGAATACCATCTCTGAACGCACAACACGTCGAACCCTCAAGCAGATGGGCTATAGCAGCTATAGCATTATTAAATAAATCTTAATATTTGAAGATTTCTGGACTCTGAACAACTCAAAGTACTCTTCCCCTAAAAGTACATGTGAATGACGCTTGTGTGCTTGTGCATATGAGGAGAGGGTCATTTCACAGTGTAAACAAAGACATTTTGATGTCAAACTGAGTTTAGTCAAAACCCAGACATTTTTGGCAATTCAGAAATCTCGCGCAGTATGTGTCCAGTAAAAAGAGTTACTTTACAGTATGAGTCCTTCAGAAATCCATGGGCATACAGTATTACACATTCCTCCTCGTACTACCCATGAGATTGAAGGGGGATTTCAGCATTCTTCACGACCGAACCGGACCATTAAATGCACTCCATCCATCCAGAAGCAAAATTTACGCCCTGCACTAATTCTCACCGACAACCATCAGAACAATTTTCCATCTTGATCAGAACATTAAAGTTTCTTTGTTTAATTTTGCCGGTTCAAATCCCCAACCAGTCGACTCCTCGTCTGTGGCACTGCATTAAAAACACTCACTGTTTTGAAAAAGCAGGCAGAAAGATGCCCTGATACCTGCAGTTTGTGTTTTTTCCGACGTTCAGTATGCAACCGAGCAAAGTTTGTTTTCCAACTAGCCCTGAGTGAATTCGCTGTAAATAAACAGTGTGGCAGTCTACATAGTCTCACTCTTCCATAGGTAAACACTTAACGGGAAAAATCCATTTAACCACAATTGCACTGAAAACATGGAATCAGCCAAGCAAAGTTTTATCTCATTCTGTAATGTGTTTATTTACCCCTCACTTTTTCACGATTGGCAAGCGTCTGTGCATAGGATTATTTATTATTTTTCTTCTTGACCAGGCAGCTTGATTCTTTGGTGCAGCTGAGGTTTTTTGCAGAGATCTGAGACATACGAGGCACATAAACACACCCATATATATAGTACAGTGACATTCAGAGGTGTGTCTGCTCTGGCTGACATCATGCTAGAACAGATAAACAACTGAAATACATCTATATGTGAGTGTTTATCTTTGAATAGATGACGACGCACGAAAGTAATGTAAAGCATATGTGTTTTGACAGCAACGTCAGATGAGGTCTGGCTAAAATATAAATCTGAATTCCACACACCAATTATGTTTATTTGTTTACAGTGTGTCATAAAGTATTATCCACATACCTCAGCAATGACATGTCGATATCTGTCAGAAAACCAGTTTCCTCTGAGCTCCCATTCCACTAGAATCCAAATGTAAACCTTGTGCGTTCACTAGAGATCATTTTGTTTGTTCTTGGGAGATCATATGTGGGATTCATTTATCTACTTCCCTAAAAAAAAAGGATCTTTTTATAATTGTTTCTCCTAGGAAAATAGTTCAACATTTCAGTATGCACTCCAGAATGAGCCACATTGATTTTGCAGTATAGCTCTGTATTCTGACTCTATGCCAACAACTGTCTCATTTGTTCCTATCTTTATTTCGCCTTAGGAATATTCAATCTAAGACAAAGCTGATGAAACATACAGTAACTGTGAACTCTGAGTCTCCCAAGCTATGAGAGAACAACCTGTGAACAATAAAATTATCCTTTCTGTCTATATGCAGCTTTGAAAATATCAAATGTAACTTGAGCTGAATAAATCAAATACTTCAGTGACTTTGAGAGATTTTTATAAAGACCCCAGTATGAGATGTCTGGGTGCATGTGGAGCAAAACTGACTTTTTAGGAAAAAATGAGAAAAGGAGAACTAAGGAGGATGGAACGGAGAAAAGGGGACAGCAGAAGGGATATTACATGCTTCTGACCTGCAGGAGATGTTTGGGAAATAGTTTCAGAGAAAATTTGTTTAAAGTGTAACGTCAGCCAGCTGGTGGACATACTCTTGCATGTGCCTCGACAATTTGTGTGTGTGTGTGTGTGTGTTTTAGCCACTAAAAGATGTCAGAAAAACCTGTAAGGTGTTCTGAGTAATGGTGCAGGAGTTAAAAATGTGTTTAGCTTTACATCACTATGACCTACAACAACCATACACCTGCTTTCATGTGACTCATATGTAAAAGCTCAAAACAAATGCCTTCACATTAATAGCAATACGTTAACAAGACGGGAGATGAGCTGCATGCAATGCATCATATATGGGCAAACTATTCCATGTTTCACATGGAAAGGATTAACCGGATACCGTGTGTAAAATGTTGGCTTTGATACTTTAAATATGTGCTTGGGGTGTTTAGAAGGATCCTAATATAAACTGACAGGAACTACCCACTGGTTCAGACTAAAGTCGTTTATTTTTATTGAATTCTGCTTTAAGGCTGTGTTCAGTGTCTCACCCAGACGAACACCCCAAATGAATGTCTGCCCTGAGATACTGTGTGTTAACAAAAGCTGTCTGGATAACAAAACAAAACCAAAAAATGCTAAGAAATTTGCAGGAACACACATACAAACACATGCACATGTTGTTCTTATAAATCTCTTATAAATATGAACCCGGAACAATACTTAAAAGTGAAGTGTATAATGACAGGTTTCCCAACCACACCCCTTGACTGTCATTTGTCCAGAAAATAACCAAAAATTATAGTCCCAACCAAACCTAATTGAGCCGATGTTGGTGTTTTGGACTCGCTGGGATGCTTTACACTTGTTTACGTTATGACGGAATGTTACAGTATGTACATTTGTAAGAAACAAATCCAGTAAGACATGTTTAACTTTAAACTACTGCTTCTGGCTAAAACACAAGTCTTCTATACATAATATTGCTTTCTCCAGTGAAAAAGTAATCTTGTTTGAATCAGGAGAGAAATATGCACAGATCAAGCACTGTTTACAAGCAAAAACGGACCAAAACTGATCTAAACAAATATGTCGGTGAGATTTGATGTGAAATGACAAAAGGGGATGGACTTTTTCACTGGAGGATGGATTATGGACTCGTTTTATGGCCAGAAGCAAGTTAAAACGCCTTAATTATGGATTTGTTTCTTACAAACATGCAGCTTTTCGCTTCACATGACATTAATTGATGTACTGGAGTCTTTTGGATTACTTGTGGATCATTGTGTTGTTTTTATCAGCTGTTTGGACGCTTATTCTGACGGCACCCATTCACTGCAGAGGATCCACTGCTGAGCAAGTGATGTAATACTAAATTTCTCCAAATCTGTTTCGATGAAGAAACAAATTAATTTATATCTTGGATGGCCTGAGGGTTAGTAAATTTTAATTTTGGGGTGAATTACTCCTTTAAACAGGATAGGCATATTTTACCATAAAAGAAATGGCACACTTAACCTTTAAAACCACACATTTTTACGTGCCCTCACCTTTGAATAAATCACAAAGATGGACATTTCTTGCCACAATGTTCCCACATTCACAATCCACACTCGTCAGGGTGTTCACCTTTCCTTCCCATCCTGTCCTCTCTCAAGCTCTGATTCCACCCATGCCTTGGACTTTTCCACTTTGGCATGAAACCCAGTGGACACTTTTCCTCATGAATCATATCAAAGCCATATTTGCTATGATTTAATTAGCCTGTCAGCTGAGGGTATCCATTTCCATTTGCACAAAACCTGAGATGATGTGCTTGCAATGGTATTCCACTGAAAATAACACACTTAACCTTTCTGCCTTCTTACTAGTTTAGTGTGTGTGAGTGTGCGTGTGTATCTCTCATAATGCCAATCATATTAAGTCTACACCTCCATTATATTAGTTTGAATATCCCTAGCCCCTTCAAATCAGAATAATGAGACAACTCTTGGGTCATTCCTGCATTATGCAGTACCTTTTGAACTCTCTTACTTTTACGTAAAGAATACTGTGTGTTTGTGCTGTAATTTAGGGAGGCATTTCTATAAAGCCTTCAGAAATACGTTCAGGTCCATGTCAGACGCTTAACGTTTATTATATTTTGATCATTTTACACAATAGCAAGACAAACAGCATAATGCAAACCAAACAGGATGAAAATAAAAAGGTAATGTTAGCTATTTCTTAGTGATGATTATTAGCTAAAAAGAGAGGGTCATGTTGAACCATCTTTTGATTCTATCATATCAAATGTAAATTTGTCAAACATGAAGAAATGTTTTAGAGCAAGACAAACAAATTGATACCACTACATCACAGAATCCACTGAATGTATTGCTAATACTTACTAAGGTGCAGTCATGGCCTAATGGATAGCGAGTCGGACTTGTAACCCGAAGGTTGCGGATTCGAGTCTCAGTCTCACCCCACTGCTCCAGGTGTGTGTGTTCACTACTGTGTGTGTGCACGTGGATGGGTTTAATGCACATGTCACTTCACTCACTCACTAATGTTTGTGCTGTTGTTTTCCCTCCAAAATGATGTCACTTCCTGAAGGATGATGTCACTAGAAGAAACATCAACTTAACAAAATACTAAAATGACAGTGATATATAAGGCACAGAAAAAAAACCTAATTAACAATTAAAATCTGAAAACTGAAATAAAATAAAAAATGATTTAAAATGCATATCTATTTATTCCATCTGTTTTTATTTCATCAATTTAATATTTTATCCTGAATATAAAGAATCATGAAAATGTACTGCACAGTATCCTCCTTTTCTGTCCTCCAGTCCTTTCTTCTGTTGAACTGGCAGCTGAGGCAGTAGGGCTGCAGTGGCACTAGGTCAAAGTCCCACAGCTTGTGACAGAGAGGAAAGAGGGTGAGAAGCATGGGATTGGCACTTCCTGCCTAACTAGTGACTGACAGACACTAATGGGCTTTGTCCTCCTCCCACTGGTACTTACTGTCTGCTGGCCCTTTTGTGGCCTGGGCTTTGCAATGATGGACAGATAGCCATTTAAACTCAGAGGGAGGAGGGGAAGCTAAAGCAAAGATGTCAAATCTAAGTCAAAGAATTCTGCATAGTAAAATTTAAAACCAGGTGTTTTGACTTCTGGCCAGGCTTATGATCAGCTGATAATACAACAATTCTTCAATGCTGTCAAGCTGACAAATGCCCAAAACTGGAAAACAAGGCAGAGATACAAATAAGAAAATAACTTTTTTTGTAATGTACCATATACCAAGTCAAGTTGAGTCAAGTTTCAGCATTAAATGATGGCTGCAGGGCAAGAAAGTGGAGGAAGAGAAGTGTTAGTTACGTAAGGAAGAATGGTCAGAGAGTTCACAAAGTGAGTGTGAATCCTGGAAGATACTCATACAGAAACAATACATGCTTTGTATGTATTACCTCAATACTTTCCATTCAATTGTCTCATCTGAAAACAACACTCTTACGATCAAAAAGATGTTCTTATGTCTCCTAATAATCCTCCATGATCTACAGGACAAGAGTTACACCCCACATTTAAAAACTATGGATCTTTTTAAGGCCAAAATGTTCTGTATTGCCAAGGATGTGGAGTACAAATTAATTTTTCATTGCAAACACAGTTTTTGCCTAAGGCAAGCTGTCATTTGCCGGAATTTTGCTGTGGAGGGATTTCAGCATTGAGACATAGTCAATATACACATTACATAGTCAACTCTACTAATAATTTAGCAAGATAAGAACATTGTGACCCAGCCCACAGACCAATCTCTCTCTCTCTTTCCTTAGAATATGTGTCTTACTGTATTCTTCCGTCCGCAGAGATTGGCATCAGTGGGAAAGGGAGCAAGTATAAAGCATACTGTAGTATATTCAGGGTTATAGCAATGCCTGTGGTCCAGTCTAACAGCTTTATGCTTCTCTCGCCTTATCGGACATCTGCACTCTAGAGGGAAACTGCACAGGACCCCACAGGCTGTCCATATTGCTGCCTGCCAGTAAAATACATTTGCGTACCTATCAGGTCTGTAACCAGATCTGTAAGTTGAGTGCGATAACTCACTCGCTGTGTTTTCTTTCTTAAAATAATATCAAAATGTCATTGATCCCACAGGTATATCTCAGGCGTTTATTTATGTATGAAGCAAGAACATTACTGAAACACAGATGATATTTCTAAGTAACAAATCTGTGAACAGATTTCATATGACTGCTGACTATGCATACACTGAAAAAATGGTGTAGAAACAATTTTCACTCAGAAATTGCTAGTAAATTTAACAAACAATTACAAAGAAATGGCACTTAAGCATGAAATTTTGCAGTAGAAAAACTGTATTTTCTTGAAAAAATGTCCTGCATTAATCTGTTTATTTACAACTTCAAACATTTGTATTTATTTTTAATAAAATATGTATTTATTGTGTATTTAAATCAGTTTTTTTATTTAAACAGTTTATTTAAGTATTAATATATTTATTTGTCAATGCTTTTTTATAGTGTATTCTTGACATAAATACAAATGACTGCGTGGGTTTGTGCATGCTGAATGCATGTGTGTGTGTTCCACATTCCTCACATGAATCAGTTGGACTTGTAGCTGTATCCTGTGAGAGGCTCTAATGACGGTAGTTTGTAATTGTGCTCAGTGGAGTGGGGAGAACTGTTCAGCGATAAACTGTCTGTCCCTGGTTAAGTAAACTCAACAGGTCAGGGGGGAATTATTTTAGAGATGACCCTTTCTATTCTGTCTGACCAGAAAATGCCATTAAAGACTGCACGTCTGTCTATGTGTGCATGTAAATGTGTAAGTATGCAGCAGTGCAACTATGTGGCTTGTGTTCCAATTGATATTTGTACAACCCCTGACAGTCAGCCAAGTGACTTATGCTGAGCTTTAGACCTTCAGGTCCTCATTTAGCTGAATAATTAATGGAATTTGTCTACATTTATTGCAAATAATGGTGGAAAATATGTTGTTTAACATTTCATTCAATGATGAATGTGTGCTGTATATATAATAATACACTGTCAAATCTCACTAGACCCTTTGCTTCTGTGATTTTAACGTTTACATTTGATGAATGTAATTGAAATTATAGGCACATGTTCAAAAAGTGTTGTTTTAAAGCAGTGGCGGCCCATGAATTTTAAAGGAATAATTCACACAAAAATGAAAATTAGCTGAAAACTTACTCATCCTCAGGCAATCCGAGATATAGATGATTTAGTTTCTTCATCAGAACAGATTTAGAGAAATTTAACATTGCATCACTTGTTCAACAATGGATCCTCTGCAGTTAGGCTTGTACAAACTTCTGTAAACTCACTGAAAGCAATCAACAAACCAGGAATATCTGCAATTATTTGAAGTGGAAATTAGGTCTATTTTTTATTAAATATGGCAAAAGCATGGCATACAGAAGAAATCTGCAAATCAGGAGTAGAAAATAATAAACAGAAAATAAAACAGTAATTATCAAGAAAATAAAAATGAGAAAGTAATGGAGAAAGTATGCACTTAGTTATTTTAAGGCCTGTTATGTTTGTTATGTCAATTAAATGTTAAAATGTAAAAGTATGATACATCACAATTGGATATAGTAGCATTTAGCTGCTGTCCTGAAAAGATATAAAACAACAGTGCTATTTCCAGACAGCATTTATAGATATTTTTAACATGCTTCTATAAACTTAGATTTTTATGAATTGGTCTAATCCAAGCAGCACCATAAAAATAATTCCATAAATCATATGACTGCTTTGCTCCAGAAACCATTCACAGGATGCAGTCATTTGAAAAGCAAACTTTAATGGAAAAACAATTGTGAACAATTCAAATTCATTAGCGGCATGGGAGCAGAGTGGATGTGTGTGAGTGTGTGTGCCGGTGTGTCTCCAAGGAGGTCATTACTGAAAGGCTGGTTTAGTAAAGGTGTGTGTTAACACTCTCAGTGCCATACGTTTGGAGGACTGGCTGATTGCAGGCACAGAAGGTGTGGTGTATACCAGGCCTACTGACTGCTGCCATACATAAAACACTTTTCAACATCAATTAGGAAAGAATACATGCATTGTGATGTGGGCAGCACATTTACAGCTGCATCTGTGAAAAATAAAAAGTGCCTCAATAATGGCATTTCCAGGCAAATACAATGAAAGGGTTTCTAGCACTGTGGTTTAAATTGGTGCCACATTTAGTCTTGTTAAAGTCACAGTACAGGTATTGCAGTGCTCTGGCACAAACACAACCTTGTTATCTGCCTCATTACAGAAATATATTACAACCATTAAAGTTCCCTTTACACATTTAATCACCACATATACAACTTTCACATTTCACATCTCTCTTGCTAAGTTCATTGTATATGCTGTTGGGAGTCACTGACAAGTATAAAAAGGCACATTTTTTTTGTTTTGCTGTTTGCAAAAGTAATTGTACTGTAATGTCATAATATAATTTAAAACGCACCTTTGGTTAACTGTGTTAACTGCGTATCTTATATCTTACAGGTGTTAATGGAGGGTGGATAGATGGATAAATCAGTAAATGTTTTCACCTTTTGTAATAGTTGTGTCTGAGTCGCTCAGTTGTCCTCAGTTTGAAATGATGAATCTATACATCAAACCATACAATCACTGCTGGAAAGGGGTCAAATATGCATAAGATGCTGGGAAACCAAAGAATGCACATGACCTGGAGGACTTTTCTGAAGAGAAGCGGGCAGCTGACCTGCAGGACAAACAAAAAAACTCATGAACAACTAACAGGCATGGATCATCCAGGTAACAAACCACAGTATTAAGATTCAAGTGTATGTAAATGTTTGAACGGGGTCATTTTTATAAATGCAGTTATTTTGTTTTGTGGAGTAGCCCATGTAAAAAATCTGTTGTGTGAAATAACTTATTCTGGACTGTAGTAAATACAGTATAACATACCATTTGCATGATCCGTTTTATTTTATTCAAATTATTAACAGTTTGCATATTCTGCATGGAGTAGGTCAAATAAAGTGCAAACAAATATGCCATAATTGCTTATACATCTGCCAACGAACATGTGAGTGTGATTTGGGTTGGTTTTATTAAAAATGGCCAGTAGTTGCCTAATGACACATTCTGTGTGAAACCTGATATCCACTTATCATTAATGGACTGTTTTTTATGTTTGAACTTTTTTTTTTATATCCAGGTGAACTGTCACCTCTCTAAACCTCTGTTACTGATGCCATATCTGGCAGGAAAACTATTAAATTGTTTAAGTGTGTGTGTGTGTGTGTGCCACACATTGAAGGAAAGTATATGAAAGATCTAAAACAATCCGGCCTCGTTAGAAATGGGGAACATTATTAACATTGTGCACCCTGGGAAGAAAGGGCCACACGGTCTGACAACACTAGCAGTCCCATAGTAAATCTCCACAAACTAATCAGACCAGTACTCCTAACTAACCCACATTAAATGCCTCTCTCTGTGGCACCAGTCATAATTCAAGTTTTCTTTATTAAAAACTG
Source organism: Barbus barbus (assembly GCF_936440315.1). Lineage (NCBI taxonomy): Eukaryota > Metazoa > Chordata > Actinopteri > Cypriniformes > Cyprinidae > Barbus > Barbus barbus. The sequence continues at coordinate 25,713,703 of NC_136750.1, forward strand.
TTGAAATTCCACATGCCATTAAGACTTATTAATAATTAAAGACTAATAATAAGATTTATTATTCCACAAAAATGTATTCCACTGTAATCCAAGTTCAAATAACTCAATCAATAGTACTTCTTTGCATTTCCGCCCTCTTTTGGAACATCTCATTGGCCGCATCACACACACTTCCTGTCCTGCTGTTTTTAAGCTATTGTATCCTCAAGGCTCCTCATGCTAATGTCCGTTGTGTGTGTGCAGAGAGAGAAAGAGGTTAAAGACAGAGGTGAGGGGTCACAGGAAGCCCCAGAGTGCTTCATTAAGAGGGTCAAAGTGGGTTAAGCTCAGTGCACCTGTGAAGAGTGAACCCAGGGAAGAGAGCTCAAAGACACACACACACACACACAGTCCAGTGCATCCCGAGGCGCTTCCCTAGAAAACAGCAATATACTGCCATTATTACTCTTCTGAAGAGAAGGTTGTAAACAATTGTATGCATGTCGTGTATTCTGCACATAATAAAGGTTCCAATTAGTACTTTTTACAGCTGTTTTGAGAATGTTTTAAATTCCACAAAGAACTTTTTCTTTTCATCATGTTCAAATTCTCTATAAATTAATTTAAATGTTTCCACATTAAACTTTTTTTTTTTTCTAAATATTTTTATTTTCTTTCTTGAGTGTTTGCTGAATTTTGCTGATTTTTTTATTTTATTTTTTATAAAAACCTGAAATCTGCATTATGTGGTAACTTTTAAATAACTTATTTTATATACTTTAAGTTAGAAATATTTAGGTTCATTAAATAAACTTAAATATATTAAGGGTTAGTTACATTTGATCTCTTTTTGTGCCACAAAGTAGCACTGAAAAACATTTATTTGTAAGTGCATGTGATTAACATACGGTACAGTCTGATACCACTTGTCAAATTATTTGACAATTTAATAATGCTTCAATAAATCGTATCAGCATATTTGAGTGAAAATTGAAAATTAAACAAAAAAATGAATGTATTTAAAAATAGAATTAACGTAAATGTAAACAAGCATATTGTGCTTCAAATATGTTTATTTGTTTAGCAACCTAACAGTGCAGAATCTTACATTTTTCTTTTTCATCTTAGATCATATTATTTTACTTTCCAATATTGGTCCTAAAACTTAATT